>NW_026852316.1:0-317806 GCF_026571515.1 Ruditapes philippinarum | reverse complement strand
TCTCCCGGTTCTTCCCGGTTTTTGAGTAGATGTTTGATATCGTTACAATAAAAAATACCAACAACAACAACAATAGCATGTTTCATTTTATCTATATGAGATATAAGTCTGCAACCAAAATGTGCTTGAACAAGATATTTTTGTGTATTGAACGTTATCTTCGGACTTGCGAACTAAACCATTTGTACTGCATTGACAGAAACATATTTTGTTATTGTTAAATGCAGTTCAAAACTTACAAATTCGAATAAATTAGGAGAAAACCCGACCAGAACAGTCACATGTCAAATTTCAAAATATCTACATGATCAGTTTATATCTTCAATAACTTCGTCAAAACAGAATCTAGGATGTTGAAACCTTAAACCGAGTGTGGTATATATATTGCATTATGGAATAGACATACTAATGAACTTCAAAATAACAAAGAAACCCACTTGCCTGGCAAAAATTCGTTCACCCGTTTCAAAAAATCACGCCGTGTTTGCCATTTTGTCAAGTTTGCAACCAATTCGCTCGCTTGAACCAAGTGTGCAACCACTTCACGTCCTGCCCCTTGGAGATAAAAACAATAAATATGTACAATAATTGAGAAAAGGGTACATTTTATGGTATTAATATGACATTATCAACTTTGAAACATTTTATTTAATTTGTTATCCGTGTTTAGTAAAGATGCCGAGGAATTATTCAAAGTTACAAATTAGATTTTATGAATTATTCAATTGATTGATAATTTAAAAAATGATAAAGAAAAATACAAATGTATATATACATGTACATGGTTTAAGAATAAACAATATTATATATTGAAAGATAAACCATAACTTACTGACTTTTTCCAGTTAAGTTTTGACTTATAATCGTCGGTCAATATGACAATTGAAGTCTTATAATTTAATTTACAATTTTAATAAAAAAGAGTAGTACGCTCGTTAACATAAAAACTCAGTATTAAAATAGCACATAAAACACAAAAAAGAAAAGAAAACAATATTCATAAAATTTGTATTTTTTTTTATTAAAATTAATAGATATTACAATTATTGTATAATAAACAATTATGCTCAACATGATCAACATGGTAATATAACCAGTGTCATATTTTTACTAAGTGTGAACAGATACCTTAATAGGGGGTCTTCGCTAATAGCGATAACACAATAAGGGACAATTACAAAGGTGTGGTACGTGTTGATCATGCGTTACACATATGGATTATGAATGATTGTATACATGTATATCCGTTGCTATTAAAAACCAAGATCATAAAGAAATAACAAGTAATATTCTAATCTCTAGCATGCCAATCAAAGTTCATAACGAACAATGTCTTTCGTCCGCTCATTCATAAGTGATATACATTTCTGGTAGTTTATTTTATATGTCTACTAGTTCATCTTCACTTGCTGCATTTCTTGCTTGGACGCCCTTTGATGCTTTGCATCAATGCTTTTCTTGTTATTGTATTGTTTAAAAATATTGCAGCGGATAAACAAAAACACTTTACAGTGTATTGCAACACTATACAGTCACGGGGGAGGAAGTGTTACACGAGGGATGGAATTCTTATGATAACTTCTTAAGGCGTTCTTGTGATAACTGTCACGGATTTCGTCGGAAAACTATTGTATATACTGCTAAACACTCGTAAAAAATGGTAATTTTCATCGATAAAAAGTGAGTTTTAGGTGCTTAATTAAACCTAAATGATTAAGCTTGCCTTACATATTGTATTATGTGTCAAAAACTAATTCATAGTCCATTTTTCATCGCCTCATGCTTAAAATCTTGTAGATTTGAGTAAAATTTTCAAACTATTTGCCAATTTCGCAAGTATTGACCTGTTTATTTCAAGTCTTCATCCTTGCCATACATAATTACCTAATTATAATGCAAAATTGTAAACATAAAGCCCCGACTAACAAATTAATACCTGATTTTTCAAATGTCCAGGAATTCTTGTGATACATCAAAATATGTCCTGGAGTTCTTATGATAACTTTCTTTTGTTACTGCCAATGTGTTTCTTGCGCTAAATCACGGCACGTTTTTAGCGTTTTTTTATTATTCAGTAAGGTAGTAAATACTTATGAAATATAATACGCTCATCCTTTGCACAGAAATGATGATTTATGGTTGATCTTGATCGAGTGTCTGCAAAGGATAAACAGGTGATAGGCTATCATCTACAGTAAAGATTGAATCGGCGGCAGTATCATGGTCTAAACCACAAAACAAAAATGTCTTAAAAGTTACACGTTGTTCTCAACCATCTTTCTTAAGCAGATAATATATAGTTCTGCATCGCTTATCTAAGGGCTAAGTTATTTGCATCATTTTATACCATAATAAAGAAGTACATGTATAAAACCAGGATAATTTCTTCAAACCTATGTTTCCAAAAAGTACGACAATGTGATAAAAACTCAACTGCGGTTGGCTCTATAACTACCGATCTCTCAAACAAATTTGCAAGTCCCTCCAGGTTCAAACGAAATATGTTTGACTTAAATATAATTTTGTTATCAATTACAGCAAAATTAACAGTGTTTCCTCCACTAAGATTACATAGGGGAAATACCAATCAAACATCGGCAGAAAAATATATATGTAGACACCATACTTGAGCACATTTTATCATGAAAGTCAATGCTCTACATCAATCCTTTGTCCAGTCTACGAAATTTGCGTCAGCAAAAAAAACCATAAAAAGAAACGGGGATAAGATACGAGTATCTCAGTAATATCACTTTAACTAAAATACACTCAAAACCAACATTATATATCCTCGTTTTTGTGCACAAAATGAGCGTACTACATTTCATAATGATTTACCACCTTACTGAATAATAAAAGACGCTAAAAACGTGCCGTGGTTTAGTGCAAGAAACACATTGGCAGTAACAAAAGTTATCATAAGAACTCCAGGACATATTTTGAGGTATCACAAGAAATCCCGGACATTTGAAAAATCGGGTATAAATGTGTAAGCCGGGGCTTTATGTTTGCAATTTTGCATTATAATTAGGTAATTATGTATGGCAAGGATGAAGACTTGAAATAAACAGGCCAATTCTTGCAAAATGGCAAATAATTTGGAAATTTTACTCAAAACTACCAAATTTTAAGCAAGTGGCGATGAAAAATTGACTATGAATTAGTTTTTGACAAATAATACAATATGTAAGGCAAGCTTAATCATTAAAGATTAATTTAGCACCTTAAACTCACTTTTTAAAGATAAAAATTACCAATTTTGACGAGTGTTTTGCAATATATACAATAGTTTTCCGACGAACTCCGTGACAGTTATCACAAGAACTCCTCAACAAGTTATCATAAGAACTCCATCCCTCGTGTAACACTTCCTCTCCCGTGACAGTGTGTGTACTCTGTCTTCCCATTACAAGTGCATATCTCGACCCTTCTTACCTTGAGCTAATGTATTTTTACTAGAACAATAATAGGAAATATACTCGTTTTTAAGTTACTTGGTATATAAGTATACAATATTCTGACAAAGCATATGGACGTTTTGTGCAAGATTTGTACCGCAACAGCTGCTCTCAAGCGGTCAGAAGAAAAAGCAAAGTCAAGTGGGTAAAGGAATCAAGAAATGATAATAGGAAATAAACTCGTTTTTAACTTACTTGGTATATTAGTATACAATATTCTGACAAAGCATATGAAAGTTTGGTGCAAGGTTTGTGACGCATCAGCTGCTCTCAAGCAGTCATAAGAAAGCAAAGACTATAGTGGGCAAAAGAATCAAGAAAAGAATTTGATTCCAGGAAACTAAATTATTGCGTCTGGCGAAACATGCTTATACTACTTCGAGCCATAGAGATACATATATTATAAGCAATGAATTCGTAAGGTCAGCTACTCCGGGGCATTTAGGAAGTGAAATAAACGACTTAAGAAATGTATTCGTGTTTATTGAAACTATTCTAAATGAAAGAAAAAAATGTACAATAGTAAATGTTGTTTTTCTGTTATGTCTTAAGTATCAGAATAAATCGTACAATAATTTCGATCTCAAACTGTCTTATTATGAACATTATTGTTACAAAATTGCCAAGCTCGAAACGATCTGTTCTTGGACAAAATATGCGTTTTGCCAACAAAGGTCACATAACAAACATGTCCAGACTAAAATGGTGGAAGAATGAAACTAAATATGTACTATTTGTAATGAGTATATATATATAAATAGGTTGGTGGAATAATGGAAACTTTGCTACAAGGTGAATAATATTTATTTATTTATAAAGTAAACATGAATGATTTATGAATATTTTGTTTCATCTGGACCCACATACGAATATGTATCCACAAGTTATTTACAAATAATCTGGATTTTGTCACTTATATATTTATTTAAGGTATATATAATTGCATTGTTTTTTTTTCATATTTCCGTTTCATGTATGTAACTACACGCTATTTAATTAACATTTATGTATGTTAAATGTACGTATTAATCTTTCCAATAAAAAATCCATCACTTGTTACGAGTACATATGCAGTTAAATATATTGGTGAAAAAATGGTGAATCAAATCGCACATCAGCCGAAATATTTGTTGTTATGGCAACTGTTACATAATGCAGTTGAAAAAAAAACACATTTTTGGAGAAAAATACTCAAAGAGCACTAAACATTAACGCATACAAAATGTACTTACTAAACATCTTAAACGGACTTGTCCATCTTTCAATCTGGACAAAACTATTCATCTATGAAATCTTTAATTTTGAATTTACTGTTCCAAATTCAATCCTGGGCAAATTCATTAAACACATTCAGCTGAGCTAAATATAATCACGCTTCTAATCCACTGATTCAAATGAACGGAAAAATTTTTGATTGGTCTTGAAATATTATTGAACAAGTTATATAATTAGAATAAAATCAGCTTACCGAACGTCGGTAGCTATACTGAGGTGCACGAAGGAGCACCTGAGGTCTTTCCCCACCACTAAAGCTGAAAAGACACCATATGACATATATTGTTTTGTTGAAAAGGGCATATGAGGTCTTCCCTACCAGTAAAGCTAGAATTTCACCATATGACCTATTCTGTGTTGATGCGGCCTAAAACCTGACAAAAAGGGATAAAATCACTGACAAAATGTATATTTTAGAAGAAAAGAAAATGCTATATGCAGTTAATCAAACAATATCCATGATCAGCATTTTTTAATAACCTCATGTATAAAATTTCAAATATTGAATATATAAGGATTTTTTTCGGGACATAGACTTTTTCACTTCGTCCTCGGGACCTTTTAAATGTATTTTTACTTTTTACAAGGGCAACATTTTAATGTTACTAATTGTGTTTTGATAGCTCTTTAAATTTTTCCAATATTTCTTTGCGGTTGTATGATTTTTCTAAAAATGTCAGATGAAGTTCTTCAAGATGTTGTTACAACAAACTTAATTATGAAAAAGTGTAAGCGTTTATTTTCAATGTTAATTATAAAATGTGTATTTATCATTCTATTAGATAATGACGGGCCAAATATCCTAACATGTTCATTCTTAAATTAAATTTGATTAAGACTGAGATACTCATGGGAAAAAAGAAATGATTTAACGAAATCATGGACGGACGAACGAACAAACGAACGAACGAATCTAGTACACTATAAAATTTAAAACAAAATAGTAAATTTATTTTCTAGGATGATATTTTATTAATTAAAGTAATAGTCATAAAAATAAATTTTGTTATCATAAGACGTTTAACAAGAATAAAGCTTATAGTTAGTCAGAACTGGAAATGTCGGTTTAATTGAGTCAGTTCATGGACTGGTGTGGATAATGCAAACTACCTTACACGTCCCTGGCATGTAATACATGTAACTGCTATTAAATTGCTATTAAATATTGCAAAAAATAGGACAAAATCCTTTATGAGCGTCTAAAAATTGCAAACTATTTCAGATTCGGTTTGATTCAGCCTGTACATGAATGGCACTTAAAAGTGCAGGTTATCGTTCACGCCCCCCCCCCCAGCACCGGTTAAAACAGAATTTTAATGGTAATTTTTTTAATTTAGATTTATCCGCTAAATGTGTTGACACTGATTAATACTGATTAATCCGTAGGACATCATTGTATACACTATACATGTAATCATATACACTTTAAGTCTGCAATGTCACTGGGCTTTTTATGCAAACAATCTTTTCCTCTGTAAGATTTTGTTTCCGTTATTCAAACGGTCATTGGGGATATTGGCATGTTCTTGTCATTAAGAACTTAGGAACAATAGAAAAAGAAATGTATACAAATATGTAAACAAAACAAGTAGGCCGATTTTATAAAATATACATAGAGGATATTTGTTTAGTTCAGTGTAAGATCGGAATATATTTCACCGAGTGAGCACCAAAAGGTATATTTCACGAGTGGCGCGGTCACGAGTGAAATATGAACTTTTGGTGTTCACAAGGTGAAATATATATCGATCTTACACTAAACTAAACAAATTTTCTTTTTATTATATGCAAAGAAACGTTTTAAAAAGACATTAAATCTAATACTTAATGAAAAGCGCGCCAAATAATAATACAACGTGACGTCATTTACGACGTCACGTCATGAAGTTGGTACCCAGTACTGTGCACGCTGGTATTTCACTGAAACAACGTAAGGGGCTTAAATTCAAAACAGTGAAATTATCAAAGTGGTAATTTCACTGTTTCAAACAGTGAAATTACCAGTTTTATATCACTGATATATTTCTATAAACCACCGAAAAGCATGTAATAAATGTCTATAACTAGTTTAAAACGTAACGATTAAATTGAATTATGTAGATTAATTTACTGTCGCATTGAGATTGCCCAAATCTCAGACGCCCCTGAAGACACAGTAGATAAATGAAATCACCGCACACTGTCTTCAAAGCCTTTACAATTCAATGTGTACCAAGTCTTGCAATTTCAGCACATGTTACTTCCGATCACTGTACCCCATATATTTTAACTTGTTTCTTTCTTGCGCTAAATAAGTACAGGTTTATACACTGTGGAATAGTTACAATGTAGTTGTTACTATTTAACTGTCTGGTTTTGAGCACCGATATATTGAACCCCGGTTTTTCTTAGTTATCTTCCGACAGACATTTTAGTATTTAAAGTGGTGAAGCGGAAGGTCGAACCTGCGACACCATAGTTACTGGTCAAGCCTTTTACCACAAAATCACGGACCGTCAAATTTCCAGTTTTGGATGGCTCTGTCAAGTAGACCCCAGGTGCTCCTGTTAACTGATACATTATTTCAGGCGGCGTGACTCGGCATTCATGCAAATATGTAATTTTGACAAACGTTCTGCTATGAATAGATTTCAGATAAAGGATTATCAAATAATAAGATTATTAATAAGACTATTAGTATAATAGGTTCAAAGATTAATAAGTGTGTACTTAGTTATCAGTTTGATAATATCAAATAATAATACCTTCGTACATTTAAATACTTTCCCGTATTAAATACAGAAAAATGATGGGATTCAATTTTAAAATTTCGGCATTTGAAAGTATCTATGAAAGTACCAAAGATATATGTTTTATGTCCAAAACATGAATTATCGTTCTAGTACCAAATATATGTTTTTATTAACAAAACATGATATTCTGATAACGTTTAAAAGGCATTGATTAATATAAATGCTGAAATATACTCCAGACGGTGCTGGGGGTATGAATAGCAGCTTTTATTAAACACTGCCGCCCAAGTACCAGTAGCACAGGTGCTCGGCTAAACAAGTCGGCAATAAATTGGTTTTAAAGGCACATTATGCCTCAGAACGATTTTTCCTTAAAACTTTTAGTTAAAAGGCAAACTTTTTTTTATAAAGTTTTATAAAATTAAAAAACAGTTGGAGCAAGTGATATACTTATCCGAGGAAATAAGAATGTGAAATTTTTTGTCATAATAGAAGCCATATGTAAACAAAATGGTATTTTAGCTTCCAAACAAAATGCTCAATCACTATAGCTGTACTAATTCCGCAAAAGCAACAATCAGGTAATTGATCGATCAATGAGTAACTTTTTGTGTTACAGGACACCAACAATAGAAAGCTTTAACGTAAAAACATAAAAGCATTTCTGAGACATGATGGGCTTTTAATTTCATGTTCTATAATTCATAATCTTAATCTTTAAGTAATAACTATTATTCAGGTGCCAATCACCTTTCACCTTTTGGAATGGCTGTAATACATAACCAATCAATCATATGGTCATTTTGATTTAAAAAAAAAACAACGCAGGCCGTTGGAACGGTTCTGTGACTAATGAGGAGTGGGTGGAGTAGCTTAGTGGTAAAACTATTTGAGTCGCGTGTTCGACCAAAAATACTCCAGCTTAAATAATCAATGTCTTTAGGACAAGACTTTAAAAACCAAAGCGGTGCTTTACATCTTGCATGTTAAAGAATGATTCTTTTAGAATCGAGATATTTTTGTTTTTGTTTCATTTGTACTTTTCTTCAAAATGTAAATTACAGTCTTTGTTGATTGAGTACAATAGCCCTTATGGGTTTCAAGTGGCACACATCTATTAAACATGGCGTGTCCAGTAAAACAAAGCTTAAAATAAATTTCAAATGTAGTCATTTTGTATAAAACCCAAAATATTGCCAGACTCATTTTAAACTGTGACGGTATCAGCGTCAGCGTCGTTAAGGTCGTTGACTTCAAACCACTCGCCCCTCAACGCTGTGGGTTCGAATCCCACCTAGATCTTTGGATTCTTGCATGTGGGGAAGCTATCTAGGTAGCTTACGGACCGTCGGTAGTTCTACTCGGATGTCCGTTCATGCCTGAAATATTGCACGGAGGGGCACTGGGGGTCTTCCTCCACCAGTAAAGCGGGAAAGTCGCTACATGACCTTTACACTGTTGGTGGGCTGTAAAGCCCAACCGAAAAAATCCGAAAGGTATCATAATCAAAATTTCGGGTTTAGGGATCTTAACCGTACACAATGTTTAATTAAATCACGAAATGTCTTAGTATGTACATAGTAACTTACAAAATAAAAACTTTTATGTTTGTTAGATTTATTTCTTTGCATTTATAGTCTACATATTAAAGTTCTAATATAATTTAACAGTTAAAAAAATAATTAAATTATTTATGAAATCAACATTCACAATTGTTTTACAATTCTAAAACGAATAGTTTTTGTCACAAAGTACCAGAAGTTTGGTTTAAACGCGAACATGAAAGCATCTTATGATTTTATATTTTTAAAATATATATAAATAGATTGCTATATAAAAGACAACTTTCTTTGTCACAAGATTAATAATACAATTTGCACAAGTATATAAAAATGTAATAAACCTAATTATTATTTAGTAAATAAAAAGGTTATCTTAATAGTACATAGTACTTTATGTGCAGAAATAAAACTTGCATATCAAATAGTCATCAAGATGTATCAACACAAAGATATAACATCAATTCAAATATTGATTATGGCAAATCTAAACATTGTTTTCAGCGTAAAGTACATGATGTATATGAATATATTTCACAAACACGTTTAGTAATTGTCAATGACTGCGTATAAGGGCGTTGAGCTTTGCCCTAAATTTGATTCATTTCATTTGGCTAAAATGCAATGTATACATTATTTTGGCTTATTTCCTTAAAGCCGAAACATTTATGGGTGGAAGTTTTAATCCCTTTCTATTCGTTCGCGTTTCTTGTTCCTTTGTTTTTGCGTTGGCTATATCTTTCTTGTCTTTTCTCCATGGATTATTATCCCAATCATTAAATATTCCTTCATGCTGATCAGAACTGCTATATGAAGTATCAGCTGTTGAACTTCCAACGCCGAAAACCCGTTCATGCTGTAGTCGTTTTGTTCTGCGTTCCTTTTTGATCTTAATCTCTTTTTCTCTACTGTCTTTAGCCCTGTGAATCCGCTCAATAAGTTCTGTTATACAATCAGGCTTTTGTTTAGGATGTTTATTAGGCACTTCACTATCTGTCCCTATTTTAATCGGCGGCAGCGTAAGGGGACGTATCCGTCGAGCTCGTGTTATTAAGCTATTTACAGGTGTCTCACTCTGGACGGAGACATCGTCAGGTACATCTTCTCTTAGAAACTTGCTGACTTTTCTTTTAACAAAGAGTTTATCTTCGCTTTGCTCTTCTCTTATATCTTTTTCAAGCTCAATGTTTTCTATGTCTTTAACAGGTGAGTGATTACACGTTCGGAAATTACCGGTGTAGAACGATTTGGATAAAACAGGAAATGTGGTGTTCAAAAGTTTCTTTTCCTCTTTTTCCTCGGGACTTTCAATATGTTGAATTTCTACCAGAGGACGTTCAAAATAATCATGAACTTTGTTTTGCACCGTTTCATGATCAAGTATCGCCCCTGTGCTGTAGCCTGCTTGAAAAAGGTCGTCAATGTGTCGTCTGCGTCTAATTTTTGGATGATTATTCTCTAGATACGTATCTATTTGTCCAGCAATGTGTTCAACTGGTACTCCATGGTATTGTCCAAATATCTTTTTAGAGTTTTGCTTTTCCACTTCTTCTCTTTGGTTTTTCATACATTTCTTTAACACTTTTTGGCGAACAAGATTCCTTTTCGTTACAACTATCGCTTTTTCAGACTTCTGAGCAGCTTCCTGTTTTTCCTTGTCAATATACCCTTGATACAAATCTTGTTGTGTTTTAGCTACGTCATTCATGACACACACAAACTTTCTTTGATTCTGTTCTTTTCTATGTATAATCTTCAGACGCTCTGTTGACATCATTTTGACACAATTTTACGTTACGTTACGTTAAGTCACTTCAGATAAAATCGTAAACCGTTTAATGTCGCCAGTATGCACTCCACAAGCTTGTCTCATTATTCCAATTCAAATCATTTTGGTTTTTTTAATACATTCCAACTGAAAACAAGCAAATCCTGCCCGTAAACAAGTGTAAGGTTAAATACAAACGTCTAAGACTTCCTCGGTGAATCATTTATAAATTACTGTCGCCGTTCCCAATTTAACTTTTCATGAACTGAACTTAACCAATAAATCTTCAACTCTCTTGAATTTTAAACAACTACAACAAATCTCTTACGAAACAAAGAAAATAATCTAATGAATGCTAATATAAACAAACTTATAGCTAGGGTTATGGAATGTAAAGTATTAATTTCAAAATACAAACAATTGTTTACTCCGGTAATTAAATATCATTTATAATCTGTGGGTCATCATTAAGAAATACCGTCTAATTAAAATAAGTATATACAGATCTTCAAGATTATCACAAAAGATACAATTAAACATGTTGAATTTTGATAACCAATCTGATTCGAACCGTTGACTTTAAAGAACGATGCCTTTGTTTTAAGTTGTCATGCGATTAGGACTTTAAAAAACATTTCATTTAATGAATAAAATTGATATAAATGATTTAAAAGTTCAATTACATTTAAGGACAAATAAATCAATCGTATTTGTGTATATGAAATGTTTAAATTTGCTTTCCATAAGTTCAATGTACAGACTTACTCTATAATCCCCACGAACAAGTAAAAAAATGTTTGTCGGTAAAAAATAAAGAATGAAATAATATACCAACTGTTTTAATTTTACAAATAACACTTTTTTGCATATTTCACAGACTAGTTTCGTAATAAATTCTGAACTTAGATCATTTCAGAGTTTATGCGCTAATTAAGACTGTACATAATAAAAATATACTATTTTCAGTTCAAGTATAACATATCTCGGTGGGGAAAATGTCCTTCGTGTATTAAACAACAGAAGGGGAATTGCCCGCCCTAAAAAAATAATACGGGAGGGAAAATGTTTGCCCTAAAAAGAATAATACGGAATGGGAATTGTCCGCTGTGAAAAAAAACAACAACGGGAGCGGAATGTATAAAAGAAAATGGGAGGAGATTCAAATTGTCCGGGATGTCAAAAATAAACGTAAAGGGAATTGTCCGGGAGTGGAATTGTACGCTGATAAACGATCAATCCATAGACAATTAAAGAATGCTAAAACAAATATCTATTAAGTTGTAATATTCTTTTCATATTTTTTTTAATGGTGAACCATATATTTAAAATACCTGTAGTTATATAACAGAATTACTATATAAAGGAAATAGGAACGTGTTCAATAGGTGTGTACACTGGACATTGAAAATCCCATCATAGAAATGCTTAAACAACATGTCAATGTTTCATATTTAAAAACATCTATAACTTTTTGTTTACATCGCAAATATATATGCATCAACTTACATAGGCATTCTTTACGAGTTCAGCAAAGAAAAAGTTTTCGTTAATAAACTCTATTACAGGTTCAAAGTAGTATCAATGCTTCCTTTGCTTAATAAAGCATAAAATCCAAACAATATTGGTGGACTTGTTTTCGAATACCTTTTCCAATTGAATAAACCTCTATTTGGAAGCACAAGAATTTGGCACACGGTTTTTTTTTATCATCAGGGACTGTGTTTCAATTTCCGTCACTTTATATCACTTCTACAATTTTATACAGACCGTTTCGTCTGTTAAAGTATGTTCCAATATTTAAATCACGTGATATGATATAATTGCACGCGCTAGAACACGTACCCTATCTGTCAATTGGATGTTTTACATTTCGGGTATGCCATTATATTTTAATAGTGGCATGCCGGAAGTTGAACTAAGTGTTAGAAAAGTAGGGGTCTGATATGCAGATTATCGTCATTGTTCTCGTTATGTAAACGATAAACCCATCATATTCATTTAATCCTTGGTCCATTCAAGATCGTTGAATTCCGTTACAATATCATTTTTAAGCATCCGTAACAGTAATCTACACAGCTTCTCTTTATGTATACTTAAACTCCAACATATATTCTAATTATGGTATGATATAAAATTAAAAACATCCTTCCAAGACCCACAATGCAGTTCAAGGGGTTCGGGACTTATTAACGGCATTAATATAGTAAATCCTCAGTATCACATAATTACATACGTCCAAGATCAATGTCATTTCCTTTTAATTTTAGTACATGTTAAAACAATGTCTTACTAACAAAATATATTGATACACATTTGTTGTGTTTTCTAATTTAAATCCGTTAATCTTGTTAATATCTTATATCCGATTAAAAGTCTGAAATGTCGTTTATTAAAAAGTGACTAAAGGGCGAGTGCAACAGTCAAACAGTACTTATTTCGTATAAGGTTGGGTTTTAAGTCCTGCCTACCCTGTAAATGTCATCTTGACAGGTGAATTAGGTTTTTCCGTAAGTTACTAGATAGATGCGTAGGTGCAGATACGTGCGTTACTAGCTAGATGCAGATACGTGCGTTACTAGCTAGATGCTTATGCACAGATACATACGTTACTATAGACAGATGCGTTAACAGATACGTGCGTTACTATATAGATGCGTTAGAGCAGATACGTGCGTTACTAGATAGATGCTTATGCACAGATACATACGTTACTATAGACAGATGCGTTGGCAGATACGTGCGTTACTATATAGATGCGTTAAAGCAGATACGTGCGTTACCAGATAGATGCGTAGATGCAGATACGAGCGTTACTAGATAGATGCTTATGCACAGATACATACGTTACTATAGACAGATGCGTTGGCAGATACGTGCGTTACTATATAGATGCGTTAGAGCAGATACGTGCGTTACTATATAGATGCGTTAAAGCAGATACATGCGTTACTATATAGATGCGTTAGAGCAGATACGTGCGTTACTATATAGATGCGTTAAAGCAGATACGTGTGTTACTATATAGATGCGTTAAAGCAGATACGTGCGTTACTATATAGATGCGTTAAAGCAAATACGTGCGTTACCAGATAGATGCGTAGATGCAGATACGTGTGTTACTTGATAGATGCGTAGACAGACACGTGTGTTTAAGAAACAATATATCCCAAACAGTGATTTTATTGTTCAATAACATCACTGTTTGGAGTTCGGATGCGAGGAATTACATCACGAGGACGTAGCCAGAGTGATATAATGATGAGCATCCGAACGACAAACAGTGATGTTATCCAGCAATAAAATCACCAATCTGGATATATTATTTCGATTCTAACATATAAAGGGCGCCGTACCTGATATTTAGCAAAATTGCGCCTGATTTGTTTCCGTACTTATTTTCAACGTGTCAAATGTATAATGATGACGTTACATATCTAATATAGAACGGCAACAGTGACTTTATTGCATAATAACACACACTTTCGGTTCCTCTATATTCAATAGGGAAAAAAGCTGGTCGTGGTAGAATACTAGATAGATGCGTAGGCAGATACGTGCGTTACTAGATACATGCGTAAGCATAAGTGCAGATACGTGCGTTACTAGATAGATGCATGAGTGCAGATACGTGCGT
Source organism: Ruditapes philippinarum (assembly GCF_026571515.1). Taxonomy (NCBI): domain Eukaryota; kingdom Metazoa; phylum Mollusca; class Bivalvia; order Venerida; family Veneridae; genus Ruditapes; species Ruditapes philippinarum. Next base: position 303,380 of record NW_026852316.1, on the reverse strand, counting down.
TACTAGATACATGCGTAAGCATAAGTGCAGATACGTGCGTTACTAGATAGATGCATGAGTGCAGATACGTGCGTTATTGGATACATGCATAAGTGCAGATACGTGCGTTACTAGATAGATGCATAGGTGCAAATACGTGCGTTACTTACATCCAAGAGTTACTGTAGAACAATGCGATGCTGCTGATTCGTGCGTTTACTGTATTTACTTACGTTACTGTATCTGTAAAGCCGTACTGTACATGCACTGTAGAGAGTACATCGGTGCATTACTGGAGATCTGAGCATAATGAAAGAATTGTTCGTTTCTCTATATACTTGCGATACTGTACGTAGATCCCTATGCTACTGTAGATCAGTGATGGTTAACGCAAAGAAATATTCAAACAAATTGTCCTTGATACGAGAAAAATTTACACTACCATTTGTGCCTAAAATAAAAATCTTATTTCGCTACCTACCCAGAAAAATCACAGCTACCAACAAAAAAAATAAGAATCTGTTTACCAAAAACATGGAAGCAGAGAGTGTTAATGAGAATCACATCTTTATATAATTATGTTATTAATTGTAAATATACAAACTGGGAAATATGTTGCATACATGTAAAAATATTGTTCTAATCTTTAAACAGATGCTAAACATTCACTTTTTGTTTTGAACTCCATATAATTTTGATAGGGAAAAAATTAGATTAAAAAATATATGTATATTTTATCAACCTACCTACCCTACCCAAACTGGCACAGATCGCGGGAGGGGAAACAAAGATAATTTTAAGGCTTGCCTTGAAATTCATGCGTAGGCGCTGATGTTAATAAAAGATTAAATTTTAAGGAATTTACTAAAGAATATATCCTACATAAACATGTTTAATGTCTACACATGTTGACAGATGATACGATGATACAGTGCCTTTAGTTTTTTAGTCTTCTATTGTGATAACATTGTTCTAGGGTCGCCTGGTACTAACAAAATGTTCAAGACATATCCTGTTTATGGACGACATGATGTATTCTTTACAAATAAATTTACATATTAATGTTTTTTTCCTTCTTTTAAGTCTGAGTTTTTGCGCGTTATGTTTATCATCATGACTTTAAATGATTTTTTATTTTAGGACGATTATATTGATAAACCTTTCAACATTTATTTAATTTGGTTAGTGGTATATATTAACAGGTTATATAACATTGAATTGATACAGGTTATTTAATCTAACATTGATATATAATTACAGGGTATCTAACATTAGATTGACACATAGTTACTGGTTATTTAACATTGAATTGACACATAGTTACTGGTTATTTAACATTGAATTGACACATAGTTACTGGTTATTTAACATTGAATTGACACATAGTTACTGGTTATTTAACATTGAATTGATACATAGTTACTGGTTATTTAACATTGAATTGACACATAGTTACTTGTTATTTAACATTGAATTGACACATTGTTACTGGTTATTTAACATTGAATTGACACATAGTTACTGGTTATTTAACATTGAATTGATACATAGTTACTGGTTATTTAACATTGAATTGACACATAGTTACTGGTTATTTAACATTGAATTGATACATAGTAACTGGTTATTTAACATTAAATTGATACATAGTTACAGGAAATTTATTTTAAATAAAACGTTTTAAAATTATACACATTGCAAGCACGATAAACAGGAGATAATATGTGCCTCTATCCCGCAAATGTGAACATTCATATAGATTTATGATGAAACTCATCACCTAAAACATTTCTAAGACTTTTGAATGCTCTTTAAGTTTTGCACTTACTAGACAAATTCCGGGTTAGTACAAACTGATCATTAGTTCTACATATTACAAGTTACTTAAAAGGATGGGATGATACAATAATTTGATTGTTTCAATAATCTGCAAAACCCAATCACAGGTGAACGTCGCGTGGCCATGACTTACACTATACCCCCGTTCCCCCTCTACAACCCAAAACCCTTAAACATCATCCAAACATCATAAGTATTGACAAAAATAAATTTTATGAAAAAAAAAATATGACTCTAAAAACCACGGATGTAATATAAATCCGTGTAAAAACTAACATTTTTTTAGAGTCATAAATTTTTTTTTTCATAAAATTTATTTTTGTCAATAACTATATATAGTGTAAGTCATGGCCACGCGACGTTACCTGTGAACCCAATAGCTGCAGTGGAGTTTTAGCAGTGCGATCACGTTTTTATCGTAAAAATTGGTGGCTTCTTGCCTTTGAGCAATTTTTACAAGGTAGGAATATAATGCCTCACTGTGAAAGGCGCGTTATTTGGATTTATCAAAATAAAAACATTTTACGAGGCAAAATCAAAAGGTTTGTCTTTGTTATTAATGCCATGTGCTATGAAAGATAATTATTAAAGTCCATTCTGCCTACCTGGATTTATAAGAATTGTTGGATATTATATACAAAAATCTACTTAAAGAAAAACTGACCAAAAGTTCGTAACTTCGTTTGTTCGTACTCTCTCAAACTCGTACTTTGTTTTTTCGCATCGAATTTGTTTAAAACTTTTTCGCATCGAATTTGTTTAAAACTGAAAGTATATTTTCATTCAGTCGAACATATATATTTGAATGGCAGAATCAAGTCAATCATAAAATAAACTCATCTGTAAATTTAAATAAAATACCAGGGAATTCCCCAGACGCTTTTAGCGCATCGGCACCGATGCGCTAAAATTTCAGTACAAGAAATCCCGATGCGCTTAAAATTATCATAGCGCTTAAAAAAACGACCGATATTCCTTTCTAGTGCGTCTAAAAGTTACCCCAATTAGCCAAATAAACAAGCCGATATACATGTCCTGTGTAGATAATTACCCGAGGCGTATACACAACCCGATACACTGATTGCCGTGAGACTGTGTGACGTCACAGACACCTGTCATCGATGTCTGCAGACGACTGTTGGTGCACTTTTAGGTATTGTCAATTACAGTGTATTGAGATGGGTGCAATTTAACCGCGGCATGTGTGATATTTACATGTTTCAGGTAGGTGTTATAACTTTTTCCTTGTTTTGATAGTATAATTGGCATTAATTGACATGCGATATAACAGTTTGATATTTTAGGGATGAATGGGTTTATTGTCTTGATATAAGTTTAATGTGCAATTTCATCTTTCACTTTCTTACGATCATTAAGTCTAATCAGTACTCTAGAATTAAGATTCAAAAACAACATGAATAAGGGAAAAAAGAGGCCAGTGCCTAGTTCACTATCAATTAAGAGTTTTTTTATGAGCAATGTCGTTGAAAACTGTCTCAAATTCTGATAATGACCAAGTGACAAGTTCAAGTGAAACTGTACAACGTGCAAAGAAACAAAGACTGTCTGGGTTTGATCCTAAGTGGAAAAATGATTTTCCGTGGGTTAAAGAAGTTGAAGATGGTAAGAGTTAGACTCTACAAGCTTTTTTTTTTCAAATTAGAATCTATTAATTAGAAATATTGGGGTAGCTCTTAATACCCTGAAAAAATAACTCTCTCACGTTATCTGGATCATTTTGCTTTTTAATATATACATGATAATCATATTTCACTTGGATTAAACTGCACAAATATTCAGAAATGAATTTGGTTGATGTCTACTTTAACATTGAAAACAATTACGACTGTTTATTGTCAACTTGCAACTGAGTGAAAACAACAACAAAAACTTGCACCAACAATCCACTTATATTGACAGCGGATTGGTCATTTTCTTTTTAATTGAAAACAAAAGAGTAAAAATAAATTTTGTTAATTGTTTCTTTTAAAGGAGACCATAGCTTGAAATTGACCTTATTTAATATTGGTACTTTACAGGTATGATGTGTACCCTGTGCATACGACATCAGAAAAGACCGAAGAAAGCAGCCTTTGGAAATGCAACATGGGTTGACAAGCCATGTACATGGCTGGTAAAGGATGCCCTTCGCAGACATGAACGCTCAGACTCACACGATGAGGCAAGGGGCATTTGAAGCTGGTAGACTTGCTCCAAGCAACAACGTTGAAGCTGCAGTAGAAGAGGCCAACAGTCTACACACCAAGGCTCGTGTCTCCGCCTTCCCGAAACCTCTACTGGCTGATGAAAAGGGAGATGCCTCACACCACGAACTATTTGCCGCTAAATGAAACTATGTAAGTAAAATAGTTGCATAGTTCATAATAAAGCTTAAATAAGCATTACTGTATATGAACATGCTAAATCAATTTAGCCTGTAATATTTTCAATATTGTAAAATTAGAGTTTTCTTAACAGATTAAGTGTTTTTTTATGTTACTTAACTTATTATTGCAGAGAATATCCGGCTTGTGTTTGTATTAAATATGCTCAGATAATGAGCTATAAAAATAAGTTTTGATAAACTCATATGGCTTGAAATAAACGGCAGGCATAAAAGTTCCTGTTACAGTCACATTAACAATCATTATTTTTCTTATTGCAACATTGAATTTTTTTTCAGGCAAACTTCAGGGGCCAACATTTTGAATAATCTACAACCAGGGCGAAAATAACAAGGGAGAATCTCAGAGGTTCATACAAGAAGCTGTCCTCACAATGGGTAAAGCCTAATCCGACAGTCCATCCTGGATTTGATGTAAAGGTATCACCATGGTACTCCATTATGATAGATGAAACTACCGACATTTACTGTTGTCAGCGAGATGATTATTTATATCAGGTAAATAACAAACAAAAAAAACTGAATCCCAAAAATAAAAAAAAAAATGATAATTTTGCAGGCCCTCTTTTTAATCGAGCCTGTTTATGGACAGCTTTGTGAAGTGCAAAACCTACTGTTCAGGCCCCTTAGCATTGGTTTCAGCAGAAATATATATTTTAAAATTATAATTGGACACATTTGCAATTTTATACATGAAAACACATTTGAAATAAAAACAGAAAGAAAATAAGAGGTTTAATTGTCTACAGAATGCAAATGATCACTCCGTTTTATGAAATATCTTCCAATGTTGTAACATAAACAAAATGTAAGTATTGTATAAATGTTTCAGATATCTAAAGGATGGGGTTAGCAAGACAGACTTTATAAGTATCCTCCCTCTCCCTGGCGGAAAAGCTGATACTATCACTGAGACACTAGGGACGTTCCTCACAGAAGACCTGGGTCTCCAACTTGAAAAGATGTGTGCCTTGGGAAGTGATGGTGCGAAGGTGATGGTCGGAAGACAGAATGGTGTGGCTGCCCAATTGAGACGAAGAGTCCCCCACCTAGTCAACAACCACTGTGTAGCCCACAGACTGGCTTTAGCTGTTGGACAGGCAGCCAAAGGAGTGCCTTATCTTCAGAAGTTCAAAGACATTATTGGTGATCTTCATCGTTTTTAAGAGAAGAGTGTTGTCCGCACCAGCGGATTGAAAGCTATTCAGGTTAGACTTTAAACATTCAAACATTATCTTTGAAGGCATGCAAGATTTTTGTTCATTTAAGTTGCGTACTGATTCAGGGTGGTCTGTTGCAAAGGAAATTAAAAATAGTGCCTTATAATGATTATTTCGTAGGAAACTAGCATGAGTTAACTATAAGTAATTCTACTACAAGCATCAATGAACAATTTTAATTATGAAAATCTTGAGGTACAACAATTTTAAAAATGCAAATTTTATTAACAGGAACTTCTCCAGGACCCAAGTTGAAGTTAGTGGAGGCAAAAGATGTCAGATGGTTGTCTCATGACAAGGCCACTACAACTCTACGGAAGTGCCTGCCATCCATTTACACTAGCCTTGAGCGTGAGGCCGAGGAACGCAATGACGCCAGAGCTGCCGGACTGTCTGTTTTTACACAGGACTACCGTTTCGTTCTGGCAATTCACATGATCTGTGATGTTTTACCCCATCTGACAGCATTGTCTTGTGCCATGCAGGTAATTATTATCATTCTCATTCTAGACAACGATTTCAAATTATTTTCAACATTGCATATCTTATAAACTGTCTTTTCTATAAAAGTCTTAGTTTTTTTTTAAATACAGATGAAGTGAACCTGATTTAGTACCAGTTGTATTAATTTCATGTAAATGCAGTTCATTTTTGTAAACAATCACTAAAACATGTGTATCCATTGGAATTTTGAGCAATGCATTCTTCTTCAATGTATTTTATTAGTAAGTATAAATTCAGTATCTTGCTATAGATGATTAATTTAATATCTTATTGTTTCAGAAAAGGGACGCTGTATATGTGACAATTAAGCCTCTTGTCAATGGAACTATCTCCATCATCCAAGGAATGAAATCCCAGTCGGCTGACAATTACAAAGAAGCTCCTGCCAGGGGTACCCAGCTTATTGACGATGGATTCCGAATAAAGTCTCCTTCCGAGGAACAGCTGACAGCATTTCATGAAAAGGTGAGTGAGAAAGGGATTCACAACTTAGATAATGTTGTAATTTGCAAGTATCATTTGATAAAGATAAATAAAATAACCATCAATTAAAACTGTCATACTATACAGGCCCAATATCAATTGTTTTTAAAATTTTATTAAATTAGGTATTAAAATTATTGTACAATCACAAAGACATTAAAATATTTTTTCTATAATGTTTTTGTTTCTAATTTTTTCTAGATCTACCTGCCATTCCTGGACAACCTTCTACAAAATCTTGAGGACAGGTTCCCTGATCTACCTCTCTTAGAGAAGTTTGGGGCATTTTCTGTAGGCAGTTCTGAAGATGACAACCATCAGGACATACAGGAGCTGGCCAGGCACTTTGGTGTTGATATGGAGCAGTGCCGCAGCAACTGGCACCAGGTACGTGCCAGTCTAGAGGGACTGATCAGTCAGCCGACCAGACCATGACCTGGATTACTGGCAACCTTTCAACCAGTCATCCAGCTCTTTACAGAATTGCTGCGTGGGTCTCCTCCTCCCAACCTCTACTGCAGGTAATTATTATTAAATTGATTCATTTTTGGACATAAATAAATTTCCAATGACAGTTACAGATGTGTAACACTTTGCTAGAAGTTTTTCCAACATTTCAAATATCAATTTTTTTACTAAGTTAAGTTTAAACGGCTAGAAGTTTTAAATTTTCAAAAATTCATAGCAAACAAACAAAATAAATAAAAGGCATGAGGTTGTGTTAACATAAATGATTACTTTCATTTATTAATTTCAGATTGTGAGCGAGGATTCAGCTGCCTGAAGAGAGTAAAGACGGAAAACAGGAATCGTCTGTCTGTTAAAGTTCTTAACTCTCTTCTTGCCGTCTCCCTTCAAGGACCTCCATTAGAATCCTTCAATTTTGAGAAGGCAGTCAAGGCATGGAAGGACAACAAACCCAGAAGACAGGCCCACTTTTAATGAAGAGAAAATCAACTAAAATTGGGACACACACTGACACATACATATAAATGTTGAGGACATGTTGTGAACTTGTGTTAAACTGTTTATATTATAATTGTTTATTTGTTTGAATTGTTGGATATTGAAAAAAATAAAAAAGGAAAATAAAGAAAATGTTTATCAAGTGAAAAGCTTTCATTTTTTGTTTTAAAACAGCCCACAGCAGTATCTTGACACCTAAAATGGCAAAAAAATTTCGACACGCGGTATGGGGGTCGAGACCCCCTCCCGCACCCACCCCCGTCTGGTTCAAAAGTGTAGCGCTTAAAAACATTCCTGGGGAATTCCCTGAATACTAATAGCTTTGTTTAATATAACAATTTAAATGTATGATACCTAACTTACATAGTCAATAATTTGTATTTTGTAGGGCTGTAACGGTTTATCTGTACACCGATATATTGCGGTGAAGGATAAATAAAAATTGTACTGCGGTTCACATTTAGTTGTACCGGTTTTATTTAGTAATAACAGTGTTCCATAATTTTCTCTATAAATAAAAGAAAGTCTTCCATAATTTTCTTGATAAATAAATGTTATGAAAATGTCCTATGCACAAAAGAAAAAAACAATAAAGTAGGAAGCGTGTTAAAAAAGGGGTGTTAGGGTAAAAAAATTACATGGTGCGCGGGTAGAAAAATGCTTAAAAAATCGGTGATTTACTATGGCAGACAGAAATAATTACGATCTGATAAAAAAATCAATTACAAGGAAAAGAGAGACCCATGAAATTATTGAATACTAGATGCTGACAAAGTAGACATGTTAATTTTTCTAAAGAAAAACATGGATTAATTGCCACCGTCACTCAATCCCTGTGATCTAGTCCTAGTCTGAAACTGTGTTAAGAAAATCATTAGGATATAGTTTAGATTGTTAGTTACTGAATGAAAAGTGTTTAAAGTTTTATTTTGCTGTTAAGTTACTCATAGTTGATGCTTCAATAGTTGAAACAGTTTAATTTTTTGTTAAAGGAAAGTATCCACTAATTCTGTTTTGCGAGAGATATAGATATATATATATAATATTTGTTGAAATTATAAACAAGTCTCTTTTTCTGAATTATTTCCCAGTACCTAAGATAAAAAACAATACGTATCGCAATATATTGCAATACGGATGTTGCGTATTGCAATATATTGCAATACGCTTTTTACCGTATTGTTACAGCCCTAGTATTTTGTTACTGCAATTCTCTTCTAACTTTAGGAACGATTGACCCATGTGTTGGGAACTGGGACGGGGGAATACTACCCTTTGGGGGGAAACCGGAGGGGGAATACTAACCCAGTGTGAGAATGGAATGATTTTATGGTTTAAGGGGAATGTGGAAAAATGTTTAAAAGCTGGACGGGGGAAAGACTGACCCATATGTGGAGGCAAGGAATGACAGCCTCATATGGGGACAGGGGAATGACTGATGCGTGTGGGGAGCCAGGACTGGGGATGTAGGGAGATGGGACTGGAGAATGACAAGGAATGACTGCCTCATGTGTGGGGACAGGGGAATGACTGACACATGTTTGGGGAGCCTGGACTTGGGAATGACTGACTTATGTGTTGAGTAGGGGTGTCATCGATTCAATCGATATCGGTGTATCAACAATCTTTGTTATCCGATTCGATATCGATTCCATTTTTTAAATATCGGATATCAAATGCACATATATTTCTAGCTAAAGAGACTTCAATAAACAGGTTTTATAGAACTGATAAACCTGTTTACTGTCGCAAAACGTCAAAATAAAAGCGGCATAAAAAGTTATGGAATCCAGAAACATTTTTTTTCTAAAATGAAAACGGAAATCAATGCCAAAATTACCTCCCAGTATCATTAACGAATACTGCCTAATTTCGTTGTAATCTCGCACGTCTGCTAAGTGGATGTCAAGACCCCTCAATTCAGATTTTAAAAAGGGAAAATGCCAAGAAAAAATTGTCAGTGTTTCTTTGTAAAAATTATGATTACAAAATGTTAAACTTTAATAATTATTCAGGTTCTAAACACTATAATTTGCCAATTAAACCTGGCTTAATTGGAACGGCAAAGACGGGATTTAGCATGATCATTAACTACGTAATAGTAACATCAACAACTAAAATAAAATGGAAAAGGCTTTAAACTTTATAGTTACTAGTCATTAGTTTTCATTTATAGCTATATGATAAAAAAAGAAACAAATTGTTCAGTTTTCATAGTTTATCTTTTTTGCATTTGTCTTAATATAACTGCTTTGTGAGTGTCCTTCGGAAACATTTAAAAAGACTTGAAAGCTAAAATTTAGCCTGGCAATCGATATATCGCTGTATCGCCGATAATTCATTACCGATATATCGATACAAAAATCCTTATCGATGACACCTCTAGTGTTGAGACATGCGAACCGAGACATAGATAGCATCTCTGATGGGAATAACTGCCCCATGTTAAGGGATGAGGAATGGTGATGTAGCCATGATTACAACAAAATTTAGCATGAATATTATTTTTCCAGATAATTAAGCTGCTAATTTGACACAGAGATGCATGGATATGATGTTTAAGAAATGATTGTATGAGGGAATGTACAGTATATGGCACCTTGAAGTATGTCACAAGCATTGTTTCTTGAAGCTGTTGTCACATGGGATGAGAAACTCTGCCAGCAAAATTTGCAAGAAGCTCTACCGAAACTTATTGTATCCTTGAAAGCTTGAAACATATTTAGTTTAGTTTAATAATATTTTATTGTATAAATATACAAACAATATACAAATTCACAATTTTACAAACAGAAACAAGTATACATGTTTACAAAATGGTTGGGCCCAAAGTTGTAACAACCTTATCGTGGGGCCTTCCCTAAAACATATTTTAGGTACATGCCACTTATCTCTATTGGTCGAATAGGTTAGTCAACTTTATCAGGGCACTCGTTTGGTCATTTTTTGGGCCGAATATGGGTACCGTTCCCCTCTCAAAATCATATATATTTTTCCCCTATCTCAGAAAAAAGTCTAATACTAGCTATTGATTTTAATGGTAGGAAAATTACAAACTTTTGAAACCAATGGTAGGAAATAGTGTAATGAGTAAATGTGATAAAGAATACACTAAATACATGATAACATAAAATTTCAAATTTTGCCTTAAAACGACGCAAAATATCCCCTTCCTTAGGGTATGGGTAACTGTTCCCAAAAGGTGTCTAGTGCCCTGTTTATGGTTCTCTGTTTTTCATGCCTATGTTTTATTTAAAGTTGGGAGCACACTGTGATTGGGTCAGTGTCTATATGTATGTCCTGTTATTCTTGTCAATCAATAAATTGAGAAGGAATAAGCCATGGTTAATGTAACTTGGTCATTGCCCATGGCAAATAGGTTTAACCTATCTTGTTTTTTGAATCATAGGTCAAAGGTCAAGGTTACTGTTACAATAACACTTGTAAATTTCTTGTCCAGACAATAATTTGAGAAGCAATAAGCCATTTCTTATGTCACTACGTAGGGAGTTAATGCTCATGGCAAAACGATGATCCCGATTTATGTTTGGCCTAATAATATTAGAGAAATATGAAACATATAGGAAATAAAAATAAAGGACACTCAGAGATATGCTTTTTGTGTCGCCTCTACGGAGTAGTGGCGACATATAGGGATCACTTCTCTGTCGTCTGTCTGTCCGTCTGTCTGTCTGTCCATCTGTCTGTCTGTCCGTCCGTCCGTCACAAAACTTGTCCGGACTACTCCTCATAAACTACTGGTGCAATTTCATCCAAACTTTACAGGAATGATCAGTACCAAGTCTAGTTGTGCATATTGTCAGCATTTTCCGGTTCAATGATTTTTGTCAGAGTTATGGCCCTTTAATAATTTTTAATTTTAAAGTTTGTCCGGACTTCTTCTCTTATACCACTAATGCAATTTCAATGAAACTTTACAGGATTGATCTGTAGCTCAAGTCCTTGCGCATATTGCAAGGGTTTTCCGGTTGAATGATTTTTGGCTGAGTTATGGCCCTTTGATAAAAAGTTGTTTTTTTTCTGTGTGTTGCCAGATACACAAAAGCTTGTCCGGACTACTCCTCATAAACTACTGGTGCAATTTTATCCAAACTTTACAGAAATGATCAGTACCAAGTCTAGTTGTGCATATTGTCAGCATTTTCCGGTCCAATGATTTTTGTCAGAGTTATGGCCCTTTAATAATTTTTAGCTCACCTGTCACAAAGTGACAGGGTGAGCTTTTGTGATCGCTTTTCGTCCGGCGTCCGTCCGTCCGGCGTCCGTCCGTAAACTTTTACTTTAAATGACATCTCCTCATAAACCACTAAGCCAATTTCATCCAAACTTCACAGGAATGTTCCTTTGGTGGTCACCTTTAAAAATTGTTCAAAGAATTTAATTCCATGCAAAACTCTGGTTGCCATGGCAACCGAAAGAAAAAACTTTAAATATCTTCTTTTAAAAAACCATAAGAGCTAGAGCTTAGATATTTGGCATGAAACATCTTCTAGTGAGTGTCTACCAAGTTTGTTCAAATAAAAGCCCTGGGGTCAAAATTGGCCCGCCCCGGGGGGTCATTGATTTTCCCTATATGCATATAGTAAAAACTTAAAAAATCTTCTTTTAAAGAACCCAAAGAGCTAGAGCTAAGATATTTAGCATGAAACATGTTCTAATGGGTGTCTACCAAGTTTGTTCAAATAAAAGCCCTGGGGTGAAAATTGGCCCCGCCCTGGGGGTCATTGATTTTCCCTAAATGCATATAGTAAAAACTTAAAAAATCTTCTTTTAAAGAACCAAAAGAGCTAGATCTAAGATATTTAGCATGAAACATGTTCTAATGAATGTCTACCAAGTTTGTTCAAATAAAAGCCCTGGGGTCAATATTGGCCCCGCCCCGGGGGGTCATTGATTTTCCCTATATGCATATAGTAAAAACTTAAAAAATCTTCTTTTAAAGAACCCAAAGAGCTAGAGCTAAGATATTTAGCATGAAACATGTTCTAATGGGTGTCTACCAAGTTTGTTCAAATAAAAGCCCTGGGGTGAAAATTGGCCCCGCCCCGGGGGGTCATTGATTTTCCCTATATGCATATAGTAAAAACTTAAAAAATCTTCTTTTAAAGAACTCAAAGAGCTATGGCTAAGATATTTAGCATCAAACATGTTCTAATAGGTGTCTACCAAGTTTGTTCAAATACAAGCCCAGGGGTCAAAATTGGCCCCGCCCCGGGGGTCATTGATTTTCTTTATATGTGTTTTAGCAAAAAACTTTAAATCTTCTTTGAAAAAACCCAAATAGCTAGAGTTTAGATATTAAGCATGAAACATCTTCTAGTAAGTGTCTACAAAGTTTGTTCAAATAAAAGCCCTGGGGTCAAAACTGGCCCGGCCCCAGGGGTGTCATTGTTTTTAACTATATGTGTATAGTAAAAACTTAAAAAAAATCTTCTTTTAAAAAGCCAATGAGCTAGAGCTTAAATGTTTAGCATGAAACATCTTCTTATGGGTGTCTACCAAGTTTGTGCAAATAAAAGCCCTTAGGTTAAATTGGCTCTGCAACGTTGGGGGGGGGGGGGTGTGGGGGGGGGCCTATATACAGGTGAGCGACCTCAGGGCCATCATGGCCCTCTTGTTATTTTTAAAGTTTGTTCGGACTACTTCTCTTATGCCACTAAAGCAATTTCAATGAAACTTTACAGGATTGATCTGTAGCTCAAGTCCTTGCGCATATTGCAAGGGTTTTCCGGTTGAATGATTTTTGGCCGAGTTATGGCCCTTTGATAAAAAGGTGTTTTTTTCTTTTTGTTGCCAGATACGCAAAAGCTTGTGCGGACTACTCCTCATAAACTACTGGTGCAATTTTATCCAAACTTTACAGGAATGATCAGTACCAAGTCTAGTTGTGCACTGTCCGTCTGTCCGCACTCACAGGAGAGTAATTATGTGGCTAGAGGGACAATAGGTAACTGTTCTTTCTCTTTGATGTCATTCATTCCGTAATGCTTTTATGTGGCTATTTTCTTTTGTGTGGCTAAAAAGAACAATAGAGAGAACAATAGAGTAGCCACATAATTACTGTCCTGTGAGAACGTCCGTCTGTCACAAACTTTGTCCCAACATGAAATTGGCCATCATGAGGCGACACATGTGATTACTGATCGCTCTTGTGTAATTACATATATATGTTTCCTTGACATACTAAAGAGTCACCTGCAAGAGGCATCAGTTCTTCAAGAGGAAATAGGTAATTTCATATGTGGTGTTAATGCTTTGATATAGTAAATATATGTGGTTTTTTTTACAATGTTTGATCACATTTATTCAATACATAAGAAGGCTTTGATAAGATAAAGTATTGATATTTTAAGTTAACAGCCTGAAAAAAAATAGGGCTTTGATATATATAAACAATAAATTTAGGAGTGCAGAGTTCCAACATTTTACAGATCAAATTATTTCAGCATTATATTCATAAATTGATTGATATGTATATGTGTAGATCATGAAAATTCAAATGTTGTTCTGATAACAATGTATAACAGAAAATTGCCTAAAATTCCAAAGCTTTATCTCTCTGTAATAAAAAAAAAGAAAAAATATCAAATTATGCAATTTTAAATTCCACAGTGTGTCAAGTAGTATTTTTGACTTATAATTATCTGAAAATAACAATAAACATGTATGTATTATATTTTTTGTGTTATTTTTAGGTATATTAAAGATAATATGTGTGTCCTTTTTGCCGTGGGTACAGATAGAAGTAGCAGAAAATCTGGTGTTTGCAGATATCTCCTCAAAGGTAACCATGGCAATACTTTATCTGATTCTATTTACTCATTCTCTTTTTATCCCCCGCCGAAGGGGGCGGGGATATAGAAATAGTCTCCGTCCGTCCGTCTGTCCATCCATCCGTCCGACATTTTTGTCCGGAGCATATCTCAAAAAGTATTTGAGGTATCAACTTGAAACTTCATAGGTGGATAGACCTCATTGAGGAGGAATGCAGTGCACAAGAATGATAACTCTACCCTGCATTATTTTTGAGTTATTGCCCTTTGTTATTTTTCAAAATTAAATTTTGTCCAGAGCATAACTCAAAAAGCCTTTGAGATATCAACATAAAACTTCATAGGTGCATAGATCTCTCTCAGGCGGTATGCAGTGCACAAGAATGATAACTCTACCATTCATAATCTTTTCGTTATTGCCCTTTGTTATTTTTCATATTTAATTTTTCACCTAGTGGAGCATAACTCAAAAAGTGTTTGAGATGTCAACATGAAATGTCATAGGTGGATAGATCTTATTGAGGAGGAATGCTGTGTGCAAGAATGATAACTCTTCCCTTTAAAATTTTTGAGTTATTACCCTTTGTTCTTTTTCATACTATTTTGTTGGGAGCTTATCTCAAAAAGCATTTGAGGTATCAACTTGAAACTTCATAAGTGGATGGATCTCATTGAGGAGGAGTTCAGTTCATAAAAAGGATAACTACCCTGCATAATTTTTCAGTTATTGCCCTTTGTTATTTTTCAAAATTAATTTTTGTCCAGAGCATAACTCAAAAAGTGTCTGAGATATCAACATAAAACTTCATAGGTGCAAAGATCTCACTCAGGAGGTGTGCAGTGCACAAGAATGATAACTCTACCTTTCATAATCTTTTCGTTATTGCCCTTTGTTATTTTTCATACTTAATTTTTCACCTAGTGGAGCATAACTCAAAAAGTGTTTGAGATGTCAACATGAAATGTCATAGGTGGATAGATCTTATTGAGGAGGAATGCTGTGCGCAAGAATGATAACTCTTCCCTATACAATTTTTGAGTTATTGCCCTTTGTTCTTTTTCATACTATTTTGTTGGGAGCTTATCTCAAAAAGTATTTGAGGTATCAACTTGAAACTTCATAGGTGGATGGATCTCATTGAGGTGGAGTGCAGTGCACAAGAATGATAACTCTATCCTGCATAATTTTTGAGTAATTGCCCTTTGTTATTTTTTAAAATTAATTTTTGTCCAGAGCATAACTCAAAAAGCCTTTGAGATATCAACATGAAACTTCATAGGTCATTAGATCTCACTCAGGCGGTGTGCAGTGCACAAGAATGATAACTCTACCATTCATAATTTTTGAGTTATTGCCCTTTGTTATTTTTCATACTTAATTTTTCACCTGAGTGGAGCATAACTCAAGTGTATGAGATGTCAACATGAAATGTCATAGGTGGATAGATCTTATTGAGGAGGAATGCTGTGTGCAAGAATGATAACTCTTCCCTTTATAATTTTTGAGTTATTGCCCTTTGTTCTTTTTCATACTATTTTGTTGGGAGCTTATCTCAAAAAGTATTTGAGGTATCAACTTGAAACCTCATAGGTGGATAGATTTTACTGAGGAGGGTGCAGCACACAAGAATGATAACCTACCCTGCATTATTTTTCAGTTATTGCCCTTAGTTATTTTCAGCCATCAGTATTCATATAGGTTTCAAATCTGTTATCACTTCAGCCATCAGTTTTCATTACCAAAGACCTCTTAAAATTGAATTATTCTGCTCTACTACATATACATTCTTCCAATGAGCAAACACATTAGGCGGGGGATGGCCATGTTGATATGGCTCTTGTTAGAATAGTTTAGGAGGTAGAAAAAATGAACTGAAGAAAAAATGAAATTGCTAATTTAGTAAGGACAATATTCATATTGTTGTTGCTGACTGTTCATCAGGAAAATATTTGCTCCCAGGACTTCTACCACAAGATTGACAAAGTCTTTAACACTTGTTTCGCTTGATTATTCAAAGAATAGGGAGAACTATTGTACTCACCCCAGCGTCAGCATAGGCATTGCCGTCACACTTTTGTGCAAGTTGGTATCTCCAAAACTACTGAAGGGAATGGTTCGAAACTTTGCACTTTATTTACAGTACAATAGAATGTCACTGTCCAAGGCCTATAACTCTTACATTAATTTATTTAACAGAATTATGGCCCTTTTTGACTTTGACAATTGTATATTATCAAGGCTCTTCACTGAGAATAGTCAAACACACTGTCCTACCAACAGCACTTGTTTTAAATACACTTGATAAGAATAAACTTTGTAGAAATTTAACTGTGAATAATAGAACTTCCAAGCTTAAAGATGTCCTTAAGAAAGTTAACACTATTTAGAAATGATATATAATAAACATTTTTTTATTCAGGGATGCTTAATGCTTGACAAAGTACTGGAAGAAATAAAGTTAACACCTAAACACTCTTCAGCACAGGCAAACTTTGAAGTTTTATTAGAGGTATTGTATTTTATTTCATACTGTTGGCCGTATTATTAAAGAAAGTTCTTGATATTGTTTATAAGAAAACTTGTTTTTAAAGCTGCATGTGGCCCCCAGATAAGTCAAAAATATTTCAAGAATATCAACCTTAAGTAAAATGTCCTAGGATTTTAAGGAAAGTAAAAGTATTTAAAATTCAGGAAGTAATTTACATATCATGCAAATAATGACTGATTTTTCAGTATTTTTGTGTACTTAAATGTTTTTTTCTTAGGTTTTTCTGACTTCATGGATAAATAACATGAAGATCTGGTCGTCTAGCCAAAAATTGTCCTATGTTTACATGTAGATCATATCGTCCAGCTGATACTTTTTTCCCCGATCAAGCTTTTGTAAGCAAACCAATAAAATCATTCATGACACAGAAGAATTTTACAAAAACATCACTTTTACGAAGTCATTGTTTGAATTTTGTATTTTCCCTGCTTACCTTTTGGTTTTATAAAGCTGTTTTGGTTTCTTGATTCATTTAGCATATATACTTAAGTGTTATTATATAAAAATACCATTATTTGCAGGTTTTGGTAGAGCTACTTGACTGTTTTACTCAGTGTATCAAATTTGCGCAAGGGGCGGGTAATTCCTACGAGCTTGCCACAGTTCATTCATTACCATATGGTGCTATACATTTACTGAAAGGAACCTACACGCATTGTAAGGTTAGTATTTGTATATCTTATAATACTGCACATTTGTTACATCACTTTTCATTGGATAATCGTGATGTTTATATACATGTAATTTTATATACATGGCTGCTGTCAATTTATGAAAAAATCTTACCTTTTTCTCTTCAAAAAAAGATGCATGCTCTACCAGTGATTTCACCCCTGTATTTTGCAGCGGAATAAAGGCTGTTTCCCCTAGCCTAAAATAGGTATATTTCCCCCTAAAAATGGTATTATTTTCCCCTAATATGCCCTGTGCACATTCCTCTTCAGAACCATGACTTAACAGCAGCTGACTTATGTCAGGTAGAAGACAGAAAGCTGTCCCTATAGATAGCTTCTGCTATGTACGTCCATAGAAAGTCTACTATGTCTTAGGAAAATAGGTACTAGACTTGTGCATATACTGTGTTTTGGGACTGGAAAATTGTGTCAAAAAGGAAATAAAATTGTAAACAGTTTTTGATAATTTTGGATGAAAAAAATTCATTTGTGTCTAGCAGTAAGATCAGCTGAGTTCATCAAGTAAGTTGATCTGGCACCCCACATCCTTTGTATATAAACAACAACAACAAATAAGTTATGAGTGGTTTATTGCACAAATGGTAAAGCAAAGCACTTAAAACACTTTATGCAACAAGGATAAACGTTACATTCGGAAAAAAAAAATTATATAGATTTTTACTTGCCCTTCATGCATTAGTTTTTTGTTAATACAGTGTAACTTCCGAATTCCGGAACTTCTGAAATCCGGAAACTTCTAAAAACCGAACAATTTTTTCGGTCCCGATTTTTCCCTTCTATTTTCTATTAATATAATACTTCTGAATTCCGGAACTTCTAAATTCTGAATTCCGGACGATATTTTCGAAATATTAGAGTCAAATCAATGCAATTTTACCTCCAAAAACCGGAAATATCCAAAGGTGTGAAATACATTGTAAACCCTGCAGGAAGATTTAATCTCCCTATTGATTGTTTACTAATTAGCGGTGATCGTGTAATCGGACACGCGTTAAAATCACAAACTGAAATGGTATGTTTGAAGTGATGCGGTTAGTCAAAGTAATTTACGGCGGTCAGTTAATTTGAAGTGTTTATTAGCGGATTAAATGACAATTAATGGGACAATGTATGCATCAAACGTCTTTAGGGATTTTATTGCATTTGATGTAATAATTAATTAACTAGCATCGGACGATATGTAAGTTTATGCAATTAACAACATTTTTACAAACTGATATGATATTACAGTAATGGCCACATCGTCCTTGACGTTTAGTGATATTAAGTGGCTTAGTCTTGTCCACATTATCATAAACCTCTGAATTCCGGAAACCTCTAAAATCCGAACTTTTTGACAAGTCCCATGGGTGTTCGGTTTTCGGAAGTTACACTGTATAATATTTTTTATCACTTAGATTTTGCTTGATGTTTTTGTTTTGATAAACAGTGGGTTATTGCATTTCATTTTGATAGAAGTTGTGAATTTTAAGTAAATTAAGCCACTAGCCTTTATGTAAATTTGGATTATTTCTAATTTCTAGTGGTCTTGGGGGGGGGGGATTTATAACATATCTATAGTAAATGAATGGGGATCAAAACAATATGCTTGTGTTTCTTATATACATGTGTGCTTAAAGTTAAAAATCAACACAAAATTTCACATGGAACATTTAAAAAAGAATATGACTATGAATAAATATTTCATAAAGTTTTTGTAAAGGGAAATAATACAGTCTAAGTGCAACTTACAAAGTAATATTCCCTTGGATTCATGCAAAAATTGTTTATTTAAAATATTAAAGCTACTAAAAGATGGCAAAATTATCATAAGGTACAGCACTTACTGATTGTCCAAGATAAGAGTGAAACTAAATTAAACTTTCTTGAAGAAAATATCCTAGTTCACTTCTAAATTGTAATTATCTTGTTTATTCTTTTCTATAAAAGTTCTTAGAAAAAATGTGGACAACTGATACCAATATATCAAGTGTGTCAGTCTTCAGTTACTGGCCTGTATACTGAGCTCTTATCTTATACAAACTCCTTTGAATTTATTCTACTATATATTTAACTAAATTTTCTTAAAATTTACACTGGCCCGAAGTAATTCACACTGACCATGGGCCACTGGGCCAGCACTAAATTCGATGACTGTTGCAGCAGTTCCTTCAAGTTAAATTTGGCCATCACAGTATCATATTTCTTATGTTCATTTGTAACCTTTTAAGTTCATACAACAAAATTTGCAGGGAGAACACATAAAGGGTCCTCTCAATTTTTTTCCTGTCCAATCTTTTATATTATAATATATGAAGTGTGGGAAAAGGGAAAAAAAATCAAGAGAACCCCCTATGGGTTGAACATGACCATTAAAAGATCAAGCTGTCAGAGACATGTCTTGAATAACTATAATCATGGGACTTGTTTGTAAAATGAAAAGTTACATTTATTTGATAATTAATGGCTTGTGAGTTTAAATGTACATTGTATTTGGGTCCATACTGTCGGTGCCTGAAAGGGCAGATGGACCCTCATTAAGCATGGATAACATACACATGTACATTATAGTTGTTAAAATGATAATTATGAACAATATGATATTATAAAAGTATATATTTATAATGAGATCAGGTTTATTACCATGTAGATCAAAGAAAAATATAATTTGTATTCTTGTGGCCAAAATATTGTCATAGGTTTAAAAAAAAGTTTTTGACTAGTTTCAATTTCTTAACTGTATAAGTAGTGTGTTTCATTTTTCACCCAGAACCAAGAAGTCTTCTGTGTTAAGAAATATGAAATTTGGCATACTCAGCTGTCTTCAGATTTATTTCATTTTGTTGAGTTAGGAATTGGTACGAGTATTCAAAACAAGTTGATATCTTGATCAAAAGTTGACACACTATTGTTTTGGGTCAGAATCTTAAAACGGAGAAATTACCATACATGAAACAAAAGAATCAACTTGTTCAAAATTAGTTGGACTTTAGCATGAATAAAATCTTAATGGATGTTTGATTGTAAAGATATTTTTTCTGTTTCACTTGTTAGGTTTGCTCTTCACAACAGTAGGTGTCAAATGCCATACTTCACTTCAGTGTTGTTTAATTTTTTGGTCCTTCACAATCATTGATTCCAACACCTTGAAGACGGTGCTAGGGGGATGTTGCACTTTTTCCCTCATGTACAGACTCAATCAAGCCAAGTCTGCTGTTTCAAGTAATTTTGTTGTGATTACTGATTAGTGCTTTCAAGAGATCACACTTTATCCAGATTTTTATATGCTAATTTTTACCATATTTTAATGTCACATATTTTCAAGAGCTTCCTGAAACATAACACGCTTCTGTACTAGGACCACTATAGTTTTTTTATGCACTTGACAACTTCTCCACATGAATAATTTTGAAAATTTGAGATCTATTGACCTATCTTAATGAACTTACTGTTTGGCCGTTTTTAAATGATTGTATTAATTGATATGTTATGTAAGTGTAGTGCATTATTATAAACTTTAAGACACCTTATAATAGAAAATAAATCATTTATAGAATTATAGATTTCACCATGCTTTGTAGCTTCTGTATAAATTAATACATGTAATGTTTGGTGTGCCGTTAATTGCTTTAACTTAAACGGAAGTCACGCGTAAGACCTTCACATTTGATGTGATGAAATACAAAGGATGAAGTCTTGACACGGCGTCTTCCATCGATGCCCCAGGCCCTCCACGAGGGGTCGGTGGTCCTTCAGGGCGATAATTTCCTTCGTCGTCAAAATATAAAGCAACGCCAGTCTTTGAAATGAAAGCCCGCACGGAGATGTCATCTCCGCGTGGACACATTTGAAATTTTGTAGTTATATCATGGTCATCAGTAGCTTCATTGTATTTCTGAAATTATTTATAATGCACTGATAAATGATCTAAACTTGTAATGAAAAGAAAGAAAAACTAAAGCTATCACTAAACCCTACCCGCCACCTTAACTTTTTGAATAATAAGTGGTCTGAAGCAAAATTTGAACTCGTCCTTTATTTTATGATGTTTTATCTATGTACCAATAATTATTACAATTAATTGCCTTGTTAAAAGAGTATAATAATCTGTTACCCATTATCTTTGTTAAAAAAAAGAGAAGAAAAGTGAGACAAATATGTATAAAAAAAGTTAGCCAGATTTGAATAAGACCTGTATAATTATAATCATGCAATATTTAAGTACTATCCATTATTTTAGTAACAATGAACCTACGGATCCATCTAGGGATCCATATGTTTGTTTGCTTTGGTTTTACATCACACCAACTCAGTATAGGTCATATGGCAACGTTCCAGCTTTACTGGTGGAGAAAGACCTCAGGTGCCTGTTCAAGCCTGAAATAATGCATGGTAGAACCACCTAGGAGTCCAAACAACAATCCCAAGCTTGGTCTCTTCAAAAGCTTCATATATGCCAAGTTTGATTATAATATCTCATGCCTAACTCTAGTTATTGTCTGGAAACCATTTTCCTATTTTCAGTACTGGTAACTGTGATCTTGACACAAAAGCAATCCCAAACTGGGTTTTACATAAGGTTGCTATAAACCAAGTTGATTCCTAATTTGTTATTTTCCAGAAACCTAAACTTAGTATTCTAAGTGATGTTAACTGATCATTGCTGGAGACATGACAATCTTGTAAAGGGATATGTTTGAAATTTTGATCTTAAAAAAAATTCCTTTTGTACATTGTTATACACCTTTTGATGAAAATATTTCTTATGAAACAGTCAAAATATTTTTGATTTTGGGAAAAAAAGAGAAATTGAATCATTGTATATACATGTATAAATTTTCTGGATGGCTCGTTGTATGGCTTAAATCAGCATGCCTCCAGATCCATGCTAATTTTAATGAAAATTTTAAAATGTTTTTAAAGTAAAACATTGCAAAGTAAACACAGATATTAATTTACACATTGCAAACGGTGCTTACAATTCACGAAAAGAATCAAAAAGTGGTAAAAATATGCCAAAAATTGGCCTTTCTGCATTACATACGCAGTAGAAATATGGTAACAAATTCTGCAAGACATGTACATAATTACTAAACTCTTGAATCTTTTTATATTTTGTAAATTCTTAGTACAATTTTTACTTGAAATAGTTTGGCTTATCTGGAGGCCTGCATTTAGGATTATAAATTATGTAAGTATAAATATGTTACCCTTGTACACAGGTTTGTTCCGTCCACATAAAGTATGTACCCTTTACAACCGCCGCCGTAACATATCAACTGGTAGCTGTTCTGTTTAGGACTACACC
This sequence comes from Ruditapes philippinarum, assembly GCF_026571515.1. Classification (NCBI taxonomy): domain Eukaryota; kingdom Metazoa; phylum Mollusca; class Bivalvia; order Venerida; family Veneridae; genus Ruditapes; species Ruditapes philippinarum. Next base: position 280,660 of record NW_026852316.1, on the reverse strand, counting down.
AATGTATTACCTCGAAAAATGCTGGAATGAAAAAATATTGCTTAATTTTTTTTTTGTCAAGTAAATAATGTTTTTCCAAAAAAAACAAAAAAAGCAACTTTATTTGCTGAACAGAGCTGAAATATACTTTGCCTTGAAACATAGATGATAATTATATGTATAATTCTATGATTTAAGATTTAAGATGGTATTCTTCATTTTGATAAATGCTTGAATAACTTCATTAAGTACTATACATAATCAATTAAGCCATTCAAATCAGTGCTTTAAATTTGTATTAGTGCTGCCATGTTGTGATTTTTGCCTCAAAAGAAGAGGTATTTGTATGTAAACACAGTTACACTATATAGATAAAGTATCATTTTACGCAGAAATGAATTGATCGCAGGAATGAATTGATTGGCATCATTTGTTTGGGAAACAATGCTTCCAGGCAGCGTTGGATTTAAAGTAAAGAAGTATAATGGACGAAGAAATCTTTGTCATAACCACTTTCACCAAAAGATCTTTTCTGGTTCTTACTTCTTTTAATCTATATGGGTACAAGTTTTCAGGCATTTGTTTCATCTACTCCAGAAAGCTCTCTTTTTTCCTATTCATGATACTATATATTTAAATTCAGGGTTTTCAGGTTTTCTGATATTTTTAACTTGCCCCCATGAAACTACCCCAACTAAGGGTACCATGCTGGAATGAAAATTGATAAGCTTTTGCCACCTGTATAAAAGCCAGGCCAGCGATCACATTAGTGCAGTCTGAGCAGGTTCTATCATCTATAAGGTTGCCTGACCGTTTTCAAATTTTCATCTTGATATCCCTAAAACTGATAATGGATAGTTCCAAATATGTAAGCTGAACAAGTCCATTAAAGAGTTTGAGGAGGTAAAATACAAAATAATTATATTTTCTCTTACTAGCAATATTTGTGTACCCTCCATCTGTGCGCACTTCCCCGCTGTCTGTAACCCACATGTATCTGTGGATATTGTTTGTATTCGTGGCAAGAAAACGTAGAATAAATTTCTCCTCGTGGACATCGCTCTCATCCTCCTCTCGTTTATAGGAGCAGTACTGTATCGCCTCTTGGCTGTCCTGCTCCACGATCTCCCCCTCCGCTGTTTCTGCTGGGCCCGTTGAGTATATCTCCTGTGATGGTAAAAAGAAAATAATGCATGTTTATCTTTATGTCCTGTGGTGTAGAATCTGTGTGTATACTAGTAACAAGGTAAATGTGTTGAAAGAACATTTTCATTCATGTATATTAAAGGTTAAAGTAATCTATATCAGGCCCAGTGGTTTTTCTCAATTGGGAAGAGGCCAGAAATTGCTGTTTGGTAGGTAACAAAGCTGGTGTTAGTTCAGGTTTTTTGAAGAAAAAAAAGAGCATGATTTAAAAGAAAATTCCCACTGGGAAGAGGTCTTTTATGTGCCCTGTTATATAAGGTGAAAGTCATTGAGGCAAGATCTTTTTACATGCAATATGATTATATGACTAGATTCTGTTTTGCTGTCTGCTTAATGTTTTGATAATGAATGATAGGCAAAAATCCCTTCATGTAACACATGGAGGGGCAAGGGATAGTTGTACCAACAGTATAGTGCCAGACTTTTCTGAGTTTTGATATTTTGAAACTTAACACACACACCCTTAAAGGAACTCCACTGAGGTACAAAAGCCTAAAAAACACGAAATTTGATTTTCTTATTTTCTTACATAGATCAGCTGGAGCTCTTTAAACAGAAAGATATGCAAGAAACAATTAAGAAATTGACTCCGAAAAAAATTAAAATTGTATTTTTGTGCTATTTCTAGGTGATTTGAATAAAACACCTCTGAATTTTAGGGACATTTTTAGCTCGACTATTCGATAAGAATAAGTAGAGCTATTGCAGTCACCCGAGCGTCGGCGTCGGCGTAACCACTTATGTTAAAGTTTTTGTAATAGTTCAAATATTTTCAAAGTCCATTGACATATGGCTTTGAAACTTTGCACACTTGTTCACCATCATGACCCCAACCTGTAGACAGGAGGAGGTAACTCTATCAAGCATTTTGACAGAATTATGCCCCTTTTTCGACTTAGAATTTACGTTAAAGTTTTTGTAATAGTTCAAATATTTTCAAAGTCCATTGACATATGGCTTTGAAACTTTGCACACTTGTTCACCATCATGACCCCAACCTGTAGACAGGAGGAGGTAACTCTATCAAGTATTTTGACAGAATTATGCCCCTTTTTCGACTTAGAATTTACGTTAAAGTTTTTGTAATAGTTCAAATATTTTCAAAGTCCATTGACATATGGCTTTGAAACTTTGCACACTTGTTCACCATCATGACCCCAACCTGTAGACAGGAGGAGGTAACTCTATCAAGCATTTTGACAGAATTATGCCCCTTTTTCGACTTAGAATTTACGTTAAAGTTTTTGTAATAGTTCAAATATTTTCAAAGTCCATAGACATATGGCTTTGAAACTTTGCACACTTGTTCAACATCATGACCCCAACCTGTAGACAGCAGGAGGTAACTCTATTAAGCATTTTGACAGAATTATGCCCCTTTTTCGACTTAGAATTTACGTTAAAGTTTTTGTAAATAGTTCAAATATTTTCAAAGTCCATTGACATATGGCTTTGAAACTTTGCACACTTGTTCAACATCATGACCCCAACCTGTAAACAGGAGGAGGTAACTCTATCAAGCATTTTGACAGAATTATGCCCCTTTTTCGACTTAGAATTTACGTTAAAGTTTTTGTAATAGTTCAAATATTTTCAAAGTCCATTGACATATGGCTTTGAAACTTTGCACACTTGTTCACCATCATGACCCCAACCTGTAAACAGGAGGAGGTAACTGTATCAGGCATTTTTTTTACTATCAAGCACTAAGAATAGTCGAGCATGCTGTCCTACCGACAGCTCTTGTTTACAATTAGAATAATTGTTCAGACAAGAGCGATCAGTAATCACATGTGTCGCCTCATGATGGCCAATTTCATGTTGGGACAAAGTTTGTGACAGACGGACAGACAGACGGACAGTGCACAACTACCCTTGGTACTGATCATTCCTGTAAAGTTTGGATAAAATTGCACCAGTAGTTTATGAGGAGTAGTCTGGACAAGCTTTTGCGTATCTGGCAACACACAGAAAAAACACCTTTTTATCAAAGGGCCATAACTCGGCCAAAAATCATTCAACCAGAAAACCCGTGCAATATGCGCAAGGACTTGAGCTACAGATCAATCCTGTAAAGTTTCATTGAAATTGCTTTAGTGGTATAAGAGAAGTAGTCCGGACAAACTTTAAAAATAAAAATTATTAAAGGGCCATAACTCTGACAAAAATCATTGAACCTGAAAATGCTGATAATATGCACAATTACCCTTGGTACTGATCATTCCTGTAAAGTTTAGATGAAATTGCACCAGGAGTTTATGAGGAGTAGTCCGGACAAGCTTTTGTGTATCTGGCAACACACAGTAAAATACACCTTTTTTATCAAAGGGCCATTACTTGGCCAAAAATCATTCAACCGGAAAACCCTTGCAATATGTGCAAGGACTTGAGCTACAGATCAATCCTGTAAAGTTTCATTGAAATTGCTTTAGTGGTATAAGAGAAGTAGTCCGGACAAACTTTAAAATTAAAAATTATTAAAGGGCCATAACTCTGCCAAAAATCATTGAACCGGAAAATGCTGACAATATGCACAACTAGACTTGGTACTGATCATTCCTGTAAAGTTTGGATGAAATTGCACCAGTAGTTTATGAGGAGTAGTCCAGACAAGTTTTGTGACGGACTGACGGACAGAGAGACGGACAGACAGACGACGGAGAAGTGATCCCTATATGTCGCCACTACTCCGTAGAGGCGACACAAAAATAAGGAGTGAGTGAATGATCATTCAAGTTACTGATCTAGACCTGCATCAAATGGAACATAGATCTGGAAAAGTTATTTTGAGTCCCTTCATTTGTCACAACCTCAGTGGAGTGTCTCTTTAAAGTAAAAAATGAACTGCATTACATGATTTCAGCGGAGAAAGGGTTGAATATAACATACATAAACATACATAACAATACCAAAACATACATAACATTCTCAATCACAATGTCTGTTGTATACGATTTTTGTGTGATTTTTAAATTTCTATGTATAATTTCCAGCTCATGACTTTCTTTCATATATATTATTTCTAGTAATTCTTGGGCTGTAATGGTTTTATAAACATTAAAAATATTAATTCTTGGGCTGTAATGGTTTTATAAATAATAAATTTGTTTGCCAGAGAAAGTATTGACTCACACATACCTTAACATCCTCAATCACTATGTCTGTTGTAAACTCCTCAGAATGGATGAAAGCCCAGGGGTTATATATTTTATACGTGTCATCTTCCTCGTCCGACATTTTCTTACTATGAAGTCCTCGTTACCTTGGTTACCATATAATTCATAGGTTATATGACATAATCCATATAACAGTAACCTGAAAGTTAAATATAACCATTATATGTCATGTACAATTGTCTTGTAACAATATTATTAAATTGTTAATATTAAACGACCATGGTCCAAATTTACCTTACAATGGACTGGGGACTTGGTCTATGGCCCTCTGAGTGAGGAATTAAGGGGAATTTTGCGGTGTTTTGAAGGAAAAGGGAAATTTTGTCTTTCAAAAACAATACTTATAATGTTAAGCATTACATCTTTAATTTTTTTTGCAAAAAGACAATTTAATGTTACTTTAAGGGTCTTCTTCTGAATTCTTTTAAAAAATTTAAAAAAAAAAAGGAAAAAAGAAAAAGAGGAAAAATTCACTTTTATTTGTAAGGGTTATCGGGCTGGAATAGGTTGTAATTTTAACTTGTGACCCTGCATAAGTTTTTGAAATTTAGGGTTATTATCATTTGTAAAAAAATAAAATAAAAAAATGTAAATCAACAACTTTTAACTTTATACATACCAAGCTTGAACATCCTCAAAAATAAATGTAATTTATGTGCATGTACAATTATATACAGTTTCAAGTGCTGTGTATTATATTAGGAAAGTTAGATTTTTAGAGATGGATTGAAAAAGCACGACAAAATTATTACCATTAAGTGTTTTAAAGTTGTTTTTTTACCCGTTATTTTTATTTTTTGTAGAAGGAAGTTTGAAATTAATGTTGTGTGAAATGGTATGTACATAAAATGGTTCATTTTTTTTTAACCACTTTCTGTAGTACACTGTGATCAGATTCCGTGTCTGAGATTTGATAGTAGATAAGGTGCTCGTGGGAAATTGTAACAAATTTAACGAAGCATTTTTAGCTCACCTGTCACAAAGTGACAGGGTGAGCTTTTGTGATCGCTTTTCGTCCGGCGTTTGTCCGTCCGTCGTCCGTCTGTCCGTCATCCGTCCGTAAACTTTTACTTTAAATGACATCTCCTCATAAACCACTAAGCCAATTTCATCCAAACTTCACAGGAATGTTCCTTTGGTGGTCACCTTTAAAAATTGTTCAAAGAATTTAATTCCATGCAGAACTCTGGTTGCCATGGCAACCGAAAGAAAAAACTTTAAATATCTTCTTTTAAAAAACCATAAGAGCTAGAGCTTAGATATTTGGCATGAAACATCTTCTAGTGAGTGTCTACCAAGTTTGTTCAAATAAAAGCCCTGGGGTCAAAATTGGCCCCGCCCCGGGGGGCCATTGATTTTCCCTATATGCATATAGTAAAAACTTAAAAAATCTTCTTTTAAAGAACCCAAAGAGCTAGAGCTAAGATATTTAGCATGAAATATGTTCTAATGGGTGTCTACCAAGTTTGTTCAAATAAAAGCCCTGGGGTCAAAATTGGCCCCGCCCCCGGGGGTCATTGATTTTCCCTATATGCATATAGTAAAAACTTAAAAAATCTTCTTTTAAAGAACTCAAAGAGCTATGGCTAAAATATTGAGCATCAAACATGTTCTAATAGGTGTCTACCAAGTTTGTTCAAATAAAAGCCCTGGGGTCAAAATTGGCCCCGCCCCAGAGGGTCATTGATTTTCCCTATTTGCATATAGTAAAAACTTAAAAAATCTTCTTTTAAAGAACCAAAAGAGTTAGAGCTAAGATATTTTGCATGAAACATGTTCTAATAAGTGTCTACCAAGTTTGTTCAAATAAAAGCCCTGGGGTCAAAATTGGGCCCGCCCCAGGGGGTCATTGATTTTCCCTATATGCATATAGTAAAAACTTAAAAAATCTTCTTTTAAAGAACTCAAAGAGCTATGGCTAAGATATTTAGCATCAAACATGTTCTAATAGGTGTCTACCAAGTTTGTTCAAATAAAAGCCCTGGGGTCAAAATTGGCACCGCCTAGGGGGTCATTGATTTTCCTTATATGTGTATAGCAAAAACTTAAAAATCTTCTTTGAAAAAAACCCAAATAGCTAGAGTTAAGATATTAAGCATGAAACATCTTTTAGTGAGTGTCTACAAAGTTTGTTGAAATAAAAGACCTGGGGTCAAAATTGGCCCCGCCCCGGGGGTCAATGATTTTCTTTATATGTGTATAGCAAAAACTTAAAATCTTCTTTGAAAAAACCCAAATAGCTAGAGTTTAGATATTAAGCATGAAACATCTTCTAGTAAGTGTCTACAAAGTTTGTTCAAATAAAAGCCCTGGCCCGGCCCCAGGGGTGTCATTGTTTTTAACTATATGTGTATAGTAAAAACTTTAAAAAAATCTTCTTTTAAAAAGCCCAATGAGCTAGAGCTTAGATGTTTAGCATGAAACATCTTCTTATGGGTGTCTACCAAGTTTGTGCAAATAAAAGCCCTTGGGTTAAATTGGCCCTGCAACGTTGGGGCGGGGGTTGGGGGTTGGGGGGGCCTATATACAGGTGAGCGACCTCAGGGCCATCATGGCCCTCTTGTTTTTCCCTCTCGTAAAAAACTTCTTCGCCACATGCCACTCATTTTCTAATATGATTTGTTGTTTGTTTGGGTTTTAATGTGTTGCACCAACACAGTACAGGTCATAAGGTGACTTCCTTGCTTTACTGGTGGAGGAAGTCACCTTAGGTGTCTCTTTGTACATTATTTCAGGCACAAACAGGTACCTGAGTAGAACCACCTACATTTTTTGAGCTAGCTGGATAGCTTTCTCACATGTAGAATCCAATGATGCTTGGGCGACTTCAAATAATCAAATTATAATGGAAATTAGCTTATAACATTTAAATCTTGCATGGGTCCTTGAATTTAGCCCTTGAGCTATGAAAAAAATTGAGTCGAGACTGCCATTTGCTGCTATTAAAGTGCTGAGTCATGTGGGGTAGTTGACTTTACTTGTGGAAAAACTAGCTTACAGCCCTGACAGAAGTAAAAAAGCCTCATCTGACCTAGTCCAACTAATTAGACTTGTCAAAGAGACTCCGAGATAATTTTGGACGGGCGCTGTCTTTTTAGCTCACCTGTCACTTTGTGACAGGGTGAGCTTTTGTGATCGCTTTTCGTCCGGCGTCCGTCCGTCCGTCGTCCTTCCATCCGTCGTCCGCAAACTTTTACTTTAAATGACATCTCCTCATAAACCACTAAGCCAATTTCATCCAAACTTCACAGGAATGTTCCTTTGGTGGTCACCTTTAAAAATTGTTCAAAGAATTTAATTCCATGCAGAACTCTGGTTGCCATGGCAACCGAAAGAAAAAACTTTAAATATCTTCTTTTAAAAAACCCAAAGAGCTACAGCTTAGATGTTTGGCATGAAACATCTTCTAGTGAGTGTCTACCAAGTTTGTTCAAATAAAAGCCCAGGGGTCAAAATTGGCCCCGCCCCAGGGGGTCATTGATTTTCCCTATATGTATATAGTAAAAACTTTAAAAATCCTCTTTTAAAGAACCCAAAAAGCTAGAGCTAAGATATTTAGCATGAAACATTTTCTAATGGGTGTCTACCAAGTTTGTTCAAATAAAAGCCCTGGGGTCAAAATTGGCCCCGCCCCAGGGGGTCATTGATTTTTCCTATATGCATATAGTAAAAACTTAAAAATCTTCTTTTAAAGAACCCAAAGAGCTAGAGCTAAGATATTTAGCATGAAACATGTTCTAATGGATGTCTACTAAGTTTGTTCAAATAAGAGCCCTGGGGTCAAAATTGGCCCCGCCCCAGGGGGTCATTGATTTTCCCAGTATGAATATAGTAAAAACTTAAAAATCTCCTATAAAAGAACCCAAAGAGCTAGAGCTACGATATTTAGCATGAAACATGTTCTAATGGATGTCTACCAAGTCAATCAAATAAGAACCCTTGGGTCAAAATTGGCCCCGCCCCGGGGGACATTGATTTTCATTATATGTGTATATCAAAAACTTAAAAATTCTCTTTGAAAAAACCCGAATAGCTAGAGTTTAGATATTAAGCATGAAACATCTTCTAGTAAGTGTCTACAAAGATTGTTCAAATAAAAGCCCTGGGGTCAAAACTGGCCCTGCCCCAGTGGTATCATTGTTTTTAAATATATGTGTAAAGAAAAAACTTAAAAAATCTTCTTTTAAAAAACCCAACAAGCTAGACCTTAGATGTTTAGCATGAAACATCTTCTAATGAGTGTCTACCAAGTTTGTTCAAATATAAGCCTGGGGGTTTAAACTGGCCCCGCTCCAGGGGGCCTATATACAGGTGAGCGACTTCAGGGCCATCATGACCCTCTTGTTCCAACGGTTTGACAGTAAGAAAAAAAAGTCTGTAAAATGGATCAAACCGTTCACGCCCAAATTAATTAGGCTATATCTGACCATAAATAACTAAATGATATTCTACAAATATTCCAAAATGCGCCTTCCTCTCCAACCCCCACCTCCCTTTACTACACCTGCCACCACCCCCCCCCCACTCAAAAAAAATAAAATAATAAAAGTAAATAATGTCCAAACCTCTATTAAAATTACAATGTATACTGATGTATACTTTAACATTATCAGTTCAAGATTAGCTTAAAATCTAGTGTAAACATAAACACATATGGAACACCTGCTAATCAGTTAATGTTTACAATTATGTTTATTTAAACATGAAGATGTTTATGTAAACAAGAAGGCCCTTAAAATCAATTTATTGGGTTATCAATTAATTTTATATGGCTAAGGAAAAGATGAGGGATTGATCTCTTAAAATTTAAGAAAATAATAAATATATGGATGTCCGAACAAGAAAATTTAGGCCAAAGAAATTATGTTGTTGTTTTCGTGAGATCTGCCATATAATTGAAGTTAATCTGAAGTCCCATTTTTTGGTGACGTAAGGTCTTTATGTTCAACTGTTTTGCCAAACATATAATACATGTATATTATAATAGTAATATAATTTCTTAGCAAAGAAATTTGTTTAAATTAAAGAGTATACTTATTACACTAGCTCAGAATCCAGAATTTATTGGGGTTTGCCCTAAACTGTATATTGGTGTAATTTTTTTATGTTTAAAGTACAACATTTTCTTTTATGTTTAAAGTACAAAATTTTCTTTTATGTTTAAAGTTCATCATTAATGCTATGCACTTTTATTACATGATAAGTAGATAAACCTAACCACTACAGCATTAATTTTATCATGCCAATAATTAATATACAATACAGTTCAATATTTGCTGTCCAGCAACACTTTTTGAGAGATAAAAATTTTTTTTTAGTAACTGAGACGCTTTGTCTTTTAGAGAGAGGTGAAATTTGTTACAAAGTTTTACTTTGGGAAGAATCTGTACTGTGTTACTGTATAGAGGTTATTGCTATAAAGAGGGGCTGCTTTGCGGAGGTTATACTGTACAATTTACATGTACATACTGTATAATTCCTATTAAATGCCCCCGGGGGCTAAACATTTTCCAAAAGGGGGGCTATTATTACAACATGCTTTTTCCTAAATCCAAAAATCATTGAAATACATTTAGTGTTAACAAGTGTTGGTAATAACATTAAAATGTGTTAAGATTTTAATGTTCATGTGATACATTTTTGTGTTTACTATGAAATAAAATGGATTCTGGAGTATTTGAATAAAATTAGCGATTTATTCAAGAGTTCACCACTGATGAACAGATTTTTTATCCATATCAAAAAGCCTGGGCGAGGGGGGGGGGGGGTGCTTTTATTAGGGGAGGGGCATTTATTAGGAATTTTACGGTATTAACCATATGAATTTTGATTGTTTTTGTATCTAAATGGCAAATATGTTTTTATATTGTCATTGTTTTTGAAATTCAAAGATTTTTTTTTCTTTGAAAATTTAAAGATATATTTTATTACTTAACTTAAACATTAAATTTATATTGGGATAAATAATATAGCTCATTATGTGACAAGGGGTCGGTTTTAACATACAAAATGTAAAATCAGTTGTATGCCCCAGCATACCAAACTACATTTAATTGCATTAGTAATGTTTTTTTGTGTCAAAGTACAAAGCACTTGGTTGAATTGGTAATTTCCTAATGGTAATTTTTCCTAATTGGTACTTGGATGTTTCCTTAAGCATTGAGAGTGATTTTTTTTATTTACAGTCAGTCCTTCTTATCATATAGTATCTTTAAAGTTTTAAGCACAGACACTGACATACACTAGGCCGGTTGGTACTTTAAAGCAGCATGCCTGCAGATTCATGCTAATTTTCATGAAAATTTTGAAAATGTATTTAAAAATAAAATATTGTGTTGTGAACACAGAAAGTAAATTACACAATGCAAACAGCACTTACAGTCCAAGTAAATTACTAATTATAATACTACATGTTTGTAATGTCACTTTTCATTGGATGATGTTTATATAGTTTTATAAACACAACTGCTGTCAATTTTCTAAGAAATCTCAGTTTTTTTCTCAAAAAAGGAAGTTTGTTGTATTATATATTTGTTATAAATATTTCTGAAAGGTAATATGACTGTACATAAAGGTTTGTTTGTAATATAGCGGCTAGGGTTATATTTCCAAAAAAGCCATTTATATAGTGCCATATAACCTGTCAAAAATCTTTTTAACTAGTAATATAAAATTGACCTTAAAGTGATATTTTTTATCACGTAGTAGAAATACGGTATTAAATACTGCAAAATCAGTCAATAATCACACTTAATATGTAAATAATTATTAAAATCTGAGTACATTTTTCTCAAGTTTGATTTTCTTGATTTTTTTTTTTTGCTCATCTGGAAGCAGTTTTAATGTTGAAGTTTATTTTTAAACTTATCTTATTTCATTACATAATATTTACACACCTGTATAAATTAGATAACAATTTAGAAACAAGATTGAGGAGATAGCTAGTTAATCAATATTCAAGACGTTTTCTGACCAGACTCTTTTATTCTTTAACTTGAGGTATCATCATGATATTGATTTTACATCTTAACTTTCAAATGCATATAATTAGCAAGCCAGACAATTCCTTGAAATAAATGCAGGAGAGTTGTCTTAAAATTTTCTGAGACAGTCTATTTTGAATAAATAATGCAGACCCAGTCATAAATTGTGTATAACATGTACATTATTTCTTGAATTGTAAATATTTTTACTTTTCTCAAATCTTTGTACATTTTTCTCATGGTTGATTTGCTTCCAATTCTTTGCGTCATCTGGAGGCATGTAGCTTTAACTTAAATAACATACTGAATTTAATTGAACAGTCTTTAACAATGAATTCTTTGAAAACTATTGATTAAAATGAAAATCTATAACCCATTTATCTGATATTACTATCATAGAATACTCAATTGAAAATAAATTGATTTTACTTAATTGATAATATAAATAAATCAGGTAGTTGTCAATTAGTATAATAAGATATTAGATATATTTCCTTTACCTTTCTGTGTAGATATTCCCAATAGATACCGTAATGTATTTGTAAATGTGTATATATACCTATATATACATAATTCAATGTTTTAACTGTTAATATCCACTGTTGAAAGTGTATTATTGAAATTTAACAATGATTTTAGACAATGTTTTTATATTCAAGCCATGTCATGCTACATGTTTACGCCAGTGTGTAGTCAAGTGGAGCGTTTAAGTCCCCCCCCCTGTATATACGCTACAACAGTTTAACTGGTATAGATTATTCCCTTGCTGTAAGCCGGTATAACGGTGTTACAGTGTTGTAACATCTGTTATAACGTAGTGTACAGGCCAAAAATTGATTTTAAACAAATAAGCTTAATCTGTGTTGATAATATCTTGTTAACAGATTAGTAACTCTAATTTTAGACTGTTAAATAAATAAATAAATGATTTTAAACATGCATTTTTTTATAAGTTTAAATAAATTATCAGTTTTATAATAAAAGTTATTAAGCTTAAACCATAAAATAGCTTATAAATTATGAATGGTGTATGATTGCATTTTTATGTAGTATTTTTAAAAAAGAAGTATTTAATGACTGAAAATACAGTCAGACTTGTGCAAAAGCCCACCATTAAAAATTACTACAAATAGAAAGCCTGTAAATTGTTGCTTTGTCTGTAGTTTATTTTTTTCATTTTTGTCATGATTATTCATTGATAAAAAGTTTAAGACAAAAGGGACAGTTAAAAGAAAGGCTACCTTTTTATAATTGTCCACTTCACAATTTCTGTGATACTATATTTACAGTGATGTTTTCCTCAATATTTAACAGCAAAATAATGGCTATTTCCCCTAGCCCAAAATTAGTTTTTTTTTACTCTAAAAAAGTTACATTATCCTCTGGATTTCATTTTTAGTTGTTTGAATTTTATTTCAGGTTTTCCCCCATTTCTGATTTATCATGCTAATATTTTCCCCTTCCGAAAGCCACAGATTATTTAAAAAATCAAATTAATATCACTGATTTAACAAAAACAACAAAAAACAACAATAATGAAAAAATTATGAATTCTATTTCAGGAGAGTAGTGAAGTATATGGGGATGCCCTGGCCTGTGTAACAGAACCACTTTCTGTCCTTTTCAAAAAGGCGCATGCTTTACAAGTGGTAAGTTATCCTACTGAACCCATGCTAGTGTGTTTAAAGTCTCTTGACTTGGACTGTCTTGTCTCTTGCTCTAAATCAGCTGTTTTGATCAGCATTCTACAAGAAACTGTCGACACTGTTCAATCTGCGGAAGCTATCTAGCTAGCTTATGGAAGGTTGGTGGTTCTACTATGGTGCCTACCTGTGTGTTTAAAGTCTCTTGACTTGTAATCTCTTGTCTTTTGTGGCGTAGTTTTGCCCTATTTGTGCTGCTTTGATTAGAATTCTACTAGAAACTGTTGAAACTGTTGATGTGAGGAAGCTATCTAGCTATCTTACGTATGTTTGGTGGTTCTATACCGGTGCCTCACATTTCCGTGGTACTTATCTGTTCAACACAGACAACAGAAGTTAGAAGAATAAAATTCGGGAAAATAGGTTGAATATTGTAAGCAAAGACATATAAGTTACATCATAGTTTATTCCATTTAATGTTTGCATGTAAGCAATTATGTACCAAACATGGCAATTAACACCTTTCTTCTGCCTTACTGAGTAAAGTTGTGTTCTCATATTTCCAAGGCAATTACATTTTAAGTTTCAAAAGCAAAACCAATAGTTAATCTTTAATTTTTTAGTACATTTATACCTAGCCCTGTCTGAAAGTGGGCATTTTCTCAATGGCATTTATCAAATAACTCAATGGTTGTTGAACAAAGACAATTGTCTTAAAAGGTATGAAAACTTAAAGTAAATTGGGGAAATAATTTTACTTTGTTCTTAATCTGAATAAAATAATAATAAGTTTTTCTCAGTTGTATATGTAGCACTCTCTTGAAAATGCAATAAGAAAGTGGAAGTAAAACTCCAGACAGGTGCATGAAGTCTAGGAGGCACTTGACAGTGTTTATGCCTAATACCTCGGAAATATGGGTATCACGGAAATATGAGGCACCAGTATACTAATTGGTGTCGACCTCTGCCTGAAATGTACTTGTCATGGTTTGATTATTGTCCACTAAGGCCCCATGTGCAGAAGTTGTAACATATATGTAGCAATTTTAACATTTACAATATATGTATTTCTGACCCAACTGTCCATATTAACACTATACATCATACAGTTTACATGGCACAATGTTTCCTATGATATTGAACAATTATTTCTTCAGTAAATTAATAAAAAAAGCAGTTACTTTGCTAAAGCAAGAAAAGTAAGGCCATGTCCTTAACTAAAGCCAACCTCTTGTTGGCATAATTGAATATTGTTAATTTTCCAAGACCAGATGTATCAAATGATAACAGAAAATCATTTTTATAATTTCTTAAAAAACTAAAAATTAACATATTTACCCATTCAAATATGCTGGTCTTTATGCTTTATAAAACACGTTCTAAATTCAATTGCATTCTTTAGCTGTTAAAACCCATATTACATGTACTAATTTTATTTTTAGGCGTTGCTAGGGTTACTGGACAACATTGTTATCAACAAAGGTATCAGCCAGCAAGATATAGATGATCTTTGTTTTGGTTTGTATCATTTATATTTCTGTGTAATTGAAAAGTTTCAGAATTTGAGTTCTTTGTACCAAACTATAATTATTGTTAATTTCTGAATTAGAATTTTAATGTTTAAAGTGCACTTATTTAAAATCACGTCAGTTCCACACTTCACTTGGGAAAAATGCACGTTACCAGAACGCAAACATAAGTCAAGTTCCGGTAACTAGCATACTAAATATTAGCATTGACTAATCAGGTGCAAATTTGAAAGTTATTCATTTTATCTGGACTATACAAAGAATAGGGACAGCTGTGGTACTCAAGATGGTGTCACACTTTGGTTTGGTTAAGTTTTTGCTAGCAAGTTGATATGAAGGAAATGAGTTTAAACTACACACACTTATTTGAGAGCATAATAGGAGCTCACTATCCCAGGTCTATTACATGGATTTTGACAGAATTAAGGCCCTTGTTTTTAACTGAAATAAAAACAACATTATCCAGGCTTTTGTTTAACTTCCAAACTTACAAGCACTGAGACGGGTGGAGCAGGCTGTCGTATTGACAGCTGTTGTTTTTGTAAAGAAATTGAATAAAAATAAGTACATAGTGATCTTTACATTATGCAAATTTACTGTCTCTAAGATGCTATCAAAATGTTTCAGTGTGCCAGGGATTGTTTGAGATATGTCAGGTAGTGTCCAGTCTGGATGTGAAACTGGTTGTCAGCCTATGGAAGGCAATCTCTAGGTTGTCAGGACGACACAAAAATCATCTGAAAGATGGGCTAGATGTGGATACCATGGTAACATATCTCTGTACAGAGATCAACAAAGGTTATTCGTATTTGTTACAACTAGCGCCACCTGGTGAGAATAACCAAGAATTGGTAGGCATGATATTCATCTTCAAATTAAAAAAGTTTACAGTTTCATATTCTATCTTAAATGAATATTCAATAACCTAGTTTCAATCCTTCCCAAAGTAAGGCTATAAATTTAACCTCTCTAGAGCAATGCCCCTCAGCAACAACGAAAATCTGTGTCTCCCATAGGGAGCTGTGTTTCACAGGTTGTACTGTACTATTATATTACATTGAAAAGAAGGTAACAGTGTTGTGATCCTACATGTTTGTTACATTGATTTTCATTGGATAGTCGGGGGCGTCCGTGGCCGAGTGGTTAAGGTCATTTACTTCAAACCACTTGCCCCTCACCTCTGTTGGTTCGAATCCCGACAGGGACTTTGGATTCTTTCATGTGAGGAAGCTATCCAGCTAGCTTACGGAAAGTCGGTGGTTCTACTCAGGTGCCTGTTCAAGCCTTAAATAATGCAGGGAGGGGCACCTGAGGTCTTCCTCCACCAGTAAAAGCTGGAATGTCGCTATATCACCTATACTGTGTCAATGTGACGTAAAACCCAATCAAACAAAATCATTTAGTCATTTGTATGCTGCTGTGAATTATGGGAAAAAATGAAGTACATAGATATTATGTAGGATATGTTTTCCTCATAAAGATCTTTGATGGAATGTTATATGCAGTAGTTTTAACATTCTTTATGCTCTTATAGGGAGATGTACAAACTTTTTTATACC
This sequence comes from Ruditapes philippinarum, assembly GCF_026571515.1. NCBI lineage: Eukaryota > Metazoa > Mollusca > Bivalvia > Venerida > Veneridae > Ruditapes > Ruditapes philippinarum. The sequence continues at coordinate 264,585 of NW_026852316.1, read as the reverse complement.
CCCACTTCTTAAAAAGCCCGCTACTTGGCCATATTGTGCAGATAGATTTGTTCTTGTTTGTACTTTGTGCTGTCTCTCCAGAGACTAGGAAAAAAAAAAACAGCAGAATGTTTGGGCATTCGTTTCCTATGGACATGTTTCTAGCTTACAAATATTTTTGCTAAGTTATATTGTGTGGCCTAAATCTTAATAACTCATACATGTAATGTCATCACCTTAGTGCAGTAACAGGTTAAGTCCATCTAAATTGAACAGGAGTTAACCAGTTATTGCACTAAAGTGACAAAATATCATCCTTTCTAATTTCAGAGCCTATCACAAGGAGATTCCGCTGCCTTTCAAAAGTCACTGAAAGTTCTAGGTTACCAGATGAGGGTTATAATTTCCTTGTTGGACAGTTTTATAGATAGTATCAGTGATTGTGTGAACTCGGTGTATGATATGGTAGTATCTATATTCAGGTAAGCGGAGAATATCAAATTTTGATAGGGGTATGAGTTTTCATTTTCAGGGTTAGAATTTAGCGATATTTTCTACTTGCAGATTTTTGCAAGTGATCAAATGCTTAACTGGCAATATGAGGTAGTCAACTGGCATTTCCATGATCACGAATCTTATCATTACTATAATACACAATGACAATGTATTTTGAACATCTGATATGACAAATGATAATAAGCTTGAATCATGTCAGAAGCATCTTTATCACAAGTAAACACAGATCTATTTCTTCTTGTAATGAAACAAAAACATTTCAACGCATTAACTTATAAATGATAATTGTTTAGGGATCAGATTAGATATACCAGAGGAGCACCCACTGGTGACAATGTACAGTTATAAACTTGTTCATGTAATGTAATTTCTTAGGACCTTCATTAATTTTAGCGTATTTTGTGCTTGACTGAAACCTAGAGGTACTGATCTACTTAAACAAATATTTCAGCTTAAAAGTAATCACTTTACAGAGTAGTGCTACGCATTTACATTGGATAAAACAACATGGAGTTCTAACAAATAGTGTTTGGTTGTTATAAATAGTCCATCAAAACATAGTCACAGAAAAAAAATAGAGCAACTAAAAACTGATAGCAACTGAAAATTGATTTAGAAGTTTAGAATTTATAAGTAAACGTCATCAGTTACTGCATCTGGCACATTAAACATCATCAGTTTCTTCAGCGGGCAGTTGCCAAGCATCATCATCAGCTCAGAAAATAACAATTTTGTATAATGTATATGTCCAAAATGAACAGTCACTTGCAAATAAATGCCAGCTAGAGTAATTTTTACTGGCATTATTAGATTTTAACTGGCATTTTGCCAGTATGCCAGCTTAAATTCGAACCCTGATTTTGAAAAAGTTTGTTTTACCAAGGTTCATGCTTGTGGTTAAAATTACCAGAGATTTTTTTAAGCTTGACCATTGAAAGAATAGGTACTCGGGCGTCGGCAAAACAGCTCTAGTTTGGGTTTTCTTTCCATCTATTATAGCTGGAATTTGAATGTGACATAAATCACAACCAAAAAGATCTTAAGTCATGTTACAATATATGAAGAACTCAAATCTGTATATAAGTCTTTATATGTTGTAAAACCTAACTAAACAAGTTGTGAAGAAAGCATTCATGTAACTTACAATTTTTATCATGTTTATATAACACAACATTTCCTTTCTTAGTTTATAAGAATTGGAGAAATTTTGCAGGAGTTTGCCCCCTTGTATTGTTGAGGTGAACATATCTGTGACAAGTTTAGATGAGATCCGACGACATCTTGTTAATGGTATAGAACCGTTGGTGAACTTGCTAGTTCAGAATAGGACATTTGTTACCAGTATAATGTCACAGGGCAGTGGTATGTATAGATATTCATATAGTTTTTTGTATTTTTTTATTGGTACAGGAGTAATTTAATCTTTGCCTTGCTGCAATCAAAGTAATTAGTTTTTGTTATCATATTAGAGCTGGCATACCAATGACCAGATATGAAATTTAAACAGGCATACATTATACCAACTCGGGTTAAATATAACATTTTCAACAAATAGACTAAATCATTTCAGGGAAATTCTTAAAAATATTGATAAAATGCCTGAAATACTGCAGGCAATTTCTTGAAAGCTTCATTATGATTTCAGGGAATTTACAAAAAACCTAGATTTTTTAGGCATTTTACAAAATGACTAGCCACTTCAGTCATTTTACAAAATGACTAAAATTTCAGGGATATTACAAAATGCCTACTTTTAAAAAATGCCTGTGACATATATTATACATAACTTTTGCCTTAAATTGACATCACTGAGATTGTTTGATATGATGGGACTGGTAATATTTTTTTTGTTTTTTTTTTAATATGGTTGGATATAGTTTTCTACCAATGATCTGTGTGCAAAATTTCAGATCTGTGTGCAAAATTTCAGTTTATTCCCTGATAACACTTTTCCAGAATAATCATCTTTATTGTGCAAAAATGACATAAAAATAATAAATGTTTAAACGCTTTTAATTCAACTTTGGCTAAGATTTGCATTAAATATTGCTATTACCAAAAATTCAATACTGAGTAAAAGATCTTTATTTATCTTTTTCATATTTTTCTGTTTCATGTGCCTCAATTAATCTATGTGAGATTTTCACATGTTATGTTCTTAGGGTTTTTGACCTCAATAGAGCTCTTTTTAAAACATTTGTGTCTTTTTGAAGTTGTAAATTTTGACTTTGTTTACTATCTTATTTTCAGATGTAGCATCAGAGGATAGTCTTGCAAGGTTAGAGCTTCTGGTGAAGATTGCCGACTGCCTACCTAAACAAACAGGTATTTAGTTAAGAGCGTAGAAAGTTTGATAAATTTTTTGATTGTTTGATATTATTACATTGTAGTTACAAAAACCCTCTTGAATGATGTCAGTTGAATGTTGGTTGTTCTACTCATAGGCCCGTTCGTGCCTGAAATAATGTACGAAAGGGTACGTAAGGTCTTCCTCCACCAGTAAAGCTTGAAAGTTGCCATATGACTTATACTGTGTTGGTGTAACATAAGACAAATGACAGTGATAAAGATAGAAGTTGTTATGCAAAAAAGAAATTAATTAATATAAGCTTAGCCAAATCTTCTGTCAGTGAGGACGAATCCATTACATAACTTTAGTAGTCTATGATGAAGGCTTTGATTTAGACAAGGCAAATACTTTCATTTATTTCATTATGACAAAAGCAGGCATTAATACTTCATGTGCGGAAGCTATCTAACTAGCTTACAAAATGTTGGTGCTTCTACCCGCTTGTGTCTGAAACAATGCACTAAGGAGCACTGGAAGTCTACCTCCATCACTGCAGCTAAAAAGTTGCCATATGACCTTGACAGTGTTGAAGTTATTGAAAACCCAACCAATAAAAAGTATTCATACACTTCATTTTTTTAAATGAATATAATGCAGTAAAGTCTTACATAACTTTTTAATTATGTAAAATTCAGTAATGTCTTTATGCTTTATACCTTTGAAAATGACAATATTTTCCTGTAATATATTTCAGATGATGTATTACAATGCTGGATGAAACATATAAATAATAATGAGTCATCATCTAGTATATTTGACCAGATCTTCCTGGCAGCATCTCATTGTGAGTAACGTGTCTTTTGATTGGTTGATAGTACACACTGTCTCTTAAAACTGACCAATCAGATTTCAAAACTTTCTTTTACAGGAATGGTTTTAGAAAATACTTCTTTTATTTTAGATATACTTTCAAAAAGAATGCATTGAAGTAATGGCATTTCTTTACAGGTAGCTTCTTTAAACAGGTACATTTTGCACAAATTTTAAAATACACAAACAAAAGGGTGATCTTTATTGACAACTCACAAGAGTTCTGAAAGTGGTCTTTATTTGGAGGTGGTCATAAGCCTAGGATAGATTGTGTTGTATATTTGCCATGACATTGCGTAACATGGCTTTTGCGCGGAATCTTTATGGTATTAATGTTACGTCACTTCCTATGTATGTAAACATTGATTGTTGATAAAGGAAACAAACCGTACACAACGCCTAGTTTACTCACGTTCACGTCCTCACAGATTGTTTACCAGTTACACAATTTTTAGGGCATGAGAATTTAATAATGCTGTTGACAGCAAAAGTAATGTAACAAATTAAAAATTATGTTATTTACCAGCCATATATGAATAAACCATTGATTACCATAGTTTTAAAATTTCCCTTACAGGTTATGTTGCATTCAGTATGTCTTTAACAATGAGGACAACAAAAGAAGTGCCCCTATATGAGTATGTATGTACCCAGGTTTGTGGTCTTGTTGGCAGTTTGCCAGCAAAATATTTCAATGTTCTGGTAAGATATTGTATTCTTAATTGAACAAGTTTAATCATATTTTATTGCTAATATATTCATGTAAATATACAGAGAAACAAATTGATTTTGAAATAACAAATAGCGAAAGGGTTGGGCTCAAGTTCTTACAACATTAGCGATTGGCCCTCCCCTGATATTTTAAGGGTTATGTAATCAATACACTGATATACAGTATAAAATAAGCCTGTCTTGCTTTGAATTAAGAACATTCCATTGTGAGTTTAATACAAAATCAAAGGGTAACCAATAAGGCGGCCAACAGCTTACATGTTGTGTTTGTCAACTGATATAGTGTCAAGTTAGAAGTAATGTTGACTTCAACATAGATCAATTTTTCTTGAATATCAGACTGGTAATTCTGTTAAGTTTACTTACCCATGTAGGAAATTTCATCTGACATGGGGGGTGTGCCAGATGAGTCGCTTGCTGTACAATAGCACGCTTAGGATGACGTTATTTTATTGTTATGAATGAAGTTGTAATTTATATGCTGTTACGGGTGTAATGACAAAGTTCCATGGAAAATTGTTTCATTAAAGTAGCGTTTAAAATATAATGGAATATGGTAGAATATGCAAGAAAAAAAAAATCTGACGTATGATTGCGGTTTGGGTTGGAAGATCCTTTCTTTCGGTGGCCCTGTTGGATATTCTGATCCGAACTGGAAAATATGACAGATATAATTAATGTATGGTGTTTATTGTGGATTCCAGCCCAAATCTATATGTATGTTGGATATTCTATAAAATATTTGCTGATTTGAATAGTAAGTGATTGTATGTTTTTACATGAATTGTTTTGGTATGTATTACAGGAGGAAAGTCTACTCCAGAGTTTGTTCTCAGTGAACATGTATGTGTCATGTCTTACAGAAGATGTATGGTGCTTCATATCAAGGTCAGAATGTTTTTACCTTGATGGTTTCCCCCCCCCCCCCCATTTTACATAGTTTTGCTCATTTTGACATAGATTTGCTCATTTTGACTTGGTTTTACTCATTTTGACATAGTTTTGCTCAATGTGTCATTTAAACTTTACTCATTTTGACAAAGTTTTGCTCATTTTAACATAGTTTTGCTCATTTTGACATAGATTTGCTCATTTTGACTTGGTTTTACTCATTTTGACATAGTTTTGCTCAATGTGTCATTTAAACTTTACTCATTTTGACATAGTTTTGCTCAATGTGACATAGTTTTGCTCATTTTATCATAGTTTTGCTAATGTTGTCATAGTTTTGCTCATTTTGACACTGTAGTGTTTTGATATGCTCAATAAACGTACATATAATGAGATAAGTGAGTTGATATCAAAATGACAAAATTCATTAATGTTTGAATGACATGAAATATTGTAACAAGATTTGTTAATGTTTGAGTTGCATAAAATACTGATTTTAAAACATCGTATAAAATTTCATTCTGTTGTAGGTACGGTTGTACAACATAATTATACTGTAGTCTGGTGAATCATTGATTTTCTATGATACTGATTCTTTGGTACTTTCTCTCAAGTACAGGCTCAATTCAAACTGAGTCTGCAACTTTCATGTAATTTTGTTGTGATAAATGCTTCTAAGGGATCACCCTTTCTCCAGATCTTTAGCTCTAAGGTCAAACAAATTGAATCAGAAAAGTAAGAGAAAAAAAGACCATAAGGACCAAAACTGCTAGCAATTTTGTAATATCTTTATTTTTTGAATGAACAGGTTTGGGTCTGCAGATTTATGCTACCAGCATACAAAGTTACTGATTGACGTTTGTGAAGTGTCGGGCTACCCTTACTGTGTTGTCAAACTAGTGAAAAGACTTGTGAAGTTTCTAGCCCCAGATCATCAGGTAAGACTTAAATAACTTTATTTATCACGCCCTCATGATATAATTCCTTGCATCTGAACTCCAGTGATTTTTTTTTAGCGATAAAATCACTATTTGGGATATATTATTTCTTAATTTGATATAAAGCGTAATTATAAACGTTTCTTGGTGGATGAATTTTAAAGGTCAGCATCAAGCAAGGTGTGGAAGCATGTATGTATGTATTCTAGGCTTAATGAGGGTCCTTCCACCCTTTCAGGCACTGAGAGTGCAGATCTCAGATGTGGAAGCTATGAGTGTCATTTAATATATACTGCAGCTTACCAAGCTGTCACAGGAATTGATTAATTAACTACGATTGATTAATTTACTATGCTAGGACCGGAAATGATTAGCCTTTGCCACCTGTATAGAGCCAGGCCTGCCTGGCTTGTCAGGCTCTTTTTTGTTGGCTGACAAGGCCTGCCTGGCTTGCTAGGCTCTTTTCTATTGGCTGACCAAGTCTAAATCTTGACTTTCCCCAAAATTGATAATAGAGAGCTCTCAAAGTGTAAGTTTGAAAAGTCTTCTTAAGAAATTAAGCAAGTTACGGGTTTATAATTTGTGCCTAGTTTTATTTACCAGTGAAATCAGAGGTGAAACTTCAGTTTCAGACTTTCAGTTTAGACAAAGATGGAGACATTCTGTGGCATGGAATAGGTACATGCACAGTTGTACATGCAGAATTAAGGTTTTTAGCTCGACTATTCGCAGAATAATCGAGCTAATGCAGTCACCCATTTGTCGGCGTCGGCGTCCCTGTGGTTAAGTTTTTGCGTGTAAGCTGGTATCTCCATAACTACTGAAGGGAATGGATTGAAACTTCATACACTTGTTCTCTGTGATTATCTAAGATGATTGGCATAAGTCCCATAACTCTGATTTGCTTTTTTTCATAATTATGCCCCTTTTTCGACTTAGAAATTCTTGGTTAAGTTTTTGTATGAAAGCTTGTATCTCCATAACTACTGAAGGGAATGGATTGAAACTTTACACACTTGTTCTCTGTGATTATCTAAGATGATTGGCACAAGTCCCATAACTCTGATTTGCTTTTTTTTTATAATTATGCCCCTTTTTCGACTTAGAAATTCTTGGTTAAGTTTTTGTATGTAAGCTGGTATCTCCATAACTACTGAAGGGAATGGATTGAAACTTCACACACTTGTTCTCTGTGATTATCTTAGATGATTGGCACAAGTCCCATAACTCTGGTTTGCTTTTTTTCATAATTATGCCCCTTGTTCGACTTAGAAATTCTTGGTTAAGTTTTTGCATGTAAGCTGGTATCTCCATAACTACTGAAGGGAATGGATTGAAACTTCACACACTTGTTCTCTGTGATTATCTAAGATGATTGGCACAAGTCTCATAACTCTGATTTGCTTTTTTACATAATTATGCCCCTTTTTCGACTTAGAAATTCTTGGTTAAGTTTTTGCGTGTAAGCTGGTAACCCATAACTACTGAAGGGAATGGATTGAAACTTCACACACTTGGTCTCTGTGATTATCTAAGATGATTGGTACAAGTCCCATAACTCTGATTTGCTTCTTTGCATAATTATGCCCCTTTTTCGACTCATGAATTCTTGGTTAAGTTTTTGCATGTAAGCTTGTATCTCCATAAATACTGAAGGGAATGTATTGAAACTTGAAGAGTTTGTACCTTTTCGGACAATTTTATGTATTCATATAGGTAAGCATTATTATACTCAATGAAACACCCTTGTGACAAATTTTCGAATAGTCGAGCGTTACTGTCCTCCGACAGTTCTTGTTGCTTATCAAAGTAAAATTTTGGCATGTAAAGATCAAATTCTGGCTTGTTAAAGTTAACAGTGAATAATTTGTTTATTATTTTATTATGCCCCCGCCATGTAATGGCCGGGGCATTTAGTGTTACCCTGTTCCGTCCTTCCGTCATTCTGTCATTCCGTCATCATCAGTTTCCGTTCATTATCTTAGTAATGGTTGCACATATTCAACTCAAATTTGACATATGGATATGTCATGAAAAAATACAGGTCAAGTTCGAATTTGGTCATGGTTCGATGATTTTTGGCAGAGTTATGCCCCTTTTACTTTGAAAATAATATGAAATTTTCAGTTTCCGTTCATCATCTCCCCAATGGTACAACACATTCAACTCAAATTTGACATATGGATATGTCATGAGAAAAGACAGGTCAAGTTTGAATTTGGTCATGGTTAGATGATTTTTGGCAGAGTTATGCCCCTTTTACTTTGAAAATAATATGAAATTTTCAGTTTCCGTTCATCATCTCCCCAATCGTACAACACATTCAACTCAAATTTGACATATGGATATGTCATGAGAAAAGACAGGTCAAGTTCGAATTTGATCATGGTTTAATGATTTTTGGCAGAGTGATTCCCCTTTTACTTTGAAAATAATATGAAATTTTCAGTTTCTGTTCATTATCTACCCAACAGTGTTACACATTCAACTCAAATTTAACATGTGGATATGTTTTTGGAATGCCCAGGCCAAGTTCGAATTTGGTCATGGTTCAATGATTTTTGGCAGAGTAATGCCCCTTTTACTTTGAAAATAATATGAAATTTACAGTTTCTGTTCATTATCTACCCAACAGTGTTACATATTCAACTCAAATGGATATGTCAAAGGAATGGGCAGGTCAAGTTGGAATTTGGTCATGGTTTGATGATTTTTTGGCAGAGTTATGTCCCTTTCACTTTGAAAATAATATAGATACATCTTAGGAATAAGCAGAAGTTTGAATTTGGTCGTGGTTCAATGATTTTGGACAAACTTATCTTTCTTGAATATTGGAAAAATTTTGAACTTTCAGTTTCAGCACTCATACTTTAATGTGAAATATGCTATTTTCAAAAGGTTAAGACTGAATAATTTCAGTGCCTTGAACATTGTATGAAAATGGTTTGTGTTAACATTGAAAAGTTTTAGTGTTAACATTGAAAACAATAATTTGTGCAAACAAATTTGGAACTAAATATAATAACATCTGAAATTTTGGCTGCATGCGGGGGCATCCGTGGCATGATGACACATTTCTAGTTGTAAATTGATTTAGAGCACCATAGTTTATCAGATAATAAATTATATACACAATGAATCAGCTTTGAAGAAAATATATAAATCAAAATAAATTAAATACACACTAAAGAAAATAAAATATTTTAAGACATAAGAAGTGTCATTGTGATTGTTTTTAACACATTTCATAGCTACATAAAGGTGCATTTTTATCCTACATGTATTTGATATTGAACATAATCAACATTTTAATTTAACAATTTTTTTGTTTGTAGTCTGCATGCTATATATTGATAAATATATTTATCTCAGTATTATGTTCATTAGAAAAGTTATTTAGAATGTTCTATGTCACATTATAACCATTTATAGTGTCAATGTAACAGTATTTACAAATTTAAATAATTGACTGTTTATTAGAAGACTAATTTTGAATGATCTATGTCATTTGAAGCACTACTATTCTGAATGATCTATGTCACTTGAAGCACTACTATTTTGAATGATCTATGTCACTTGAAGCACTACTATTCTGAATGATCTATGTCACTTGAAGCACTACTATTTTGAATGATCTATGTCACTTGAAGCACTACTATTTTGAATGATCTGTCACTTGGAGCACTACTATTCTGAATGATCTATGTCACTTGAAGCACTACTATTTTGAATGATCTATGTCACTTGAAGCACTACTATTTTGAATGATCTGTCACTTGGAGCACTACTATTTTGAATGATCTGTCACTTGGAGCACTACTATTCTGAATGATCTATGTCACTTGAAGCACTACTATTTTGAATGATCTATGTTACTTGGAGCACTACTATTTTGAATGATCTGTCACTTGGAGCACTACTATTCTGAATGATCTATGTCACTTGAAGCACTACTATTTTGAATGATCTATGTTACTTGGAGCACTACTATTTTGAATGATCTATGTCACTTGAAGCACTACTATTTTGAATGATCTATGTCACTTGAAGCACTACTATTCTGAATGATCTATGTCACTTGAAGCATGACTATTCTGAATGATCTATGTCACTTGAAGCACTACTATTCTGAATAATCTATGTCACTTGAAGCAATCCTATTCTGAATGATCTATGTCACTTGAAGCACTTCTATTTTACCCCAGGTAGTTCCAATATAAAGCTTAGACTCCCTGTGACAGAAATGGAGACACATACCTCCACCAGAAATGTGTTTTTCTTTGTCAACAGATTGAACAGTTTCTAGATCTTTGGAAAGTTGATGTAACGGTTCTTTCCTCCTGTACAGGAGAGGTTTTTGATAAACATAGACTGAACCATTGTTGTCTACAACTACACCATTAGAACTGTGGCTGTAGATAGTCTTTAAGACTTGTCCAGAATTGTTGACTTTCTTGATGGCCCATTTCTTGGACTGATCAGTAGATTCGTTTTCCTTGTCCTCTACGTACAGCATTCCACTGATTTGATCTACAGATAGGTACTGGGGTGCATTGAAACTAGCCAATGTTTTGATATGCTCGCCATTTGCATTTAAGATTTCAACACTGCCCGGGTCCTGACATGCTACAATCAGATTTGGCTTTAGGTAATCAATCCCATAACACTTTTTACCCACATCTGTCTCATTGACTGGTATGAGTTTATCACCTTTTGTAACATCCATAAACAGGATCTTCCTAGCGTCAGTCAGGGTTGCAGCGACTTTGTTGATTTCAACAGCGGTAACATCGAAGGGGGCTGTTTCCAGTTTTATTGAAGATTTCTCATATTTTTGTTTTAAATCTATTAGCTTCAAACACTTACTGTCATTACAAGCAACAACTAGGCAGTCTGACACTTTGCACAGTCCAGTTATACAAGAGGTTCTGCTGTCTCGCTTATTGCGTTTTATGTTCAGAATATCTTCATTCATTAGAGCCCTCTTAACAGCAGATTTGTCCACAAGATGTCCGAATTCAATATCATTTCTAGTGATTCTTAGGTCAATATCATCAATTTTTGCCTGAAACATATAGTGGCAGATTTCAGTATCCCTGTTTGTTTTCTTTTCTTCCAATTTGAGTTTTGTCATATCAGACTTGGCATGTTTCATTGCAACAAAAAGTCCACATTTTTGTCCTGTTCTCTTCTTGTTGTCTATAGACATTTTCATTTCTTTAACCTCAGTCTCAGCTTTATCAATGTCAGATAGGACAAGTCGAATGTTGTGCACATCAGCCTCACTTGTTTCATCTGACTTCTTTCGCAAATCTTTTGCGGTTGTATCAATTTGGTCTGTAAGTTTTGTACATTTTATTTGAAGGTCAGTTTTCAATTTTTCTCTCTCGCCTTGCAGCTGTTTTATAAGACCTGCTTTTTCCTTATCTAATTCTGCAATGATTTTAGCTCTTTTTAGTTCATGTCCTTTGATTACATTCTCCTCTCTTGTACTTTGGAATGATAAAAGTTTGTAATGTTCTTGGCAAACTCGTCTCTTTAAAAGGTCTTTGTGGCTTTGAATTACGTCACAAACTTCCTTTCTGTTTGATTGAACTTTAACAAAGCTAGAAGTTGCCTGAACCTTTTTTGCTTCTAACTCTGCCAAAGTTTTGTCAATACACATACTTAAATGTTGGATTTCATCAACCATGGGCTCAGATTTTACCAAAGTAGGAATATGGCTCACTTCAGGACAGGTTTTGTGGTTTTCGCTTTTACATAGGGTACAAGCCTCCTCTTCACATTGTTTGCAAAAAAACTTCGTAATCTCCGACGGATGTTTCTTACACTTATCAAAGCAGAAATCCTGTGGCATGTTTGCCCTGTCTTGCAGTGTATGGTGTGGCAGATGTTTCTTGTGGTACCTGATACACGTTGAACACAAGTACTCGAAACATTTTTCACAAAATCCGTCTGCTGCAATGATAGTCCCTAGTTCCTTTTCACAATCCTCACAATACATTTCTATAATCTCTTCTGACATGATACTATCGTCATCTTCTGTCTTTTGTCCCCTACAATTTGCAGGGGCTGTCTCAGCCATTTTCTCATCACAATATATTACATTGTAGGTATTAAATATTAAATCAAAGTTATCAGTGTGAAATACAGTGTTAATGTGTACAGTTCAGTATACATTTAATCAGCAATGTGTAATAGATAATAGTTAGATATCAGATATCAGGCATTTTTTAAAAATCATTAAAAATTATCTCTTTTTTTTATATACATTGTAACTTGATAGAGATAGGATTGAGGAAGAACAACATGTTTTATAACTGGTGAAATTTAAACAAATTTAATCAATCAACTAGTTAAGGTGAAATTATTCCCTCTCTTAGAATTAAAACAATGAGAAATAGTGCATAAATAAATAGTGATAAATCTTCATTTGAACATTATTTTTATGATATAAAAGTGAGTTACAGGATGGTTTAGGAATAGAAAATGTGGTTCCTGTTTGATGATTTGTTCCTAAAAAATAAATATAATGTTTCCATATTTTCAGTTTTCAGAACCTTGTCACATAAGTTGTGGTTAATGATAAGGAGTATGAAGTTGATCCCTTAAGTAATAACGAAGTTACAGTAAAAAATAATATTTTTTTAGGTTGTTTGAGTTTAAGGTTAGTTATCATTTATTTTCATTCATGAAAAAGTCAATATTGGACTGAAAAATATCCTTAAAAAAATAGATATTGATTTAAAGTTCATGGTCATTACTAAACATGGTGAATACATCTTGGCATATTGTTTCTGTGCTGGTTAGTAATAATGATGATGTTTTCATTCTGTGTCAAGGTCTAGGTAGGAGTGAATATCTTGTTTAAAGTTGATTTATTAAAGTGACTAAAAGTTAATATTTTCTGTACCCTTTTCAGTAAAGTGTTGGCTCATCCCAGAAGTTGATTAATTAAAGTGACATTATGCTCATTTTTCCGTTATCAAGTTGAGCTGAATTGACTATATATATTTCAAAAGATTGACTGTTATAATGATGCTTAACCAACAGTTGTTATTGCAAATTGTTTAGGATAAATATAAATCTGTCTGGCCTCTTTCTTTTTATAAATTGAATGTTACAGGTAAATCCCTTTGGTTATTAACAGGAATTTCTTGGGCCACAAGTTATTTATTGTTTGTACAAAGCAAATTATGAAGTTGAAATAAATTGTGGCAAAATGTAAACTTAAAATACTTTGACTTTCACCTGTTCACTTACTATATACCCATGGATGGGCATAATGTCACTGACCTTTTTCTTTTGCGATAATTTTTATCATTTTCGTTACATAATACATAATCAATAATATTTTACAAAATGATAAATTATTTTTATCTGAACTATTCGAAATAGAGATAGGGAGAGCTATTACAGTTCTCACACAGGCTCATTCGGTTAAGACTTTTGCGTGCAGGTTGGTATCTCCGAAATTACTGAAGGGAATTCATTGAAACATCACCAACTTATTTTGTAGGACATAACAGGAGATCACTGACCAAGGCCCATAACCTTAACATACATTTTGACAAAATTATTTGGATATTTGCATGTGGATTTATTCAGTATTTGTAGAGTTATTGCCCTTGACTTAGTAAAAGTTTTGCAATTTTTAACTTGTGTTGCATGTAGCTCAAAAAAGTATTTGACCTAGAGTCATGAAACTTTACAGGAATGTTGCTCAGTATGTGTAGTTGTGCACCTGGGGTTTCCCTTGTGGATTTATTCTATTTGTGAAAGTTTTTGCCCTTGACTTAGTAAAAATTTGCAACTTTTGTCGCACAAGCTCAAAAATGTATATTTAACCTAGTCTTGAAACTTTACAGGAATGTTGCTTAGCATGACTGATTGTGTAGTTGTGCACCTTGGATTTCGCTTGTGGATTTATTCTGTTTTGTCAGAGTTATTTCACTTTACTTCGTAAATATTTGCAAGTTTAAACTTGTGTCACACATAGCTAAAAAAATATTTTAACTAGGGTCATGAAAGTTTCAGGAATGTTGTTCAGCATGTGAAGTTATGCACTCAAGAATACTTTTGTGGATTTATTGTGTTTTTATCAGAGTTATTGCCCTTGACTTTGTAAACATTTGCAATTTTCAACTTGTTTTGCACATATGTCAAAAAGTATTTGACGTAGAGTTATAAAACTGTACAAAAATGTTGCTTAGCATGTTAAGTTGTGCGCCTAAGGTTTGCTTGTGGATTTATTCTGTTTGGTCAAAATTATTGCCCTTGACTTAGTAAAAAGTTGAAATTTTCATAATGTGTTGCACATAGCTCAAAAAGTATTTGACCTAGGAACATGAAACTTTACAGGAATGTTGACCAGCATGTGAAGTTCTGCACCTGGGGTTTCACTTAAGGATTTATTCTGTTTTGTCAGAGTTATTGCCCTTGACTTAATAAAAATTTTCAATTTTCAATAAGGGGCGTCCGTGGCCGAGTGGTTAAGGTCGTTGACTTCAAACCACTTGCCCCTCACCGTGGTGGGTTCAAATCCCTACAGGGACTTTGTATTCTTTCATGTGAGGAAGCTATCCAGCTAACTTACGGAACGTTGGTGGTTCCTCTCAGGTGGACGTTCATGCCTGAAATAATGCACTGAAGGGCACCAGAGGTCTTCCTCCAAAAGTAAAGCTGGAATGTCGCCAAATGACCTATACTATGTCATTGTGACGTAAAACCCAATCAAACAAACAAACAATTTTCAATTTGTGGTGTATGTAGGTCTAAAAGTATTAAACATAGAGACACGAAACTTAACAGGAATGTTGGTCAGCATGTGTAATTGTGCACCTTGGGGTTTGCTTGTGGATTTATTCAGTATTCTTGCCCCTAACTTAGTAAAAAATGTTTAGTTTTCAACTTGTTGCATGTGTAGCACAAAAAATATTTGACCTAGAGTCATAAAATTAACAAAACAGGGGAGTCTGGGAGCACCTGTGTCCTATGGACACATTTCTAGTTTATTAGCTTGACTATTGGAAGAATATGGAGAGTTATTGCCGTCGCCCCGGCGTCCGCGTTGGCGTTGGTTAATGTTTTTTGTAAAGTCAAATATCTCAATTATTGCTTGAGATATTCAATTGAAACTTCAATACTTATTTATAGTAACAATGTACATTAGATTGACAAGTTGGATAACTCTGCCTATAATATTTACAGAATTATGCCCCATTTTAACTTAGAAATTTTGGTTAAAGTTTTTTGTAAAGTCAAATATCTCAATTATTGCCTGAGATATTCAATTGAAATTTACAATACTTTTTAATAGTAACAATGTACATCAGTTGGCAAAGTTGCATAACTCTGCCTGCAATATTTGCAGAATTATGCCCCTTTGAAATTTTGGTTAAAGGTTAAAGGTCTTTAGAACTATCAAAGATATTTCGTTGAAACTTTACACATGTACTTAGGGTCATAATTGAAGGTCACATCTCAAGATCCATTACTCTGCCATGTATTTTGACTGAATTATGCTCCCTTTTGTACTAAAAAAATCTCCTTTTCTTGATTAAGTTTTACATGCAAGTTTTGCATATCTCTGCAACTATTAAAGATACAAACTTGAAACTTCATATGTATATATGTGGTCATAAATAATGATCACTGGACAGCACTCATATCTGTGTCATGTACTTAGACTGATTTATCTCCCCCTTTTTTACTTAGTCTCTTGGTTAATGTTTACATGTAAGTTTTACATATCTCTGTCAAAAGGTAAACCTGTATTCAATCCCTGTCCTTTCCATTAGTCCAATGCCATTACGTATATTAATAACTGTTCTAATTGTCAAGTATGCTGTCAGCTGGTAATCCCTAACTACTGAAGGGAATGGAATGAAACTTAACATAAATTTTAACTGTAATTTTTTAACATGATTGGCACAGGTCCCTGAACTCTGATTTACTTATTTACATATTTATAACCCTTTTTATACTCAATAAAACATCCTTGTGACAACTCTATCGAATAGTCGAGCATTGCTGTCCTCAGACAGCTCTTGTTAATGTTATTTCAAATGATTACAATTGATTGGATTGGGATAAATGATAAAATTCTACCTGTCAATAATCCGATCTCAAGGTGATCATTATAACCTGTTTAGACCAAAGACCAGGACATAAGCATTATGATAGGCTGCCAGTGTATTTTCACATAAAAATAACTTATCAGTATGAGACCTTACAGTACTTTGATGAAATGCTATTGCATTATTTAAATATGCCACTGCTAAAGGCAAATGATGTTGGGGGTGGGGGAATGGGGGGATAAGTTTCCTATGGACACATTTTAGTTAAAAATAGGCTTTGCCATTTATTAGGGAGTGTTTGTCTAGTGGTTAAAGTGTCTATCTCTCAAATGAGGGATCATTGGTTCAAGCCCTATTGGGTCACAACCATGTTTCTTTACACAACACCAGTACTTGTAAGTTCCAGGAAACTGAACTGAACATGATTAATATAAGTTGCAAAAACTTGTCTTGCAATCAAGCTAAAATAAATATGTTTAAAATAAAAAATAACCTATTACTTATATCATTTCTTACAACATAGAATATTTAATCAAGATTTGAATTACAATATATTTCACATGTATGGCCATGACAATCAATTATGACTGTACACCATTTATTTCATTTTAAGTATAACATATTTTTCAGAGGTTATGATTTTGGCACATGATTTAAAAGGCAAAACTGATTAGATCAACTAGGGTTATGAAATACAACAAAATTTTGTTTTTATACTACTTGTTGATCTTTTTTCTATTGGCCTTTTTTTTTACCTTAAAATGTCACAAAAAAAATGGAAAATCAGATCCTGGTATAGATAAACTGCTCCATTTACTTATTTTGCCATTTGTGTGTGCCATATAAAGTATGTTGTCTTCTCTACAAAAGAAAGTACCTACAATTTGTTCATCTGCTAATATTTCTGAGTCTTTGCTTACTTTTTTTTGCAAATCTTTGTAAAATTTGGAAAAAAGTTTTCCTCCCTCTTTGAAAAAACCAAGATAAGCTTGACTTTGAAATATATAGACAAACCCTTTATTGTCCGCAAATAAACTACTATGACTATTTGGTGAACAATAAAGTTTTTCACTGATATTTTCAATCTCTAATGAGTAATTTAATTTCTTGATAGTCTCTGTTTTAGGGTTGATTTTGTCTGTTATATAAAATGAACAATTGTTCTGGTCTACCAATACATGTAGAGGATTCTTAAAGTTTATCAATGATTTAATGTGGGCCCCATTTCGAAGTAACCCTGTGTGTTGACATGCCACTATAAGATATGGTTTCATGTAGCCTATACCGTAACATTCCTTGCCAATATGAATGTTGTTGACCACTGAAAGATCTCCATTCCTTGTTATGGTCAGAACCTGGATTTTCTTACCAGATGTCAATGTTGTAGCAAGATCATTTTTATCTACATTGGTCACATCATAGGGCTTGTGAGAAAGACGCATTGCAGTTTTCACATTTTTCTTTCTCAAGTCCATCAGCTTTAAGTCAAATTTCTTCTCTTCAACAATTACTAAATAATCTCCAGTTTTACACATTTTATATCCAACTGAATTGTCTATGCTGCATGGATTTAATTGAATTTCGTCTACTTGTAAAAAATATTCATTTGCTTCAGGTATATTCAGGTAACCAAAATAGATTTTTTTTTCTGGAGACAATAACTGTATATAATAATTTGCCATCTCAAACTCATGGATGACAATTTCGCTTCCTTCCTTGAGTTTCTTTTCTTCTAATAGGTACCTTTTCATTTCTGATTTAACTTTTTTCACAGCAACAAAAAGTTTGCATTTTTCACCAGTTTTTTTGCTTTTTTCAATAGCCATTTTCATATCTTTAACTTTAGCTTCAGCTTTATTAATATCTGATAAAACAAGTTCAAGTTTATGATCATCATCTTCTTTTATCTTTTCCAGTTCTTTGTGCAAGTCATGTGCTCGAGTATCAATTTTTTGCAGTATTTCCATTTTGTTATTCTGGAGCTTTTCTTTCAATGAATTGTTTTCTTTCTGATGCCTGTCAAGTAGATCATCTTTTTCTTTATCTAACCTGGCAATTATTTCAGCTCTTTGTTCTTCATAGGCTTTAATTTCTTTAGATTGTTCCCTTTCTATGTGTTGAAGGCATTCTGTGTATTTGTCATGAGTTTTATTTATTAATGCATTTTTGCGTGATTCTATTGATTTATTAACTTTATGTCTATTTGTTTTTACTTTGGTCAGATTTCTTTTAGTATTTTCCCTTCTTACAGCTAATTTATCAAAAGCAATGTCCATATTCTGAGTAACCTCCCTTAGTTCATTGGTCATCTGGACGGAGCGTACACTTGTAGGAATATGAAGAACTTCACGGCATTGAATTCCACTGTGTTTCTCAGCTTTGCATTGTGAGCAAATTTCCAGTTCACAGTTGTTGCAGTAAAATTTAAGAATCTCTCTTGGATGCTTTGGACATTTGTCAAAACAGAAATCTTGTGGCATGATTGAGCTGCCCTGCAGTTTGTGTTTAGAAAAATGTTTTTTGTGGTATCGAACACATGTTGAACACAAAAATTTTAAACACGGAACACAAAATCCATCGGCTGTGATGATAGTCCCTAAATCTTTTTCACAGTCTTCACAGTGCATTGATCTGACTTCATCAGATTCTCTTGTTGATGAGTCAAAGTCATTACAATGGTCCTCTTCATCAGAAGGAGAAGCAGTAGCCATTTTTTTTTATATGTGTTCGTAACTTGCTTTACAATTTTAACTTCAATATCAAATTTAAAAGTTATCAGCTCATATCACAGATCATATGATCATCCTTGTACCAAAGATAGTGTTAAGTAAACTTGAAGTATCATATGACTGTTGTAAAGCCCTATTTTATCGCGTTTGTTTAATACATGTACAGATAAAGTATTACAGTTGATTAAAACAAAAATTTATATGTTTCATTGGTTGGATTATTATAACTGTAGGTCAAAAATGAGAATTTAGCTGTAGCCTTTTGAAATTTGTAATTCTCCTTAGCTATTGCCTATTCAATGTTACTTAGTTACAGCCTTATTAAAGTCTCTTTTCCCTTTAGTTATTAATTAAACAGTTTTAGTGCCAGCAGCTTCTTTCACCGGACATGTAGGCCTATCTCTGCAATCTTATCAATCTCTACACAGGTGACTGCAATAATTAAATGAAGTAGACCATTATGAATGTAAAGCAGGACTGATCAGTCAGGCACAATCAGTATTTAAAGTTTGCTTGTTTTGTTTGGTTTTACAGTCCACCAACACAATGTAGGTAATTTAGTTAAGCCTCTTCTTTACTTTTATTGGCACATTTATTTGAAAGACAGGAATCATGTGTGTTGTGTTAGGTTGTCATTTTCAAATGATTCATGTAAGGAAGTTGGCATTCACTTTTGGAAAATAAGTTAAGCATCTGTTTTGATAGTAATATCTGCTGTACTTCATGCCATTTTTATCCTGTTATTAAAGATTGAAATGCTCTTTTAGTTTGTCTGTTATGTAAAAAGTCGGGCTATTATGAACACTGTCATCACTGCTGTCATGCAGAATTTTAAACTTGTCCATAGTTCAAAACATTTTAAAAGTTATCAACATGGAACTTGGGATACTTGCTCATTATGACAAGGTGCAGTTGTTGGACAAGGGACATAATTCTGATAGAAATATTTCTGAGTTAGGCCTCTTTTATTATGCTCCCTGAAAAATTTCGGGGGAGCATAATTATAGTCATCGGGTTGTCCGTCAGTCCGTTCCTACGTACGTCCCGAATTTGTGTTTGGCCCATAACTTGAAGTCGAATTTTAAAACTATTTCACAGAAATGATAACCATATTGAGACGACGTGTCGCGCGCAATATTTGGGTCACCACCTTGAAGGTCAAGGTCACAGCATGACCTTGAAGCAAAATCGTGTCCAGCCAATAACTTTGTTATTTGAAGTCGGATTTTAAAACTATTTCACAGAGATGATCATCATATTGAGACAATGTGTCGCGCGCAACATTTGGGTCGCTACCTTGAAGGTCAAGGCCACAGCATGACCTTGCAGCAAAATCGTATCCGGCCCATTACTTTGATATTTGGAGTCAGATTTTAAAACAATTTTACAGAAATGATAACCATATTGAGACTAGGTGTCGAATGCAACATTTGGGTTGCCACCTAGAAGGTCAAGGTCACAGCATGACCTTGCAGCAAAATCGTATCCGGCCCATTACTTTGATATTTGGAGTCGGATTTTAAAACTATTTCACAGAAATGATAACCATATTGAGAAGACGTGTCGCGCGCAACATTTGGGTCGCTACCTTGAAGGTCAAGGTCATAGCATGACCTTGCAGCAAAATCGTGTCTGGCCCATAATTTTGTTATTTTAAGTCGGATTTTATAACTATTTTACAGAAATGATCACCATATTGAGATGACGTGTCGCGCACAACATTTGGGTCACCACCTTGAAGGTCAAGGTCACAGCATGACCTTGCAGCTAAATCGTATCCGGCTCATAATTTTGTTATTTTTAGTTGGATTTTAAAACAATTTTACAGAAATGATAACCATATTGAGATGACGTGTTGCGCACAACATTTGGGTTGCTACCTTGAAGGTGAAGGTCACAGCATGACCTTGCAGCTAATTCGTGTCCGGTCCATAACTTTGTTATTTGGAGTCGGATTTTAAAACAATTTTACAGAAATGATAACCATATTGACACTACATGTCGAACGCAACATTTGGGTCGCCACCTGAAAGGTCAAGGTCACAGCATGACCTTGAAGCAAAATCGTGTCCGGCCCATAACTTCTTTATTTGAAGTCGGATTTTAAAACTATTTTACAGAAATGATCATCATATTGAGAGGACATGTTGCGTGCAATATTTGGGTCGCTACCTTGAAGGTCAAGGTTACAGCATGACCTTGCAGCAAAATCGTGTCCGGCCAATAACTTTGTTATTTGAAGTCGGATTTTAAAACTATTTTACAGAAATGATAACCATATTCAGACGACGTGTCGCGCGCAACATTTGGGTCGCTACCTTGAATGTCAAGGTCATAGCATGACCTTGCAGCAAAATCGTGTCTGGCCCATAATTTTGTTATTTTAAGTCGGATTTTAAAACTATTTTACAGAAATGATCACCATATTGAGATGACGTGTCGCGCACAACATTTGGGTCACCACCTTGAAGGTCAAGGTCACAGCATGACCTTGCAGCTAAATTGTGTCAGGCTCATAATTTTTTTATTTTAAGTTGGATTTTAAAACAATTTTACAGAAATGATAACCATATTGAGACGATGTGTCGTGCACATTATTTGGGTCGCTACCTTGAATGTCAAGGTCATAGCATGACCTTGCAGCAAAATCGTGTCCCGCCCATAATTTTGTTATTTTAAGTCGGTTTTTATAACTTTTTTACAGAAATGATCACCATATTGAGATGACCTGTTGCGCACAACATTTGGGTCGCCACCTTGAAGGTCAACAGGTCAACAGCATGACCTTGAAGCAAAATCATGTCCGGCCCATAACTCCGTTATTTGAAATTGGATTTTACAACATTTTCACAGAAATTATCACCATATTGTGACAACGTGTCGCTCGCAAGTCAGTAGATAGATCTCATTGAGTAGAAGTGCAGTGCAAAGAACAGTTAAGCTGTGCATTGCCTAAGTTTGGAATTATCACACTTTGAACTTTTCTTGGACATAACTCGGAAACTACAAAAGATATTCTTTTCTGTGTCCAAAACCTAGTCTGGGAGCATCACCCGGTTCAACTGGCTTTTGTTTTGATTGACCCCTTTTAGGGGTCTCTAGAGCTAAAAATAGTAAAAACTTTAAACATCTGCCTCTACTGAACTACAGAGATGGATGATCACCAAACTTTGTCTGAAACATTCTTTGGTACATTTTTATCAAAGTTGCTCATAATAATTTGATTGGCCCCTTTAGGGGCCAAGCTTAAAATAGAAAAGCCGTTCTGCATCTTCTTCTACTGAAGTTATTGATGGATGATCACCAAACTTTGTCTTAAGCAGCCTTAGGTAGTCTTTTAACAAATTTGTTTATATTATTTTGATTGGCCCCTTTTAGGAGCAAAAAATAGTAAAACCTATAAACAGCATCTTCTACAGAACTTATTGATGGATGATCACCAAACTTTGTCTGTAGCATTCTTTGGTATCCTTATCAAATTTGTTCATGTTATTTTAATTGGCCCCTTTTAGGAGCCTCTAGAGCTAAGGATCTAGGGCAAGTTTATTTGACAGTTGTTTCTGGTGGGTGATTCAGGGCCATCATGGCCCTCTTGTTGCGTGCAAGTTGGTATCTCCAAAACTACTGGAGATAGTGGATTGAAACACTACACTTATTTTTAGCTCACCTGTCACAAAGTGACAGGGAGAGCTTTTGTGATCACTGTCCGTCCGTCGTCCGTCCGTCCGTCGTCCGTCCGTAAACTTTTACTTTAAATGACATCTCATAAACCACTAAGCCAATTTCATCCAAACTTCACAGGAATGTTCCTTTGGTCACCTTTAAAAATTGTTCAAAGAATTTAATTCCATGCAGAACTCTTGTTGCCATGGCAACCAAAAGAAAAAACTTTAAATATCTTCTTCTAAGAAACCCAAAGAGCTAGAGCTTAGATATTTGGCATGAAACATCTTCTAGTGAGTGTCTACCAAGTTTGTTCAAATAAAAGCCCTGGGGTCAAAATTGGCCCCGCCCCAGGGGGTCATTGATTTTCCCTATATGTATAGAGTAAAAACTTAAAAAATCTTCTTTTAAAGAACCCAAAGAGCTAGAGCTAAGATATTTAGCATGAAACATCTTCTAATGGGTGTCTACCAAGTTTGTTCAAATAAAAGCCCTGGGGTTAAAATTGGCCCCACGCCCCAGGAGGTCATTGATTTTTCCTATATGCATATAGTAAAAACTTAAAAATCTTCTTTTTAAGAACCCAAAGAGCTAGAGCTAAGATATTAAGCATGAAACATGTTCTAATGGGTGTCTACCAAGTTTGTTCAAATAAAAGCCCTGGGGTCAAAAGTGGCCCCGCCCCAGGGGGTCATTGATTTTCCCTATTTGAATATAGTAAAAACTTAAAAATCTTCTTTTAAAGAACCCAAGGAGCTAGAGCTAAGATATTTAGCATGAAACATGTTCTAATGGATGTCTACCAAGTTTGTTCAAATAAGAGCCCTTGTGTCAAAATTGGCCCCGCCCCGGGGGACATTGATTTTCCTTATATGTGTATAGAAAAAACTTAAAAATCTTCTTAGAAAAAACCCGAATAGCTAGAGTTTAGATATTCAGCATGAAACATCTTCTAGTAAGTGTCTACAAAGATTGTTCAAATAAAAGCCCTGGGGTCAAAACTGGCCCTGCCCCAGGGGTGTCAGTGTTTTTAAATATATGTGTAAAAAAACACTAAAAAATCTTCTTTTAAAAAACCCAACGAGCTAAACCTTAGATGTTTAGTATGAAACATCTTCTAATGGGTGTCTACCATGTTTGTTCAAATAAAAGCCCTGGGGTTTAAACTGGCCCTGCTCTGTGGGGCCTATATACAGGTGAGCGACTTCAGGGCCATCATGGCCCTCTTGTTTAAGGCATTACAGGAGGTCACTACCCAATGCCAATAACTCTAACATGCATTTTGACAGAATTACAGCCCTTTTTGAATTTTACATTATCCAGGCTCTTGATTGGTTTACTATAGGGCACAGACATTAGTCAAACATGCCGTCATACCATAAGCTCTGGCTATTTTATTAATAATTTTAAACAAATATTGTTATTTCAAATGATTACAATTGATTGGATTGGTTTAAATATATTTATTCCCAAAAGTATATATAATGTACATACAAATAAATAACAAACAAAATATTTTTACACAATGGAAAAGGATATGAATGAAAGGCAAGTCTTATAGAATTCTTTTCCTTTAATTGACTGGGTTGGGGTAAATGATAAAATTCTACCTGCCAACAATCTGATCTCAAGGTGAGCATTGTAACATGTTAATATCACATGTTGAGAACTTCAAATGAACCTATTATAATAGGGTGCCAGTGTATTTTCATGTCACAAAAAAATTACTTATTGATATAAGACCTTAATATAAGACCTTATAGTATCTTGATGAAATATATGTAAATATGCCACTGTTAAAGCTAAATGATGTGGGATGGGGGGCACATATTAGTGTCCTATGGACACATTTCTAGTTTAAAATTGGCTTGGTAACTTTTTCAGGAGTGGTGACCTATAGTGGTTAAGGTGTCTACCTCTCATTCCAAGGACCATGTTTCTTCATATGACACCAGGGCTGGTTAATTCCAGGAAGTGGATTAGAAAATGATTAATATAATTTGCAACTACATGTCTGGCAATCAACTTCAAATAATAAAATATGTTTAAACTAAAGACTAATCTACTGCTTTTACCATTTCTTACATCACGAAATATTTAATTCAGAGTTGAGTTATAACATATTTCATATGTTTTGGCCATGGGAATCCATTATGACTGTTACTATTTATTTTATTTTGAGTATTACATATTTTTCAGAGGTTTTGAGTTTGGCACATGATTTAAAGGGCTAAACTGATTTGATCAAGTGGGGTTATTAAAGACAACAAAATATTGTTTTTGATATAATACTTGTTGGCTTTCTTTCAAATCTTTAAGTGTCCATATTTTATCTTGAAAATTCAAAATCCCCTATATGTAATCCTGGTAAATATGTACTGCTCCATGTACTTATTTCCCCCTGTGTGTTTGCCACATAAAGTTTGTGGTCTTCTCTACAAAAGAAAGTACCTACAATTTGATCACCTGTTAATATTTTGTCTTTGCTTACTTTTCTTTGCAAATCTTTGGAAAATTTATTGAAGTTTTCCTCCCTCTTTAAAAAAACCAAGATAAGCTTTACTTTGAAACATATAGACAGACCCATTGTTGTCCATAAATAAACTGCTATGACTATTTGGTGAACAAGAAAGTTTTTCACTGACATTTTCAATCTCCAATGAGTAATTCAATTTTCACAGTATATAAACGATTTGAACCCCAACCGGATCTTGTGAGAAGAATTCAGCATCTAAACGTACAATCAGGCGTAATGACACATTAAACTATTAAAAATCGGCTTGAATTTAATATGTTACGGTATGTTAACATTTGATTCATATTAAGAGATAATTTATCTTTGCTTAAATATACATCCATACCCTTCTTCGTAAAATATATGCGCATAAAACGCTGTGCTCTTCGCCTCATATTTTGTTTATGTCAACACACGCCGATTACACAAGCAAATGTATGCCTAAAATTGTTTTATTTTACTATAACTCATATCTGAATCTTAACTTTATTGTCTTAACCTCATGTTACCGGACAGACACTTGTGAAAATATCTTTGAATATTGATAAAACATAGTAAAATAATAGTGGCGACATTTCTGATAATGTACCCGTCTTGCTAAAACAATTTTAATGATCTGTACCCTACTTGTGTTTCACTGAACCATTACTTGCGAGTCACTTTTGATGATTTTATTGTGTTTTTGTCGTATGTTCTTAATTTTGATGTGCAGAATATGAAGTTATTGTGTCACAAGAGAAGGTACATGTTTTAGTTCTATGTAAGTAACTAAAAACTGCATATGAATGAAGGTGCTTCGTCATGTTTTCACTGTCTTGAAAATACCGGCATGAAGTGGCTGTTTATACGAATCAGAAAGACAATTGTTTCTTGAAAGGAATAATTAACTAACGACATTGTTGTTTAGTTTTGACTGACCGTTATATAACGTCACGTATAAAAAAACTCGAAATATCATTACAAGATTTTTTTGCAGATTACTTATTTCAACATGTTGAAAGCTTTTCACCTACCGTTGATTTCATTCTGCTTTTTAAAACACTGTTTTATATTCTCAGAAATTAATTGACTTTCTTTTTCTGACATGTACGACTTTTATTCTTGTATATCTTTCATAGACGTCGACAATTTTGGAATCTTTTTAAACGGAGAATATTCGGGAAATTTTGAAATTTTAATTGTCAGTGTGTCAGCTATTGGTGTTATAAACTTCTTTTTTTTTCGTTTACGTTATTGGCTGTGACGCTGAAATTTTTTGAGTAGAAAATTTTATTCTTCTTATTTTCAAGTTGCAGTCTGGATGGCGAATAATTAGAGGTCAATGATGTCATTGAAATTCGTAGTCTTTACTGAACAGTATATGCAGTTGTATTCTTGCATGGAGATGCGAAAGAAAAATATACATAGCATTATATATTTTCTTAAACAAATGATTAACAATATTATCAGTTAAACCAATTCTCGGTAAATAACTTATATCCCACCTTATATACTAAAATTCTATTATATCATTATATTTTCTGGCAATAATTGATACAAAATCGCAAATGAACGTAAAACTTTTTCTCCAATAAATCTTTAAAAATACTCACAAGTCAGGTACAGATAAAATCGTAAACTCACAAGTAGGGTTCACAATCACCAGCCAAGTAACGTTCAGTTTTACGGAAATGACCTCCTTGGTAAAAACTCTTAAATTTATGTTCAAGATACAGCAATATGTTATGCATATGACTAAATTATCGTTTGTTATTGATTAATTTAGTAGTCCGATATCAAAATTCAATGTTTAACTAAATCAACATTGGAATAAGACGGATTTTTGTTCGTGTTCAGTGTTGATCACATGAAAGCTGTTCGTGAGTTTCGATTATTTTATAGTCTTTCGTGCTAACGTTTATGTTTTTGCATAACTTAGACGTTTAATAAGTTTCTCTCTTATAATATAAATATAGATTTATTAACCAAACGTCCATCAGTATCAATATAAATACCAATATCGTAAACAAGTGAAGTGGCAGAATATGGCTGACACTAAAATCTTCTCACAAGATCCGGTTGGGGTTCAAATCGTTTATATACTGTGATTTTTTGATAGTCTCTGTTTTAGGGTTGATTTTGTCTGTTATATAAAATGAACAATTGTTCTGGTCTACCAATACATGTTGAGGATTATTAAAGTTTATCAATGATTGTATGCGGACCCCATTTCGAAGTAAAATTTCAACGCTTCCTGGATGTTGACATGTCACAAGAAGATATGGCTTCATGTAGCCAATACCATAACATTCCTTGCCAATATGAATGTTATTGACCAGTGAAAGATCTCCATACCATGTTATTGCCAGAACCTGGATTTTCTTGGCAGATGTCAATGTTGTAGCAAAATCATTTTTATCTACATTTGTCACATCATAGGGCTTTACAGAAAGAGGCATTGAAGTTTTCACGTTTTTCTTTTTCAAATCTATCAGCTTCAAGTTAAATTTTTCTTCTTCAACAATTACTAAATAATCATCAGTTTTACACATCTTATATCCAATAGCATTGTCTTTGCTGCATGGTTTTAATTGAATTTTGTCTTCTTGTACAAAACATGTGTCTTTTATAAGTATTTTATGAAGATAACCAAAAGAAATTTCATTTTCTTGAAACCACAACTGTATATCATCCTGTATCTTCCTGAACTGATAGATTTTTATTTTCCTTTCTTTATTGAATTTCTTTTCCTCTGATAGGTACCTTTCCATTTCTGATTTAACTTTTTTCACAGCAACAAAAAGTTTGCACTTTTCATCAGTTTTTTTGCTTTTTTCAATGGCCATTTTCATATCTTTAACTTTAGCTTCAGCTTTATCAAAATCTGATAAAACAAGTTTGAGTTTGTGAAGATCATTTTCTTTCATCTTGTCCAGTCTTTTGTGCAAGTTCTGTGCTTGAGTATCAATTTGTTGCTGTATTTCCATTTTGTTATTCTGGAGCTTTTTTTTCAATGAATTGTTTTCTTCCTGATGCCTGTAAAGTAGATCATATTTTTCTTTATTTAACTTAGCAGTTATTTCAGCTCTTCGTTTTTCATAGGCTTTAATTTCTTTTAAATGTTTCATTTCTTGGTCCTTCAGGCAAATCTTATGTTTGTTCTGAGTTTCATTTATTAGTGCATATTTGTGTGATTCTATTGCTTCATTAACTTCATCTCTATTTGTTTGTACTCTGATCAAATTCCTTTCAGTATTTTCCCTTCTTACAGCTAATTTATCAAAAGCAATGTCCATAGACTGAGTCACCTCCCTCAGTTCATTAGTCATCTGGTCTGAACGCACACTTGTAGGAATATGAAGAACTTCACGGCATTGAATTCCACTGTGATTCTCAACTTTGCATTGTGAGCAAATTTCCAGTTCACAGTTGTTGCAGTAAAATTTAAGAATCTCTCTTGGATGCTTTGGACATTTGTCAAAACAGAAATCTTGTGGCATGATTGAGCTGTCTTGCAGTTTGTGTTTAGGAAAATGTTTGTTGTGGTATCTGACACATGTTGAACACAAAAATTTATAACACAGAACGCAAAATCCGTCGGCTGTGATGATAGTCCCTAAATCTTTTTCACAGTCTTCACAGTGCATTGATCTGACTTCATCAGATTCTCTTGTGGATGAATCAAAGTCATTAATATGTTCCCCATCATCAGAAGAAAAAGCAGTTGCCATGTTTATATGTGTCTGTAACTTGCTTTACAATTTTAACTTCCTTATCAAATTTAAAAGTTATCAGCTCATATCATGGATCATATGATCATCCTTGTACCAAAGATAGTGTTAAGTAAACTTGAGAATCATATGACTGTTGGTAATCCTTATTTTATCGCGTTTTTTTAATACATGTACAGATAAAGTATTACAGCTTATTAAAACAAAGAAAGATTTGAAATTTATATGTGTCATTGTTTAAATTATAATGACTATATGTTAAACATGACATAACTATAGCCTTATAAATGTTTTAGCTATAGCCTTATAAATGTTTCTTAGCTACATGTACATGTAGAGCCTATTAATATGGAGGCTATTTGTTGCCAAAAATCCAGCCTTGTTGATCTGAGTTGTCTGAGTTGAACAGTTTGTTAACGGACAAAATACAATTGTATTTCTTTGCATGTAAACTCCAATGTTGCATTCTTGGATTGAGTTTGCCGATTTAACATTGTAAACATGCAATTCAATAAAATACATTTTGTTAAACGACAAAACATTAACTGTTTTGCTGATAGTAGCAATACCAAGTGTTCGAATACTCTTTGTTCGTGTATACCCCGACAAAACAGAAGTTACATTCTTAGCTTTACATTGTCGAACCATCATGATTCGGATCAGCATAATCCAGCTTTACACCTTTTTCAATAAGAGATAAAATAAGCTCCGCCCATTTTCCCGCCCACTACATCATCGTAAATAAACGTATTTATCCGCTCATTTTCGGTATTTACCGTCGGCGACTTCCGTTTACCTGTTTAGTTATTCACCAAACATAATTCACTTGCATAATTGCCATTCTATGCCTTTATACAATCAACATCAGCGGACTTTAAAGGATTATAGGCATATAAGTTTTATAACGTTGTAGATAACACATTTCCTAGAAAAAGAAACTAAAAAATAATAATAAAAAACTCACCAGGCTACTTACTGCCTAAGGTTAAATATTTTTCAAGGAAGTAAAAACTATTGATAAGACTATATTCAACGACGAATAAATTTTACTGTGGGTATTCCAATTTGCATAGGAATGAGTAACATTTACAGTTAAGCTACTGTTAACTTCACCACTTTTAAAATTTTAAATCAACATCTGATAGGGATTTTGATAAGACTAATTACTAATACAGACCAAATTAAGGCTGTTGTCTTTCCTAGTAGTAGCATTTACTATTACATTAGTAACATTAATTCTAGCGTATGTCTTGACAAGAAAAAACTTTTAACAATAGTAAAATTATAACCAAAATTGTATGTACCTTTTTATTTTCACCATACTGTATGGATATATTTTCCCATTTTTACCATTTTGTTTTTCAATAATAATATTAAAATGAGTCCAAAGGCATGTATGTTGATTATCAATTTATGTACACCTTTTTTATTTTATCTTTTAGAAAGCCATCACTTACAAAACTTAATGAATATTCTGTGTAGTATAACATGTACATTAAAATAGTTATCTGCTTTTGATCAGATAGACAGGAAGTCTAGGTAACAGCTACTAACAGCATATATACACATATTTTAGAGTTGCTATTGATTCAGTACAATGCATAAAATACCTAAACCTACGTCAGCTTACATGTACTAAATAATAAAAGGCTCAATCACATCATATGACTCAAAATAATTCCAAATGGAGGTAAACAAAGATGCTAGGATACACTGAATATTTATTTCAACATTAAAATTGGACAAATTCACAAGTTTGTGTGATACAACGTAATTATCGATAGTAAACTTTGAATTGTTTCGTGGTTATAAACTTGGTCAGAAATATGGGTTTTTCTATAACCCAACATAGCCCTTTAAAGAAAGAAGGCAAGGCTTACTGTTCAGTTCTCTTTATTCGTGTTGCCAAAAGTGACTTCCATGTATTGCATTCTAGTACTATTTGCTGAATGTAAAAGCCATGCACAGGAGTAATACTGTGTAACGTTTAAAGGCACACAAACCCTATCGTTCATGTCAATAACTTGTGGTGCGTGTCATTATATATTGAAAACATTCCCTTATGTTAATTCACCAACTTTAGTTTTTTCATATTATTATGCTCATTATCAATAAAACCGTTGTTACATTGTGACATTATATCTTAACCAATTTTGCATTACTTGAATATCCTGCACTAGAATACGTTTTAACAAAATCAGAGGATGTTCAAAGTTAACTGTAATGCAGTTGATGTATGTGAAATATTTTTGTACAAGAGTTACCTCTCTTCATATTTTGCTTTCGTGTAAATTGGCTCACCCTATTAATTTTCGTCTCTTTCCGTGATAATTCCATATATGGAAGTTGCAAAATCGTTTACAAATGTTAATCTCGTTAGAATGTAAAAGGAAAGTGTGGTGTTGTAAACCTGAGTGTGTCAAGTTGATGCAGTTACATTCTCAACGTCATGATGCACAGCATTAAACGTATTGTGTACGTTCTATCGTTTACATTTCTACATGTCGCAAATTTGAAGTTATTCATTTATAAATACAGTTT
Organism: Ruditapes philippinarum; assembly: GCF_026571515.1. NCBI lineage: Eukaryota > Metazoa > Mollusca > Bivalvia > Venerida > Veneridae > Ruditapes > Ruditapes philippinarum. The sequence continues at coordinate 233,132 of NW_026852316.1, read as the reverse complement.
GCAATTTATTTAAGTTGCATGTTTACAGCTTCCATTTTATCAAATCGAGATAATCAAAATGCTTAATACCAGTGCAGTATGTAACTTTCGGATCGACGATTTTTACTAATCTGTTTATTAGAACCGAAATGAGCATTGTCAAGTTTCAAGGGATGGATTTTTGGCAACAAATAGCCTCCATATATTAAATGTTTCTTTGCTATTTCCTTGCAAATGTTTCTTATCTATAGCCTTATAAATGTTTCTTAGCCACATGTATAGCCTTGTAAATGTTTCTTTGCTACAGCTTTATAAATGTTTCTTAGCTATAGCAGCCTTATAAATGTTTCTTAGCTACAGCCTTATAAGTGTTTGTAAGCTAATCCCTATAAACGTTTTAGCTATAGCCTTATGAATGTCTTTACACTGTAGTTATGAATTAAACAGTTTGAGTGCTAGCAGTATAGAGCCAAACATGTATGCCTATCCCTGCAATCGTATCAATCTCTACAGTGGTGACTGCTCTATTTATATGAAGTACATTTATGAATGTAAAGCAGGACTGACCTGTCAGTAACAGTCAGCTTTTTAAAGTTTGTTTGTTTTGTTTGGTTTTATGGCTCACCAACACAATTTAGGTAATATGGCGTCGAATCTGGAAAGACGATCTTGGCTTACCTAGGGTGTTACATCATTATTAACTTAATGCAACACCTAGAAGGTCAAAAGCACCTGATTTTATGGAGATAAGAGTTGCATATATTCCAGTAATTGGAACCTATTTATTGCCTCTTATGATCATGCAGGGTTAAACAGTGGCCGATTTCTGATGCCTCAACCCTTAAAATTAACCTGTCAGCCACAAGCATTTACAGAAAGTAATCTAGTACAACTTAAATGTCTCAAATGGAATGATTTTGTGTTACGTTAATAATGTTAATTTATTATTTATTGCCATATGAAACACACCTTTGGTAATAAGAAAAATCCAATTGTGTGGGCTCAGTTTGTGATGGCTCTTGTTGAAATATTGAAAAAACTGTATCCCTAAAGAAACATGACAAAATTGTAAAATGTTGCAGGCTCGGTTTGATTGAGCCTGTTCATGGACAGTACTGGAAAGTGCAAGTTACCGTCCACGCCCCCCCTAGCACCGGCTCAGGTTTCCTGGCATTGCAACATCAATTGAAAAGTTGATAAACCTGCTTCCAGTGGCAGACTTGTTATTAGATTTATTGGCACATTTATTTGAAAGACAAGATATGTGTGTTGTGTTAGGTTGTCACTTTCAATTGATTCATGTAAGGAAGGCACTCACTGTAGAAAATTAGTTTATCATAATATTTGCCATATTTCTAGCCATTTTTGTCCTGTTATTAAATATTGAAATGTTAACTTGACAGTTATGGAAAAAAAATTGAGCTAATATGATCGCTGTGGCATTGTCATCGTCATTATTGTGCAAAACCTTTGATGTAGCCCATTATTCAAACATTGTAATTATCAACATGAAACTTTGAATACTAATGCTGATTATGTATGACAGGGTGCAGTTGTTGGACAAGGGGCATAATTCTGATAGAAATATTTTTGAGTTAGGTCCCTTTTTGATAGATTAGTGCTCTTGATTTTTGTTATTTCAGAACCAGTTGATGAAGTGTTTCCCACCTGACAAACATGTTAGACTGTGGTGTGATATATTTTTGTCTGTCTTACCTACAACAATATCTACTGACAAGTGGCAACTGTTGATTGAACATCTGCTTAAAGATGTAGAGAATTTCATTTCCAAAAGTAACAGAACTTACACTGATTTAGTTTTCTTGGTAAGTAAATTGTAAACATTTTATTTGTATAATGCAACTGCTACAAGTCAGAATAGAAGAATTAAATTTGAATTAAGTATTAAGTCATATAAGTATTTTTCTGTAAACATGTATGACAAACTTTCTTATAAATCTTAAAAATATATTCCCTATAAAATACAATAATTGATCATTTTTAGCTCATCTGTTTCATAGAAATAGTCTAGCTTTTATGATTGCTGAAGCGTTGTTGTTATCAATGTCATGCTAAACTTTAATGTAGCCCATTATTAACATTTTTAAAGTTACCAACATGAAACATTGGATACTCTCTAATCATTACAACATACAGTTGTAAGACAAGGGACATAATTCTGAAAGCAGTATTTTTGGAGTTATGCCCCTTTTTAACCTTTTTAAAAACTGACGGGCATTAACACCTGCATGGGGTGCTCTTGTTAGCTTTACCTTTTAAAGAAAAAGTGGAGCTTAATTGTCATGACTCACTTTGCATCATAAGTGCTGGTTAACCATATGGTTAAGTGGGGGCATCTGTGGCCAAGTGGTTAAGGTCGTTGACTTCAAACCACTTGCCCCTCACCGCTGTGGGTTCGAATCCCGACAGGGACTTTGTATTCTTTAATGTGAGGAAGCTATCCAGCCAGCTTACAGAACGTAGGTGGTTCTACTCAGGTGCCCGTTTGTGCCTGAAATAATGCACGGAAGGGCACCTGAGGTCTAATCCTCCACCAGTAAAGCTGGAACGTCGCCATATGACCAATACTGTGTCGGTGTGACATAAAACCCAATTAAACAAACAAAAAATATGGTTGAATTTTTTTGTTTATGGTTGCAAAATTCAAAACTAACAATGCTATTATATTAAAGCTATGTAGATCGTGCCCCTTGAGTTCTATGGTTATGTTTTATTATTTCAAGAACAATAACCCAAGTCAAATTATATGCATACATGTAGTTAATGAAACATTTTTACGTGGAGATCTATTTCTAGATGGAAAGTTTGACATATCTTGTGGAGGTTTTTGATCATCATGGGAGCACACAGAATAATCTACAGGATCTTCTGCCGGCGTGTGTCAAGGGAAAACTTTCTCAATTCTATGAATTATGGGATAGACAATGGACAAGGGAGGCAATCTTCAGTAACTTTTTGTCAAAGCTGACAGAGTTGTCCGGATTTCTTATAACACATTTGGGAAATGAAGATTTTTTAATGGTTTGTAAAATAATTTTTTTGAGTAGTTTTGATATCTGTTAATAAAGCAGTTGTTCTATGTAATATGTTTTCTCTTTGTAACTGAATGAATTTAAATATTGATTGTAGGTCTTTCAGAATTTCCCAAGTATTTTCTTAACTAGCAATATTGGTATGCTTATACAATTTGTATGATATACAATCTAGTCCGCACATCTGTACAGTCTGACCAGTCCGCACATCTGTACAGTCTGACCAGACTCTGTACTTATTCTGCATAATTCATTATTGAACCATTCAGTTAGCAAGGAACAGTCAAAAGAAGACATGTTTGTTTATAAAGTCAAAAATTTATTGGTTGACAGAAATTTAATAACACATAAATGTTAAACTTGTATATGGTTATACAATTAAATTAGATATTAGATGTGATCTTGTCTCCTATTTCAGATATTAGATTTACTGTTGGACTTGGTGAAAGCAGATTATGATGGCGTGAAAATTACGGCTTGTCATTTTCTAAAAAGGTGTAGGAAAACTAAATTTTCACCTGATTCTAATGTAAGTTTATCCAAGATTGTAATGGCTTTGAATGTGAACGGCTTTAATGATTTGCCTGCGTCACAAGTGTTTTATCAGGCCAGAAAAGTCTGACCACTATGTTGTACTGTTGGCTGTCAAACTATAAGATTTTTGATAACACAACCTTTGATATTGAAAATAGAAAGTTTTAAATTCAAATCAAGACAAATCTAAGACTTTCTGGAACAAACTTATGTTTATGTTTGAAAGTTTGTTAAGATAGTTGACTTTTGGATAAGATGAGAGTTGGCCTTGTGGTTAAGGTGTATGCCTCTTAATCTAGGGCTTATGGGTTTGAGCTCTTGATGAGAAAATGTTAATGAGTGGGTTAAAACACCAGACTAACAATCTATGGATTGCTGACCACGTGGGTTTAAACCCCTGTCAGGGGCATGCCATTGTTTCCTTGGGCAAGAGCCTTTACACTTACTGCTTAGTACTGGTTGGTTCCAGGAACTTATTTGAGAGTGTTTCGATAAGCTTATAGCTTCCAACACAATCAAACTAAAATAAATAAGTATAAATTCAAAACCTCGAACATACAACTTACTCATTTATACAAGTGTAGATACATAAATGACATAGGAATACATAAAGTATATTATGAAGAAATTCACCACAGCTAGACTATTCATGTTTAATATGTGCCTAATTTATAATATACTAGTATATACCTTACACTTTTATCAATTTTCTTTATATCATTCAGCAACCATTAATACTAAAGAAGATAGCCATGTTGTATGGCCTATTACTTCAAGACAAAAATAGTTTAGTACACCACACATCACTTGAATCATTTACGCAATTTGCTGAAAGCACGCCGTATGAATCTCTTGTACCAGAATGTTTAGGGGATAATCAACAGTTACAGAACAAAGTTGTTGCTTTCCTTAGTAAAGTAAGTCAAAATTATATTTGATCTGTATTGGATATGCATTTTATTTTTGAAAAATTGAGGAGAACATTTGAAACAAAGTTGTGTACATCTAAGACATATCTATTATATAAAAAAAACAACTAGAACAAGTTCTTGATCAGCCAATGACTTTACGCTCAGAAGTGGTGCTTATCCAGAAAATAGAATGAACTTTTTGATATTCTTAATTTTTAGTTTGACTTTTCAAAGAATAGGGAGAGCTAATGTACTCACCCAGCCATTGGCCTCACACTTTGGTTGAGTTTTTGCGTGCAAGTTGGTCTCCCTACACTTGTTTTAGGGCATAATAGAAGGTCACTCTAATAGACCCCCAAAACAGAAAAAGCATGCATCCAATAAAAACACATGTTATTGTGAACTTTGCATCCACATCAAATTCATCATGTTCTGGACGCAGGACATAGAGGTAGAAAAATCACTGTGATTAATTTTTCAACATTTTTACATTGTACATGTTCAGGTTACTGAAATTGATGTGAACAGTGATAAAGTTTGTTACCTGAAGCAACAGTATAATGCCCTCAGTCATCCCAAATTGTATCCTGGCTTACAAACAAGCAAAGATGGGAACCAGTGTTCAACAGAGGTTGTCGGTCAAGTTCTAGAGAGGAAGAATATAGCTGATGGAGATATGCTAGATGATATTGAGGAGGTACTGACTTTTGCCCTCGCCTTGAGGTTTAAAACTTTTTGTCTGAGTTCTCTCTTAGATCTCAGGATTTTCATTGGTCGTTCAACATTCTGAGACAGTTTCTGACCAATCAAATACTTGAGATCTGAGTTTGAGCTAAGAGAGTTTCGTTATAACCTCAGACACTGGTGAACCTCAAAATAAATTTGTTTGAGGATCAAATGATCTTGATTTTATTACCATTGGATTCTGAAAACTAGCATTGATTGTATTATGGTTAGATTAAATGGAGGATGAACAAAATGTTAAAAATTGCTGATTTTCAACAAAATAACCATATTTTAGGTTAAGGGACTGCACTGTGTTTTTTTTTTTCTGGACATGACAGGACTATAGACTTGTGTGCAAAATTTCAGATCATTTCTTTTTCCATTTTTCCAGAATAGTTTTTATCGTTCAGAATGACAATAATCTGTTTTTCCAGAATAATATATGTTATTTTGGTTTTGGAGTGATATATGTGGATATATTACCTGGCAAGATTTTATATCACCCGAGCCGTTAGGCGAGGGTGATATAAAATCTTGCCAGGTAATATATCCACATATATCACTCCAAAACAAAAATAACAATTTTATTACGCTTCCATTGCCTAGTACGATTTTAAAATAAATCATTGCTATTTCAATTGAAACGTCGAAATAAGATTCCCTTTGGGGTACCCCTTCACCACAACATGACGTCACATAAATACATGACGTATTTGCTTTCGTACCTAACAAATGTAAACAAGAGAAAAGGAGTAGTCTGTTGAAGACACTTTTTTGTAATTAATATCAAGCATTGGCGAGGCCATTTTTGTTTTCATTACTGATGAGAATATTTATCATTACTTTCTTTTGGTAAATATTTTTTATTTGACATTTAAAAAGTGCTTGTATATCGGAATTTACACCGCGTAAAATCGAACCGTACGCGCATCGCCACAACGCATGTTGTTTACATCGTGGGGTACTCAACGGGTATATTTAGTGTGTATATTACCCGTCTTGCTCGGTAATATCAATTTCTTTCGACGGATCAATATCCAATCAAAAAGGTGGAAAAAATCTGGAAGGGTAATAATAATTTCTATTATGCAAAATGACAATATCTTATCCTAGCATTGTCAATTTCAGCCTGCTTTGAAAAGAAAGAGATGTCTTGATATTGAAGTAAGTTTTAGTATCAATAAGAGATAGTGATGTTACTTTTTTCTAGAAGACATTCATTTATTTACACAATGCTGGTCTTTATCTTTATGAGTACATACTGGTACAACTAATACATACAGGAATGGTTAAGGTTATTGATTTTGAATTCATGTCTCATGGTTTTTGTTTTGATGAATGATTGCCAGTGTTAATATGAGGAAACTATACGGCTAGCTTACAGAGTCAGTGGTTCTGTTCGTATAAGAAAACTATATGGCTAGCTTACAGAGTCAGTGGTTATACTCAGATGAAGAAACTATATGGCTAGCTTAGAGAAAGTCTGTGGTTCTATACGTATAAGGAAAGTATAAGGCTAGTGGTTCTACTCGGATGAGGGAACTATACAACTAGCTTCAGAAATCAGTGGTTCTACTCGGAAACTAAACGGCTAGTTTACAGAAAGTTGGTGATTCTACTTGAATGAGGGAACTATACAGCTACCTTACAGAAAGTCAGTGGTTCTACTCAGATGAAGAAACTATACGGAAGCTTACAGAAAATCTGTGGTTCTATTTGTATAAGGAAAGTAGACGGCTAGTTTACAGAAAGTCAGCGATTCTAATTGGATGAGGGAACTATACGGCTAGCTTACAAAAAGTCGGTGGTTCTTCTCAGATGAAGAAACTATATGTCTATAGTGTGAATATGTCAAATCATCTTATATGTAAGACAGCTAGAGGATTTTGAATAAGTGAAGATTTAATACTAGATTTATTGAATGAGTTGAATAATATCATAAGAATGGTAAACAGTTAAAAAGAGTCATATTTTAATGACGCTTTGTGTAACGCTAACATTATCGTTTAAAGCTATGTTTGTATATAACTTAAATGACGTCATGTCGTAAGAATGGTTAACAGTTAAAAGAGTCATATTTCAATGCTCTGCTAGTTTAACACTAACATAAGCGGGCTTTAACCCTTTGTTTGTTAATAACGCAAATGATGTTGTGTCAAATTGTTATTACACTAGTGTAATATCATATTTATTAAATGGCTTTATTACACTCCTGCACCTTGGTTTATGTGATAAATATCATTTTCACCCATTTGTAAATTTTACTGAACTGGACATAACTGGTTTTGTTTTCTTTCAGGTTTCAGACAGTGATGTAAATACTGTGATTAGTGATTTGGAACATTGTGTCGCTTCTCTCGTGCAAAAATGTAGGCCAGGAACTTTATCTGAAGTTAACAAGAACAGATTACAACAGATTAGTTTAAAGTTACACAGTTTAATTGATCAAAGTTGAAATTTACAAAAATGTTTGTTCAATTTAAGTTATAATCTATTTTTTAAAATGTTAACTAGCAAATATTTTTACCATTGAAATATAAGGAAAAAAATGGTATGTTTGTTAGTTTATTCTTACCATTTCAGATGCTCCATAACTTACCATTTCAGATTCTCCAGAACTTACCATTTCAGATGCTCCATAAGGTGCCAAAAAAAAATAAAAAATTTGACAATCTGAAAGGAAAGGGGACTATCCGACTCAGGCAAGCATCAGCATAACACTCTGTTATGGTTTTAATGGAAATTTAAGGTTATGGTTTTAATGGAAATTTAAGGTTAAGGTTTTTATGGAAATTTAAGGTTAAGGTTTTAATGGAAATTTAAGGTTAAGGTTTTAAATTAATGGAAATATATGCCTCAATAAACTATTGGAGGTTTTTCATTTTAAACTTCACAAATGTCATGTAGGTCTCTTTCCAAGCTCCATTACTGAATTAAGATAATTCTGGGACATAATATAAAACGGAAAGGCAACTGAAGATTAGCATTGCATAGTGTAAATAGGAAAAATATAATACAAACACAATACTCCCATAAAGAGAAATATTTTTTTTTATTTAATGTCTTTTAATGAGATTCTATAATAAAGTCATATTAATTTCATCTAGAATAAAATCCAGACATAATTTTGTGTCAGGTTTGAAAAACATATACAATACAATGTATATACCATTTCAGTTGCATTTTTTAAATCATAACACACATCTGATTAATATTGACAATGTTTATATAATCTAACACGCTTCACACTATTCTCCTATCAAATGGACAATGCAATCAAGTGCATTATTACACAATATATGCACAGCATAAAAAATATATGCTTGCACGTCATAAACCAAATGACATTAGAATTTAGGAAAAAATTACTTCTACACTCGTTGTTCAACATATTTTTATCAGTTCTCTTTTTATTAGCATGTTAGAATGGAAATGGAAATAGATACATGTATTAATTTTTCTTGCATTGCAGTGTAATAATGCATGGGTTATCGTTCAAATGCTTTGTAATTAATCACTCAGGCCTATCCACTTTCATGATTATATTCCTATGCATTTAAACTCCACCCGTGCATTATTCTACAACAATGCACTCAAAATTAATATCTATTTCCTAACTAAACTTAAATAAAAATATTTCCAAATGATAATACAATAGGAAATAACAATTTTTTATCTAGGAATAACCATTTCTAAGATAATTATTTTTCAACAAAAAAGGACGAGATTAACGACAAGCTACATGTACAGTACAGACATAATCTTTTGATCGTCGTTTTAACAAACAAGAACATAACAATTATGACTAAAATCTTATTTCCAATTGAAAGACATGAGCAATAAAAAAATATTTTAAAACTGTATTGATATCAATCATGAATAATCAGAAATTAATTGAGATTCCGTGTTTTATAAGTGAGATATAAAACATAATCTACTGTATATCACCTACTGTATCCACATTCCATAACAAAATGTATGTGTTTTGCTTAGTTGGCTAATGACAAGTATTGATTAATTGCTAGTTAATATAACTGCTAGATATAAATTTGAAATGAACATCTTTGTTTTTTCTACATAAATGATTTTTAGCTAGACTATTCGATAAGAATAAGTAGAGCTATTGTAGTCACCTGAGCGTCTGCGTCGGCGTAACCACTTATGTTAAAGTTTTTGTAATAGTTCAAATATTTTCAAAGTCCATTGACATATGGCTTTGAAACTTTGCACACTTGTTCACCATCATTACCCCAACCTGTAAACAGGAGGAGGTAATTGTATCAAGCATTTTTTTTTACTATCAAGCACTAAGAATAGTCGAGCGTTGCTGTTCTACCGACAGCTCTTGTTATCTATACTCCCATCCTGTATGATAAATGTCCACCATTACTAAAGCTGTCATCGATAGAGACGACATTGACATATCGTTAATATTTTCCTGTCCATCAATAATCGATACACATTTTAAAAAATCGATTATTTTGATAAATCATTTTAATGTCTATAAATTATGAAAATTCACGCAAAACATATACAAAAGCAGGTGGCCATGTCTGACACTAAGCTGTGGTTACATTATGAACACATTTCATAGCAGTGATGACTAAATATGATTAGGTAAAAATCATGCATAGGTCATTTATAAACAGCACACAACTTATTTGTATGAACAGAGCATATATTTTACTTACATCATATAAACAGCTATGAAAGTGGAATATATACAAAATATTAGGAGCATATATTTATATATCGGTGTATCGCTGATATTTTTCATCTGATATCGATGTATTGTCAGTATGCTTTGCTATGAATCAATGACAGCTCTAGCCATTACACTCGCAAGTCAAAATTTCTAGTCTCTCAGAATCTTTTATTCAAATACTTTCAGCATTCAGGAATGAATTACGCTTAAGAAGAGGATTTAATTTATATCTCTCAGTGTTGTAAAGATGAGTTTACAAGAAGAGTTTAGTGTTGATTATCACTACAAATTTGTTGTCTGCTTCACTGTGTCCAATTTTTAATTTGTCCATAAGGCTTTGATTTAATGGCTCAATATTACAGTGTATGTAAAGGTATTCAAACTCCTTTAAATTTCCACGGTATTTTATCAGGAACATGGTCCTCCAGATGCTTGTCTTTCTTGGTTCTGCAACAACAACAACAAAATTATTTATTTTCATCTGACAGCGAAAACTTGATGTTTCTAACATTGATCTGTATTTGAGCCGCTTCATGACAGAACCAACATAATTGGTTTGCGACCAGCATGAATCCAGACCAGCCTGCGCATCCGCAACGTCTGATCAGGATCCATGCTGTTCGCTATCAGTTTCTCTATCCTTTAAATGATTTGTAAGCTAACTGCATGGATCCTGATCAGGCTGGATTGGATCCATGCTGGTCGGAAATGCATTATGTTGGTTTTTTCATGGCGCTGCTCATTTATACATTTGTACTTGTAACAAAGCATGGGTCACCATGCTTAAAAAAGATACCTGTACTTGTCTGTAAGTTTGATCAGATAATTGAAATAAACTTGGTTAATGAACAAGATAGAATATGACATTCATTATCAAACAGTAATGTGAGGTCTACCCTCTTTAATATGATAATGCTCTAAGGAATGGCTCTGAAAGCTCTCTAATGCAGCAACTTGTTGAAAGAACTTCACTCTGTGCTTTTAAAGAAATATATTTATTCATGCAATGCAACGGCAATATTATGGGGGACTTGCGTATACAAATATGGTCAACTTTAAACCACTTGCCTTTCATCCCCGTTGGTTTGAATCCCAGCAGTGACAGAATTCTTTCATTTCAGAAAGCTTTTATAGCTAGCTTACCAAAGGTAATTGGTTCCACTCTGGCACCTTAGTGTGCTTCTTATAATTCATTGAGGGGCATCTGAGATTTTCCTACACCAGTAAAGCCAAAAAGCCACCATTATGAATGATAACATTTATCGTGGAATGGAGTTATCTGAGTGTTCAGTTACACTGAAATGTTGTGGCAGAGATTGTTTGTTATTTTTGTGCATTATTTAAAGCATATCAGGCATCAGATTAAACCATTAACATAGATAAGATCCTCCCTATATTGAAAAAATATAGATACCCAGGCCCCGGTTTCACAAAAATACTTAAGTATGTTGTATTGACTTAAACTCAATTACGTACTCATTTTACAACTTAAGTTGAGTAACAATTTGAGTTGTGTTTCACGAAACTTTAATCAACTCATCAAAATACTCAAGGCTTGAGTTGAGTCTGATAATTTGAGACAGCTAAGAAGCTACCTTAAATTACTACTCAAATATGGCAGACTTTATGAGACGCATCGAGCGTATTCGCAGACGCCGTCGTTTAAATACTGTTGTCGAGAGATTTATACCCGACAGAATTAATCCTATGGAATTTCTGTCACGTACAGAAGTGAGGGAACGATATCGATTCGAACCAGAGTCCATACTCTTCATGCTACAGCTCATTTCCAATTCTATAGAGTTTGACACGTTCAGATCGTCTCCCCTCCCACCCATTATTTCTCTTCTTATGACGCTGAATTTTTTCGCTAGCGGGGCGCATTATGTAATTATTGGAGACAGACATGGCGTTTCTAAGTCTTCGGTATCAAGGGCCATCAAGAGAACCTCAACGGCCATATGTTCTCTAAGGGAGAGATACATCCATTTCCCTTCTAACCACGACATTCCAGCTGTACAACGGGAGTTCTACAACATTGCAAGTAAGTAATGCTTCCAGCCACACTATTGGTTGATTGCGTCTCCAATGTAAACAATGCGGAAATGAAAATCCGGGCTCCGGAATTCCGGACTACTGTTTCGGATAAAACCATTTAATGATGAATGTATTTTGTCCTAATAAATGATTATAACAGTAATAAATAATTGGTTACTGTATATCTAGTTACTCATCAGTAACCCAATTTATATATTTAAATCATACTGTACATCTCATATTTACATGTACTTGTGTGTATTTTGATAATTGTCAAATAAAATACTGATTTAATAAATTTAAGGAAAATTAAATATTAAAAAACTATGGGCCTACCTAGTAAGTTAATGATTCAGAATGCTCACCAATCCACCTTTGTATATATGTATACTGGTATGTCCTATTATCTTAATAATCATAGTTATTTTTTGAATGATGCATAGTACCATATAATATGTAATAAATTTATATACATGTACAGTACATACATGTCTATGTACTTATCATATAGTGAAGAATATGCAGTTATGAGTAGACCATATTTGTTCCATAAATTACAGCAAAAAGCTGTGGTACTCAAAAGCAAAAATAACATGGTATAAGAAATCAATTCAGTACAAGTCCATTTAATTAGATTTCATCCCATGTGAAATGCATGTACTAAAGGAAAAAAAGCCCATTCTAGTGTGCCAACATTTAAAACCCATATTTGACCAATTAAACGGTTCAATGAATGGGTCCAATATACATACAATGCATGCCTATGGGCTGAATCTGGAAAAGTGCATATACAGGTCCTATACATGTTTTCCATAATCAAAGAAGGTATTTAAATTTATTAAATTTTTTGTTTGAAATAAAAAAGAATGTAATTTAACACAATTAATAAAATTTATAATGAAATAAACCAACACCACATATATATGCCATGGGATAAATGGTTTAGTCAGTTGAATAAAACATTGCAAAGGCAGAATAAATTATGTAAAAGCATCAACAGAATGAATGTGATTGAAAAACTTAAAGTAAAATTATGATGAAATTTTGTATTTATGTCCAGACAGGTCCTTAAAAAGGAATATTAAGACAATTTCAAGACAATCATGAGCTTGAACCTTTGTTTCTTGCTTTTGTTAACCCATAAGTGCTTTATATTTGTATCAATACTTCATAGTGGAACAAACTAATTGATATATTCATGTTTTTTAAAATGGATTGCCCATATGGAACCTGGTAGTACTTTCCATATTGGCTCCATGTGTGCAACTGAACATAAGTCTTATGTATCATCCCATTTATATAAACAAACTACCCGGGTATTTTCAGATGATGAACTTCAACTAAATCAAAATTAAAATGTAATTAATTTAACAAATCAATTTATATGAACCAAGCATGTGTTTCAATAAAAATGAAAATTTCTATATTAATTTTCAAACCATTTTAAAGTGCCACAAGTTGAACTGATGAAAGTTATAAATTTTATGTACTTATTTCATAATCAACATATCTTTCATTTACATTTTATATTACAGAGTTTCCAAAAGTGATTGGCGTAATTGATGGAACACAGATTAGGATAAAAGGACCCAGTGAGAATGAAGCAGACTTTGTAAACAGAAAAGGTTACCATTCTATAAATGTACAGGTAATATAACCAATAAAGTGTGTCATTCACCATTATTTATTATTCTTTAGATAAGTAATACTAACAGGTGATAAACAATTTTCTTTAAAGTAAAATTAGTGAACAAGTCTTAATCTTTAATTTAAATTCTCAACTGTAGATACAAATACACCAAATTGTCTATAAGCATTATCATTAGGGAACAGCTGTTGATAAATGTATGTCCAGGTTACATGTATCTATTTCAGATGGTGTGTGATGCAAGATTCAGAGTAACTAATGTTGTGGCAAAGTGGCCAGGGAGTGTGCATGACAGCCGAATTTTCAGGGAATCAGAATTGTGTAGAAAGTTTGAGAATGGTAAAGTATTTATTTGTTTTCTTAAATAACAATGTTAATTCACTAGCTTTCTATTTTTAAGCATGTCAGCCTTAATAAGTGGTTGTTATGAAATTATTACAAAATTGCCTGATGAATGTAACATACATGACATATATGAAATGAAATAAATGATAAAATAACGACTTCTTATAATTTAAGGAGAAATAGATGGACTTCTGCTTGGAGACTCTGGGTACCCATGCAAACAGTACTTAATGACACCATATATGAATCCCCAAACTGCTGCTCAAGAAAGGTATTGTTAAATCAACTATAATCTTGACATTACAATGCATGATAATATACAATCATATCATTATGATACACGTTCCTTAAAAAACCTTTATATCAAATGCATGTACTTCAAAGTTAATTCTTTCATTGATGTTTTGAATATCCTAATCAGTTTAAACAAAGTAGAGAAGAAATAATATTTGAGACATTATATTGAATTATTGTTTAAAAGGATTATTAATTTGGTTTGTCTGTTGTCAATTACATAGATTCAATTCATCATTAACAAAAACGAGGGTTACAGTAGAGCAGACATTTGGAGTCATGAAGAGGCGTTTCCCTTGTTTGAGTTACGGACTGAGGGTGAAAACCTGCCACACACCACAGGTTATCGTTTCCTGTGTCATTTTACATAATTTTGGGATGGAGAGTGGCGACACATTTGAAAGACTAGTTAGTTTGACTTTTGAGTCTCCAGATAATGTTGATTTACAAAATGACCAAGCTGGAGCCAGGTATAGGGATGTTTTTGCATCTACATACTTTGCCTGAACTTTGACATTATATTTGCTCTCCTTTTATAGCTAACGTGCCTCCAGATATTTTCTAAATAAGTACATGTATGTAACACTTGTGATAAAAACATTGACAAGTATGATTTTGAGGCAACGCTAATCAATAAATCTCTTATATGTACTGAAAATCCCTTAAGAACATGTACCATAAAATATTAATGAAGACCACACCTGTGAAGTTTGGTATAAATCTGTCTTGTTGTTGAAGACAAGATGTTGTTTAATGTTACTGCTGTAAATGACAGACAACATACACATAAGCACAAAATACATGTATATTATCACTTTAGAAAATAAACAAGTTACCAGTTATATCTTCCAAGTTAAAAGCTGTTAAATTGAATTAGTATTTAAATATGATAATGAGGAGAGTAAAATCTTTTCAGTATCAATTTAATTGGTACATATGAAAATTTCTGTTTCATTTTGCTTACAAATTCTCTCAGTAGCTGTAATAATCTGGATGCATGTTTCTTATGCTGTACCTACATATATCATTTGATATTATTCTATTTTATAAAACAGCAGTCATGGAAAATAAAAGGAACATAGCTTGAACATTAATATTCCATTTAATCTTTAATTTTTGGTAAAACAAGATAAATAATAAAGCAACAAAGTTTATCACAGATTTAGAATCATCACAGCCAATACAAATCCTCTACTGATCTATAAGATGATGTAACATACATGTATCAATGAGATATAATTGATTGTCTAAGAGTTACAGTCAAGATAAAGCGTCATCAAATTGTATATATAAGAGGCAACATTATGCTCATCAATTTTTCTTACATATTCAGTCTGATATGCATAAAAAATCATCAATTCAAATTCATAACATTTTTAACATCTTACAAAAGGATTAAGGGCTGATTTTTGTTAAGAAATAACAATTAAAATATATTAAGTATATTGACATCTTAAGACTGCTTGAAGCATTTTGTACAAATAGAATTCAAATCGAAGAAAAAGAAACTTTTGCCTGTGTCTCCCTTTAAAAGACATTATCACATAAACCGCGGCACAGGAGTGTAATAAAGCCATTTATTAAAATATATTACACTTGTGTAATAAAACTTTGACATGACGTAGTTAGCGCTATATATAAACATAGCGTTGAAGTGTGCTAATGTTAGCATTTCATTATAGGCGCGTCATTGAAAAATAACTCATTTTTAATAGTTTACTGTTCTTATTTCATATATGTGATAAATAGAATATTATATTCCTGTGGATTTTATACTAAATCTATTGAACTCGTTGAATAAAACAATATTATGCTCGCCAGAGGCTCGCATAATATGATTTTATCACATAAACCGCGGCGCAGGAGTGTAATAAAGCCATTTAATAAAAACGATATTACACTAGTGTAATAACACTTTGACGTGACGTCATTTGCGCTATATATAAACATAACGTTAAAGCGCGCTAATGTTAGCGTTACTCTATGGGCGCGTCATTAAAAAAAATACTCATTTTAACAGTTTACTGTTCTTATTTTATATATGTGATAAATAGAATATCACATTCGTGTAGATTCAATACTAAATTTATTAAACTCGTTGAATAAAACAATATTATGCTCGCCAGAGGCTCGCATAATATGATTTTTATTCAACTCGTTTAATAAATTTAGTATTAAACTACACTCATTCAATATCCTCTATTTATTCAACTGTTCAATAAATTTAGTATTAAACTACACTCATTCCATAACCTCTATTTATGTATACCAAGATAAATTCAAAGGTAAAAATAGTTGATCACAGCCTCCAAAATAAATAAATCATTGAAATTTAGAGCAATTGTTGGGTCAGGGCAACGCTAAAGTTGATAACTTTTTCTAAGAGCAAATAAATAAACAGTTCAAACAAATCTTTTAAAAGAAACTTAGAAAAAAACAGTTTTTTCATTTTTTAAATTTCAATAGGTCTGTCTAGTCACACTTGTTGTTTTGTCCAACATGAATCCTTTCCATAAATAAATGCAGAAGTTCAGAAAATATAATCAACAATCAAAGATTTGACAGTCAAGGTGATTAAAAGGTTAAGGTTATATTTACATGATTTAAATTATTCCAAATGTCTGTTTGGTCACAAGTGTTGTTTTCAACATATGAATCAACTCTGTACATATATAACAAAATTATGACAACTTAACCAAAGTTCAATAATTTGACCTTGATGGTCAAAGTCATTTAAAAATTAAGGTCAAGGTCAGTTCAAATTTTTAAAGAATGACTTGTCAAAAAGGTTGTTTTGGCCAAGTATGAAAATAATCAATTGATTAATTACAAAGTTACAGCCCATTATAGCAATATTCAGTGAAAATAAAATAATTTGACTGTCAATGTCATACATGAGTCAAGTTCAATTTGAGTTTGATAAACATGGCGGTCCTTACCTAAAAGATAACATGTCTTTATATGAATTTAATCCATTTTTAAATAACATTTTTAAACAACAAAGTTATTAGTGCCATTTACAGAAAAAAACAATACAATTTCATTAATTTGACCTTAAGATTAAAGGTCAATAAAAGGTCAAGGTCAAGTCTAAATTATTTTGGTAGCAAGACTTGTTTTGTTCAAGTTTAAATCAAATCTGTACATAAATAACAAAATTATATAATTAAACCAAGTGTGCGACGTTATGCGGCAAAATCAGTAAAAATACTTAAAAGTATGAAATAGAAAGAAAATTAATTTGTTTTACATATAAGATTGAAATATATTTCACTCGTGAACACCGGCTATTCTATTTTCACTTGTGGCTACGCCACTCATGAAAATATGACATCTAGTGTTCACTCAGTGAAATATTATACAAATATGGACTTTTTAGCTGTTGAATATGATGTGATATGTACTGAAAAAATTAATATTGACCGAGGCGATAGCCGAGGTCAATATTAATTTTTCAGTACATATCACATCATATTCAACAGCTAAAAAGTACATATCTGTTTTATTATATAATCTATAAATAGCTTTTATATGGCTTATCACATCTTCTATTGCATACGACGGAAATCATTATTTTTCAGCTTGTCTACTGTTTCCATAATTTGGCCCTTTCCACTGGCATGCTAATCCCTATTTTTCTTAAAAATGAAAAACGGTAACTAAAATAGACTAATTCGACTCTTGTGTACACCAAACTCAACGTTTCTTCAGAATAATAACAACAAACTTGGCGTGACGTCACGTCAAAGTCTCACGTCTTTTAGGGATTTCCAGAAAATCTATTTTTAGAAGAAAAACCGGTGAATATACTCTGAAAATCTATTTTTAGGAAAAAAACAGTGAATATACTCTGATATTGACCTGTTATTTTTTACAAAAAGTTGCTTGTTAGCCAATCAGGGAAAGGCATTTCAAAGCTATTTATAGATTATATAATAAATTTCAATATTACATGCAAAACAAACAAATATCCCCTATATCTGTAATGTTTACGGAATCTATATTAAATCTTAGTGTTGAACATCATAAGTAATGTTGACAAAAGATAAGCTTATTTACTGCTTTTGCTTGTCAGAAATATAAAAGCAAGAAAAAAAGTCATGGATTCAAAGATATACCTAAATTGTGAACTTTCATGTGCATTAAGAAGAAGAATGAAATATAAAGTGATGTGTTTTTTATAACACTTAAAAAACTTAATAAATACCATCTCTAAAAGTGATGTTTTACTGTTGATGAATTAATTTTTTAAGCATCTTATTTCTTTTGATTTATTATATGATTGAAGTAATAACACATTGGTAGGAAATATATACCAAAATTTACATTTGTCATCAAACTTCAATTGATAAAATTGTATAGTTTCTGTTTACTGTCAAAAATTTAATGAATCATTAAATTAAAGTGAATAAGAATGATTTGTCAACTTGGAATGAATATTTTACAATATCATCATGAATATTGCTTAGGTGTAAACAAGCAAAGTGTACAAGATAATACAAAAAGACTAACATATAGATATACAACTGAAGGCATAACACAACATGTCTTTTCAGTTATACAACAAGGCTGAAATATATCTATAATTGGTTGATTTGTTTCTCTAGAATTTTTTTTTGAAGTAAGAAAAGTTCTTTATCATGTTCTGTTTTTTGTTCTATTTGGTTAATTTCTGCCTGTATTTTCTTTTTCTCCAGTAAATACAACTCATCTTCTTTGTCTTCATGTCTTCTTTTAGCTGATACATTTGTTTTCTTTGGCTTGTTTTGTGTTTTCTCTCCAAGTGGCACATAGCTTAATGTATTGTTATTGCTGAAATAATAAGTTAATAACATATATAATAATATTAAATACATGTTACAAATAACTACAGACTTATAAGATTTATGCATGAAATAAAATAAAAATTCTGCATGCAAAGTACATGGTATTTCACTTTTTTTATATGCCCGAAAGAATTTCGGACATATTATGTTATACCCCCTGGCGTCCGTCCGTCTGTCCGTCCGCAATTTGGTTTCCGGAGCATAACTTAAGTTCCATTTGGCCCACAATATTAAAACTTCATAGGATGATTGTCCATATTGGGTAGAAGACCCCTATTGATTTTGGGGTCATAAGGTCAAAGGTCAAGGTCACTATGACCTTAAAACTGAAAACGTTAGCAATTTGGTTTCCGGAGCATAACTTAAGTTCCATTTGGCCCACAATATTCAAACTTCATAGGATGATTGTCCATATTGGGTAGAAGACCCCTATTGATTTTGGGGTCATAAGGTCAAAGGTCAAGGTCACTATGACCTTAAAACTGAAAACAGTTTCCGGAGCATAACTTAAGTTCCTTTTGGCCCACAGTGTTCAAACTTCATAGGATGATTGTCCATATTTGGTAGAAGACCCCTTTAGATTTTGGGGTCACAGGTCAAAGTCACTATGACCTTAAAACTGAAAACAGTTTCCGGAGCATAACTTAAGTTCCATTTGGCACACAGTGTTCAAACTTCATAGGATGATTGACGATATTGGGTAGAAGACCCTTATTGATTTTGGGGTCACAAGGTCAAAGGTCAAGGTCACTATTACCTTAGAACTAAAAACAGTTTCCGGAGCATAACTTTAGTTCCATTTAGCCCACAGTGTTCAAACTTCATAGGATGATTGTCCATATTGGGTAGAAGACCCCTATTGATTTTGGGGACACAAGGTCAAAGGTCAAGGTCACTATTACTTAGAAATTGAAAACAGTTTCTTGAGCATAACTTTAGTTCCATTTAGCCCACAATATTCAAACTTCATAGGATGATTGTCCATATTGGGTAGAAGACCCCTATTGATTTTGGGGTCACAAGGTCAAGGTCACTATTACCTTAAAACTGAAAACAGTTTTCGGAATATAACTTAAGTATCATTTGGCCTACTGTGTTTAAACTTCATAGGATGATTGTCCATATTGGGTAAAAGACCCCTTATGATTTTGGGTCACAAGGTCAAAGGTCAAGGTCACTTTTACCTTAGAATTGAAAACAGTTTCTGGGACATAACTTAAAGTTCCATTTGGACCACAATATTGAAACTTCAAAGGAGGATTGTTATTTGAAGGAGGTAATACTTTATTTTAGTCCCATGTCTTACAAATGCTTCATCTTTACTAAAAAAAAAAAAGCACTTTCGGGCATATAATGCTCCGCCTAGCGGTGCTCTTGTTCTTTCAATGTTTTGTGTAAAAAAAATGTTTATATCAATATGTAACAGGTGGATGATGAAAGACAGCTATCATGCCTTACACAATTTATCCTTTAATCAAGGCAATAATGAGAGGTTCATTATGAGATCTTAGTGACGGGCTGATTAGCTGGTATACTCGATTAAATTCTAGAAAAGCCCAACTGATTCTGATAATTGATTGATTCTCCAAGTATATTATCGGATAGTAGGTAGACAAAACTATGAAAGAAAAATCAATTATGTATATTTATGTATTAAGTTATAGTAAAAAAAATATATTTGTCAACATAAATTCCAAGATCAAGGGGAATAATTCTAGAAATAGTCATGCTAGAGTTATGGACCTTGTCAAACAACATTTGTGTAATGATAAGAAATATATATTTGAAGTTTGAAGTAGATACCTTAAAAAGTAAAGAAGTTATTATATTTCTTAAAGAAAATCCTACGTTCAAAGAGAGATAAATGTGTAAATATTGCTTCAAGAGTTATGAACATTGTCACATAAAATGTAATTGTTAATAAGGAATAAGTATTTGAAGTTTGAGGTAGATACCTTTAAAAATAAAAAAGTTATAATAAAAAATAACATTTTTCTAGTAAAGTTTATGGGGAGATAATTCTTGCAATATTGGTGCTAGAGTTATGAACCTTGTCACATAAGATGTGGATGATGATAACGTAAATACATTTGAAGTATGAGGTTGATCCCTTAAGAAATAAAGAAGAAACAGTAAGAAATAGTACTTTTTGAGGAAAATTCTAAGTTCAAGGGGAGATAAATCTGAAAATATTGGTGCTAGAGTTATGAACCTTGTCACATAAGATGGGGATGATGATAAGGTACATATATTTGAAGTATGAGGTTGATCCCTAAAGAAGTAAAGAAGTAACAGTAAAAAATAGTATTTGTTAAGGAAAATTCTAAGTTCAAGGGGAGATAAATCTGAAAATATTGGTGCTAGAGTTATGAACCTTGTCACATATGATGTGGTTGATGATAAGGAACATATATTTGAAGTTGATACCTTATGAAATGACAAAGTTATAGTGAAAAATATTTTACTGCACCAAAACTTTAATCTAAAATCTGGACGCGGACGCCGACGCCGGGGCGAGTAGGACAGCTCTCCATATACTTCGTATAGTCGAGCTAAAAATGATTTTTCACAACCTTGACCATGACCCAAGGGATCTGAAACTCCACTATTTAATGTCACCTCAGTCTGTTAAGACAGCTTGAAAAGTGGTTCAATTACTATATGCTCCTGATATTTAAAATCAATTTTGAGTGCAATAGTGTAGAATAAAGCACAGTTCAAGTTCAAATGCACATAAATATTAACATGAAGGTTGATAGGCCTGTGTTATTAATTACAAGGCATTTGAATGATAAACTGTGCATTATTATACCACATTACAAGAAAAACTTATATCTATTTCCATTCAAACATGCTTATAAAAAGAGAATTGATAAAACTATGCTAAAGTACATTGAGCCCAGCAGTATTTTCCTGACATAATTTAATTTACTTATGTCATATGGCATGCATAGATCATGTAATAATGCATTTGACAGCCCTGTCTGTTTGAAAGAGGAATAGTGTGAAGTCATTTTTTTGTTAGAATTAACATTTAAAAGGAGATACATGTACCAGATTGAATTAATGCCTTTAAACTTGAGCATTGATTTTTTTCATTCTGGAAGCCATTCTTCATAACAAGAGCGATCAGTAATCACATGTGTCGCCTCATGATGGCCAATTTCATGTTGGGACAAATTTTGTGACAGACGGACAGACAGAAAGACGGACAGTGACAACTAGACTTGGTACTGATCATTCCTGTAAAGTTTGGATAAAATTGCACCAGTAGTTTATGAGGAGTAGTCCGGACAAGCTTTTGTGTATCTGGCAACACACAGAAAAAAACACCTTTTTATCAAAGGGCCATAACTTGGCCAAAAATCATTCAACCGGAAAACCCGTGCAATATGCCCAAGGACTTGAGCTACAGATCAATCCTATAAAGTTTCATTGAAATTGCATTAGTGGTATAAGAGAAGAAGTCCGGACAAACTTTAAAATTAAAATTATTAAAGGGCCATAACTCAAACAAAAATCATTGAACCGGAAAATGCTGATAATATGCACAACTAGACTTGGTACTGATCATTCCTGTAAAGTTTGGATGAAATTGCACCTGTAGTTTATGAGGAGTAGTCCGGACAAGCTTTTGTGTATCTGGCAACACACAGAAAAAGAAACCTTTTTATCAAAGGGCCATAACTCGGCCAAAAATCATTCAACCGGAAAACCCGTGCAATATGCGCAAGCACTTGAGCTACAGATCAATCCTGTAAAGTTTCATTGAAATTGCATTAGTGGTATAAGAGAAGTAGTCCGGACAAACTTTAAAATTAAAAATTATTAAAGGGCCATAACTCTGACAAAAATCATTGAACCGGAAAATGCTCACAATATGCACAACTAGACTTGGTACTGATCATTCCTGTGAAGTTTGAATGAAATTGCACCAGTAGTTTATGAGGAGTAGTCGGGACAAGTTTTGTGACGGACGGACGGACAGACAGACGGACAGACAGACGACGGAGAAGTGATCCCTATATGTCGCCACTACTCCGTAGAGGCGACACAAAAATGGTCAATCCTAAACATTACCTGTCAATAAGATTGTCTCCTTCAAACACCTCCTGCACTGTAACAACTTCACTGCAGACATCAGGCACTTCATGAACATGTAAATCCTGCACTAATTTTTCAGGGTGACCTTTATTTGTAAAATATTTTGAATAAACATACATTTGATATTATAATCAGAGATACAGACCATTTTAACATACTAATTTATCAATGAATGATATTTTGTATGAATACAGAAATTTACAATTATGTTAATTAATTTCTTTAGCGAATTCAATGATGAACTGATAGAGTTTGGTTGAAAAATTAAAAATAAAATACATCTATAACACAATGTTCCTATATTCTCAGTCTCACAAAATATATATGTTTTCCCTCTGAAAGCAACTACAAAATTAGTTTTCATTATATACACTGTGAGTTATACCTTAGCAATTCAGACACACAAAAAAGGATATGAAATTCACGAATGACGGATGTATACATAATTTTTTAAATATAGACAAAGACCTATATACAATATTGTTTCCAGTTTCAAAACAATATCCAATGCACAGTAAAAATGGAGACCAATGTGAAATGATACACAAACATAGTAATCATACTAATGGATTTGTCACTAACACAATACTGTTTTATTCAATATGTTGAATTTATTAACGCTTCATGATTATTAAATGCATGTATTTTGAGGTATATAATAGATATCCATGTACATAATTTATGATTTATAATCTGTTAGAAATCAAATTTATAAGCTTACAACTTACTTGACATTGAATCAATTCCAGTTTCCAACCCTTTCAACTGGCTTCTGTTGTTTGCCAGAAGATGGTCAACAATCTGTTCCTCCACCGGGGACAGGGAAACAACAGGACCACCCCCTGTTTTTTTACTTAGATCATATTTTTCTTTAGCTGAAATTTAAAAAAAGATTATTCTCAGTGATTTAAAACTCATTAAACATATGAATCAACTGACAACATAATTTTGTCAAAATCATCTTCAGGTATCACAACCGTATATGGCGTATTAGGCTCTATAATATATGGAGATGAAAAGTTGACAACACATGTGAAATATTTACATTATTAAAACATACCTCAGTGTATGCAAAATTTACACAAAAGTTACCATATTGTTTTGTCTATCTCACATAAATATAGCACATGCCTTGGTCATGTTTATAATGTCAATTGTTTAATATAGAATACAGGAGAAATAAGAAAATAAATGTACATGTATGTTATGTAAATATATTTTATTTCTAATTGAAGAGTTACCTCTGCTTTTCATGTTGCAAAACATCTTTTTAATGTCTGCCGAGGTTCTGTCACATGTCGAATGTCCAGACCTAATTAAAAAGATTAATTAGAATGGAATAATGCACATTATTACTACAGTCTACAAACATTTATTTTCCAAGCATAGTAGCACACAAGAAACATGTAACAGGAATAGAAACATACATTTTTACCACTTGTAGGTAGTAAACACAGGCATAAAAAATTATTATAAAAAGGTTTTCATCTATTTAGTTATGTTTTCTTCGATTACCTACACAGCCACGTACATGGATTTACATTTTCGTCTACACTCTCCAGGGAGAGGCTGGGGTGCAAGAATCCAGATGATGTAATATCCTGTTGAAAACATGCCAGTTCAGTGTAACACAAATGAAAACTGAATAAATTCATTTCAATTTTCAAGAAAAAATGAAAAATGGGCAATTGTGCGGGACCGGGTCCTGTGCATAACCGGGTACACTGACTCTAGTATTTTTTAAAACATATATATTTTGATAATATTAACAACTTTAACATATATATATCAGGGCTCTCGATTGATCTGGGTTTTGACTCGTGAAAATCACAAATTTGACATGTGATAAAATCTGCACAAGAGTCAATTTGCCACATGGGACTTTCAGCTATGCAATAATTACCTTAAATCAATCCCTACTTACCTATCAAATCCTATACATTAGTCATATGTTCAAATCACACTCAATAAAAATGTCATCCTGTATTACACACATCATTGTTTATAGCCTGTGCACTGAAGCGTGACAATAGTGGATGTAATTTGATAGCGCTAAAAATAGCTCTACACAACTGATAAGAATTACATACTTGAGGTGTCAATTATTGATTGCAAATACATCTTTGATTTACTTGGAGTACCTGTACATTTGTTTTTTCTTTTTCCATCAAATATTCCTAGTACATTTTGGTATTTAAAATTAATATGATAAATATAGCATACCAGTAAAGATAATTTTTTTATATATTATAATCAATAATCAGAAAATATAGATCCTACATGTAATCAGAAAAGCTGCTGCTTATCTAATTCTTTCAAAGTAAAGAAGCAGTTCATTTATTTATTTTATATTTTTCTTGTGGGGGGGTATATTTACATTAGGAAGTAGTTCTAGCCGTACGTGAGTCACGTACGACTAGCCACTTCCTACACATTAATATACATTATAACTAGGCATTTTTTCCATGTTAAATAGTATCAATTTAGACTCGAGAATTTACACAAAATGACCTCCAATACAGTAATTTTTATAACTTAAAAAATGATTCATGTAGTCAAATGACACAAAAAAAAATGATTTGACCAGAGCTCCAGAAAACGTGCGTATAAGCGTAAATTACGCATAGAAAATCTAAAATACGCATCACTTTCAAAATTCGTGCGTCATAGTTACGCACAACAAAATGTAAATACGCTCGTATGTCAAAATTTATGCGTGAAAGAATAGAAATGTAAACATTTGATATGTAGAAAGAAAATGTTTTGAGCATAAAAATACCATATATTTGCATTTTATTGCATTGAAAACTAAATATTCTGTTGTCAACAATGCATGTTAAAAACGAAAGTAGCAGGAAATACAGAAGGGAGGTAACTCCCATAGATCAACCTGTGTAATTATTGATGAACTTTGTGCCAGATAATCATCGTAGGAGCTAACACAGTATTAAGTTTGTTTAGTCATCTATCGACATGCTTATGCTTCAATATAAACAAAAATATATTTTAATATCTTTTACTTTTGTTGTTGGAACAAAATAACATGTTTTTCACCTGCAGTTTTGTACTCAATATTTTCGTACCCAGTCTACAGTTATGGACAATTTTCTCTCAGACCAATATTTTTTTAAGGAAAGATATAAAAAATCTTGTTTATGTTTCTTTAATTCTAATTTCAACTATAATTGTTCAAAATGGAGTACATGATAAGGTTCACGCCAACAGCAATAAAGAAAGGAAAATATTGACTCTTAGAAAATAAAATAATTTCAGGGCTTCCACTAGTGGAAGTTTGGGAGTCATTTACTCTTTGACTTCTGAAAATCAATACTTTCCCTTCTTTACCTATAACATGTGACTTCCAATATCAGAGATTTTGAAGTATTTGATGTCAAAATTTTGAAAATGGAAGCCCTGATAATTTTGCTGTGTATCCTAAACTGGAGTTCCAGTATACTCTGGAAGTCTGACTTTACATTGCATGTTTTGTATTGTTTCACAGTAAATCAGTATTTAATTTGTACAGGCTTTTCTAAAAAAAGAAAATAAACAAACAAACAAAACAATAAGTTGAATTTGTTTATAAAAAATGCAAAATGCTTTTTTGACAGATTTTACCCCTTAAGTTTTTCAGAATTTGCATTTTAAATTTACCACTCACTCTAAATTTTGAGGGGTAAAAACCCCTTGGCCAAAAAAATTATCTGGAACTCTGTTTGACTCATGAAAATTTTGGCCAAAGAGTCTTTGACTCGTGAAATTCTGACCCTACTGAGAGCCCTGTAATATTATTAACTGACCCTACTGAGTCTGAGAGCCCTGTAATATTATTAACACTTCACCCCTCGGACAATTCACCCCTTGCCTTTTTTTGCACACCCCCTTTTTGTTTTCTGTTTAACACAAAGGGTGAAGCATCTTCAAAAATTGAAGGGTGAAATGTCTTGGGAATGAAGTGTCTTGTTTCCATATAGATCCATGCGTATCAGTGTATATTAAGGTGTATTAACAACAATAAACAATCGTAATTTTCTAGAAACCTTACTCACGGTACGTGACGGTGTACTATGAATATCTATAATGCAAAAATATATCATCAATTTAAAAACAAAAATACAGGTGATGAATAATTTTATACTCACGCTTTCAACTGGTCAGAAATGTCTTCCCACGTTTTCTGCTTCACTTTGGCACCATTTGTTGCCCCCCTAAATTTTCCATTCAGTGAATTAAGGTTCTCTAGAATCAACTGAATGGCAAAAGCCCGTTCTGTCTCTCCCCAATTCGCCGCCCGTTTACTTAATTTATTTTCCATTAAATTTAGTTGACAAATATGTTCCCTGTTGTGTACAGACGACACGACCACAGATGACAGCTGTTCGCGGACTTTTTGAGTTATTTACCTTTTTGATGCGCGAGCGCTGAAGAGTTACCGGATGTGGCAGCTTATACCGTTGAAAATATCATCGCTTGAGTCATAACTTGATTCATTTGAGTTATAACTTTCGACTCAACTGAGTTCAAACTTAAGTTCTTTCGTGAAACGCACAAAAAGGTACTTACTCAGTTGAGTAGTTTATTCGACTTAAGACATAATTTGAGTTATATTATGAGTAATAACTTAAGATTCTTTGTGAAACCGGGGCCAGAATTTTAAACCCATTGTAAGTACAGGTAATATTTCATCATTGAATAAACTTAAAATTTAGGTAAGTATTTTATTGTTTTTTGTTTGGTTTTACGGCACACTAAAAACAATTTAGGTCATATGGCATTGAAACAAGAAAAGATGATTTCTGATAATTTCAGGTGCAACAAACTTAAAGGAACACCAGTAGTCCAAACCACCTCACCTGTTGGAGCTGAGAAATGCAAAGACTCCAGTAATTAGAAACCATTTATTTGCCTATTATGATCACGCCGGGATAAACAGAGGCTGTAATTCTGATGCCTCAACCCTTAAAAGCAACCCCTTAGCAACAAGGGGGATAAGTATTTTAGAAAACGAGAAATAATAAATATAATTGACAAGGATATCTATAAGAGTGTTATACACTCGTTTCTTTC
The DNA here is from genome assembly GCF_026571515.1 of Ruditapes philippinarum. Classification (NCBI taxonomy): domain Eukaryota; kingdom Metazoa; phylum Mollusca; class Bivalvia; order Venerida; family Veneridae; genus Ruditapes; species Ruditapes philippinarum. The sequence continues at coordinate 204,903 of NW_026852316.1, read as the reverse complement.
TTTGATGAAAAAAGTAAAAAGCTAATTCTATAGTTTCCGCTTACATTTTAATGGTTTAATCACATATTGCAAGAAAGAACACAACAAATACATAATACATCCTGGATATCACAAAGTATCTTCTAAATTGAACTATCTCTCTATCTTTAACATTCTACTCTAAAATGAAATTTTAATACAAGAGGGCCATGATGACCCTTGATTACTCAGATTGACAGAAAATGTCACAATTCTTCAATGCAAACATAATTTATTAGGTCAATTTTTACCTCAGCTGCATAATTTCTACAGGTTGGCTAATTGTCTTTAAGTTCTTGGCATTGTATTTTCACACAATAATAATTATGTTTTCATACATACAAATTGACCACCCTACCCCTCCCGTCGAATTATGGGATAACGCAAAACCCACTTGTTTGCGTAAAGTAAATTCAACTGTAATTGCGTAGTATAGATGGGTGAATCAACATCACAAATATACATGTACACACAAGAAGACATGGTGTCGATGCTACATAATTTATATAACATAACTACAACTGCCACTATCATGGCGTGAATACCCCCGCATACCACTTTGTCAGAATCAACAGTGGCCATTTAGAGCTCAAGGACAACCTCCCTGCCAAATCTGAGGTTACTAAGCCAGTGCATTGCTAAGTTATGTATTCTACATGCTTCAAATGTGAAAATCAATACACTGCGGACAGGCATTCTTTAGCAATTGAGAAGAAAAGATTTTTTTTGTCAAGGTCCCTGTGACCTTGACCCAGTGACCTCAAAATCAATAGGGGTCACCTTATGGTCATGATCAACATCCATGCCAAATATGAAGACTGTGGGTCAAAGGAATCATAAGTTAATGGCTGGACAAACTTTTTGAAGTCAAAGTCCCTGTGACCTTTGATCCAGTGACCTCAAAATCAAAAGGGGTCATCTACTAATCATGACTAACTTCCATTCCAAATATGAAGACTATGGGTCAAAGGAATCTAAAGTTATTGGGCAGACAAGCTTTTTATAGTCAATGCCCCTGTGACCTTGACCTGGTGACCTCAAAGTCAATAGGGGTCATCTACTAATCATGACTAACCTCCATGCCAAATATGAAGACTGTGGGTCAAAGGAATCTAAAGTTATTGGGTGGACAAGCTTTTTGAAGTCAAGGCCCCTGTGACCTTGACCTTTGACCTGGTGACCTCAAAGTCAATAGGGGTCATCTACTAATCATGACTAACCTCCATGCCAAATATGAAGACTGTTGGTCAAAGCAATCTTAAGTTATTGGGTGGACAAGCTTTTTGCAGTCAAAGCCCCTGTGACTTTGACCTGGTGACCTCAAAGTCAATAGGGGTCATCTATTAATCATGACTAACCTCCATGCCAAATATGAAGACTGTGGGTCAAAGGGATCTTAAGTTATTGGGCGGACAAGCTTTTTGAAGTCAAGGCCCCTGTGACCTTGACCTTTGACCTGGTGACCTCAAAGTCAATAGGGGTCATCTTCTCATCATGACTAACCTCCATGCCAAATATGAAGACTGTTGGTCAAAGCAATTTTAACTTATTGGGCGGACAAGCTTTTTGAGGTCAAGGCCCCTGTGACCTTGACCTTTGACCTGAAAGTCAATAGGGGTCATCAACTAATCATGACTAACCTCAATGCCAAATATGAAGACTATGGGACAAAGCAATCTTAAGTTATTGGGCGGACAAGCTTTTTGAAGTCAAGGCCCCTGTGACCTTGACCCGGTGACCTCAAAATCAATAGAGGTCATCTACTCATCATGACTAACCTCCATGCCAAATATGAAGACTAAGGGTCAAAGGAATCTTATTGGGCGGACAAGAAAAAACCGACGGACAGCCGGACAAGCTGATTCCAGTATACCCCCCTTACAACTTTGTTGTGCGGGGGTATAACAATACACAGCAACAACATATGATTGGATGCCAATGAAATATGTTAAATTTAAAAGTCAACACTAATGTAAACCTACCGTTAGACATATTAAATGGATAACTGATATACATTACAGGTACATGTGAATTATGCAAATAATATGGCATGAAACATGATCAGGTTTGTATTATTCAAAATGGAAAAATGTTAAAGTAACATTATGCCCATCCAATGAGACAGATGAGAGTCAAAATAAAATTATGTTTTTCCAGAATTCCTTTCAATTTTATAATGTATTTTGCATGAACGATGGATGATAAATAACTAATGTGGTCCGAAGAATTTTCTGTAAATACCCATCGGAATTTACCTGTAACTTTCAATTAATAGAAAGAATGGGTTAGTCTTTCTTTATATTTTAGGCGGATTTATATTTTCTAATATAATTTTTCCAGTATCAATTGTTGATCAATCACTTATAACAGTCAATCTTTTGAAGTATATGGTCAATTCAACTCCACTTGAAAATGTTGACAATGAAAAAAAGAGCATAATGTCACTTTAATAAACCCTTCCATAATGGACAATTACTCAGAAAAAAAAAATAAAATAATAAAAAAAAACAACCCCGCTGTATTGGATATTTGCAGGTGAATTTATATAATAAGGTAAGTTTTCTTAGATATAAAACTGGCAAAACAATTTTTGATACAAATTTTATCTACATGTAATTTGCAATCAATTTCATTTATTTGTGTATATATCATTTTTTTACATGTGTAATTGGATTTTAAGTCAATCCAAATTATATAATTTCAATATTTTATATAAATGTAGAAATGTAACATAAAAATATTTAACAAAAGGGCCATGATGGCCCTGAGTCGCTCACCAGAAACAACTGCTTTTCTGTGTTGGAATGTCAATATATTCTCATATTAAACTTGAGCATAGAATATGTTTCAACAATATTTTGAAGAAATTCCATGACCTGGGGCATTTAAGCTTTAGCTTAAACAGGGCTAATCAAATTAATATGAGCAAACTTGATAAAAGACTACCTAAGAATGGATCATCTATCAATTATTTCAGTAGGAAATGATGTTCAAAGGTTTTTTCTATTTTTAGCTTTAGTGGCCCCTAAAAGGGGCTTATCAAATTAATATAAGCAAACTTGATAAAAGAGTACCCAAGAATGCTACAGACAAAGTTTGGTGACCATCCATCAATTGGTTCTGAAGTAGGAGATGTTTAAAGGTTTTTCTATTTTTAGCTTTAGCGGCCCCTAAAAGGGGCTAATCAAATTAATGTGAGCAAACTGGATAAAAGATTACCCAAGAATGCTACAGACAAAGTTTGGTGATCATCCATCAATTAGTTCTGTAGAAATAGACATTTAATGGTATTTCTATTTTTAGCTTTTGCGGCCCCTAAAAAGGGCCAATCAAAATAATATTAGCAAACTTGATAAAAGATTACCCAAGAATGCTACAGACAAAGTTTGGTGATCATCCATCAATAAGTTCTCTAGAAATAGACATAGCAAACTTGATAAAAGATTACCCAAGAATGCTACAGACAAACTTTGGTGATCATCCATCAATAAGTTCTCTAGAAATAGACATTTACGGTATTTCTATTTTTAGCTTTAGCGGCCCCTAAAAGGGGCCAATCAAATTAATATGAACAAACTTGATAAAACACTACCCGAGAATGCTGTCGACAAAATTTGGTGATCATCCATCCATTAGTTCTGTAGAAGAAAATGTTTAAAGGTTTTTCTATTTTTAGCCCTACAGACCCCTAAAAGGGGCCAATCAAAATAATATTAGCAAACTTGATAAAAGACTACCCAACAATGCTACAGACAAAGTTTGGTGATCATCCATCAATTAGTTCTCTAGAAAAAGACATTTAACGGTATTTCTATTTTAGCTTTAGTCGCCCCTGAAAGGGGCCAATCAAATTGCAAACTTGATAAAACACTACCCAAGAATGCTACAGACAAAGTTTGGTGATCATCCATCAATTAGTTCTCTAGAAAAAGACATTTAAAGGTATTTCTATTTTAGCTTTAGTGGCCCCTAAAAGGGGCCAATCAAATTTATATGAGCAAACTTGATAAAAGACTACCCAACAATGCTACAGACAAAGTTTGGTGATCATCCATTCATTAGTTCTGTAGAAGATGTTTAAAGGTTTTTTCTATTTTTAGCCCTAGAGACCCCTAAAAGGGGCCAATCAAATTAATATGAGCAAACTTGATAAAAGACTACCCAAGAATGCTACAGACAAAGTTTGGTGATCATCCATCAATTAGTTCTGTAGAAGAAGATGTTTAAAGGTTTTTCTATTTTTAGCTCTGCTGACCCCTAAAAGGGGCCAATTGGAATGACATGAGCAAATTCAAGTGTGACTGTCACAAGGATGCTACAGACCAAATTTGAAGTAAATCTGCCCAGTAGTTTCAGAAAAAGACGATTGTTGACGCACGACGACGGACGCCGGAGCATCCCCCTTTGATACTAATAGCTCACCCCGAGCCTTCGGCTCTGGTGAGCTAAAAATACATGTTTTATACTTTTTAAATATATAAGTACTTATATATAAAAATCTTACCTCTGAATATATATATACATACATTTATATAGAAATTTAAAACGGTCCAATGATATAGGGACTTTAGATTCTTTACTATCCGTTCATACTATAAGTTCATACAAAAATATAAAATAACACTACAAGCTTTCATTTTACAAACAGAAGAAATTACAAGAAGACCGGAATTGCTAATATATATACAGTATAATTAAATGCTAACCTAACAAAAAGCTCTATCATTTTTAGTTCTGGAGAGCCAGAAATGATCAAAACAGAACAAAATAAGACATTCACAGCAGTTTAGTTTTAAAACAGTTTAGTTAAATAGAAAACAAATTCATTACTAAGTTACAAAATTATATTGATAAATCTAAAGTATAGCAAAGAAAAAGATCACATTTTGGATGTATTGATTACCTCCCTTTACTTACATATTAAGTAAAATTTTGTTCTTCATAACTGATTTTACTATGTACAATAAATATATGAGCCGTGTCATGACAAAACCAACATAGTGCGTTTGCGACCAGCATGGATCCAGACCAGATCAGGATCCACGCTGTTCGCTATTAGTTTCTCTACATGTTAGAGGGTTTGTAAGCGAACAGCATGGATCCTGATCAGACTGCGCGGATGCACAGGCTGGTCTGGATCCATGCTGGTCGCAAACCCATTACGTTGGTTTTGTCGTGACGCGGCTCATTTAACCAATCTGGATTATCCACATAACATGCCAAATTTATAACTATCATGAAAAATTTAAAATTATAATAGAAAGAATGCTTTAAACGCAAATTATGCCTCAGAAAAGGTTCTTTTCTTCTTTCTTTAGTAATAAAAGGGCAAACATGGACTTTGTAACGTCTAAATACTGGTTTTAGATAATTTTAGATGCTTATCACATGTAGAAGTCCTACTGATTGTAAAATTATCAAATCAAAACAAGTAGTACTTTGACTTCCATACAAAATACTAAATTATTATAATTTTAGTTTTTGCTAAAACAGAAGCAAAATATGGTTACGGTACTTGGCTTGTGAGTAACTTTTTAGAAGGTATAAGATCACCAGAAATTAAAGTTTTTGAAAAATATAAGCAGTTTTGGGACATAATATGCCTTTCTATGCAAAGTTTTAAAACTTTATTCATGTAAATATGATACATTTTAGTAAACAGAAGTGCTTTAAGTATACAAAGCCTGCAAAATTGGTGAATGTTTTCAGCCTTTGGTTTACCCAGGATAAATCTGAATTGCAAGACGATTGGTCTGCATTTTCTTAGGGTGTAGGAAAAGTGAAAGCCAATTTCCAATAATTTTATTCAAAATTTGCTAATCTTGAAACTCATAATTCATATTCAAATTTAAAACGAGTATGAAAATTCTAATTTTTTTTACTCTTATTTTTAGGGGCACATGGCCAATGCTTATCCTGGGTAAACCAAAGGTGTCTGTTATAACTAAGACAAAACACCACAAAATCAATCGTAAAAAAACCAAAAGCAAAACAAAAACAGCAAAGCTCATATCTAAGCAAACAAAACAAAAACCACTACAAAACTGTTAAAAATCACTAAAAAAAAACAACAAAAAAACCCTGATACATCAGGTGCTTTAATTACATATTTAGCACACCACTAGATAGAAAAAACAAGTGCTGAAAAAAAAAAGTTAGGCACACCACTACGTTCAAAGTACCAAAAATGATGTTAATTTGTTTTTTTTAGAAAAATCCACACTTAGTAGCCCGCTACATGGTGAGCACCTACTTTCCGATAAGTCTCCGTTTTTCAGATCTATGCGTATACGCTCCGTCATCCTCGTCCATCATCTCGATGAGTTGCGAGAGATCGCTCGAGTCTATCGGAGCGATAGAGATATCTCTAACGGCTCTGAATTGACCACAGTTGTTTAAATGCTCGTTCTCTAAACGGAAAAAATTCCATACAAATCGCCTGAAATTAAATGTCAAATTAAAAGGTTAAATTGAAGATTCTAATCTATACTACGATGTGTCTTAACTGTGTGCAATATGCCAGTACCTAGTCTTAACATAAATTTAGAATCAATTTACTTTAAAACGAAATATAATCAGGATATAAAAATGTGAAAAGCTACAGTATGCCTCAGAAATGAATATTTTTTTTCCCTTTTTCAGAAAGGACAAAAATTGGGTTTTATAATGTTAATATATATTTTTTGTAACTATTTAAATGCTTTTTACATGCTAATTACTTGATGAAATTAGCAGTGAATGTGAAAATACATGTCAATAAAGTAGCCAAATGTACAGGAGATAGTATTTCTGGGGCTTAAAGGGCCTTTAAATTATTGACTGTAATAGTAATAGTAATTAGTTATTATAGCAAAGATTACAGAAATAATATAGAAAAAGCAATTTACTGACAAGCCTACCTAAATATTTCCAAGGAAACAAGCAATGTACGTAAAATCTCGCTGTGTATCAGTAGTCCTTCACCTATCGATACTGTCAACGACCAGATAAATCGTAGAATAAAATCTTCAACAATTGCAAAATAGTAGTATGACTGAAACGAGGAAAAGTAAAATATCAACATTAAAGGAACTCCACTGAGGTCCAAAAGCCTAAAAACTTAAATTTTGAAATTCTTACATAAATCAGCTTGGGCACTTAAAACAGGTAGATGTGCAAAAGATAATTTCAAATATACACAGAAATAAATTGAAATTGGTATTTTTGTGCAATTCTTGGCCTGATTTGAGTGAAAAGCGTGCAAAACTTTTCATTTTTACGTCATTTCACAATTAGAATTATCATTCTGGAAAAGTAAAGAGAGCGAATCATCTGTAATTTTGCACACAAGTTATTTGTCTAGATCTACATCAAATGTAACATGAATCTTGAAAAATTATTTCCAGTCCTGTCATGTTAAAAAACCTTAATTGTGAGTTCATAGTTGCATTACTGTCTTGCCCATGTAATAAATTCGGACTGTATTTCAGAGCAATCTGACCAGACTCTATATAGTTTCCAATTCAACATCAATATACATTGTATATTATTATTCTTAACATATTTTATAAAACCATTGGCAAAGTTTCCTTCACACCATATGACTGTAATGCATTAACTTCGTTATAATTCATTTATTATTATGTAAGTTAGTGTAATAATTTTACAGTAAATGGACTCCATTGGAAATAAGCTTTTAGCTTAATGGGCAATCCTAGGGTTACATAGAACATACTCATTAATTAATCTTATAATTATTTTTGTTGCATTTATGTGTGTGTTTTTATATATATGCAAGTTGATATATGTGATAACATTGTATGTGTATATGTCTATTCCCTGAATAAATCGATACGAACCAATATGATTTTCAATGTGGATACATTCTATATATGTTTCCTTAGTGTACAGGGTACTGTTAAATAACTGAATAATCTTGATCTTGATATTTCTAAAAGTTTGCAAAAATACTGCTTGCAAGATTTTCGCATGACCTAATTACCATATATGTTTTACAGAATTATCCTAATAAAACAATATGCTGAGGTACCAACAATATTTTCTTTCAAAGACTTTAAATGATAAATTCCATCCTTCACAAATAATAATGAGTACATGTAGTATGTAAAATCAACCCATAAATTTTCACAGCTTTGAATTCTTAAATTCCATTCAAAATTAGATTTCAGAGTTTCAATGTCAAAAGCTTAAGCCCAGTCAAAATGCACCAATGTGCTACCTGGCCTGACCCTATACTGGTATCAAAGGCTAACTAAAAACTTTGAGTTACACACAAATGGTTAAGGAAAAACCAATCAACAAACTGGAAAAACTAGATTTGTAAATAAGGGTATAAAAATATCATGAAAAACAAATGTAAGTCTTCCCATGCAACTCTGCCACTGGTTAAATTTCAAATATTAAAATCTAATTAACCAAGCAAATGCAAAGCAAACTGGTACATGCTTCCTTAAAAAAATTCAATCTTATTGTATACAGTAAAGTTAAGCATATACAATGTAATACCTTATAGGCATAAACAATTTCTTCCCGGAGGAATCTATTTTCACCAGCATTGGAATCTAATAGACCCCAGTCCATCTTAAGATCCCAGGTTAGTGTATAACAGGAGCTGAACACTGCCGATACGATCCACAAATAGAAAAATGCATGAGATTGTCTGTGTTCATCTCCATATAATTCTGAAATATACAAAAAGTTCTAAATAAATCTATTACCAGTTATAATCAATGTTCCCAAGTTCTAAAACTATCATCATCAAATATCTCAAATAAGTAATTTTGGAGATACCAACTTGCACACAAAAACTTAACGAAAGTGTGATGCTGACACTAAAGCCAATGCCTGGGTGTGTACAATAGTTCTCCCTATTCTTTTGAATACAGTTAAACTTCGTTCCCTCAAACTCGGATCGCTCGAATACCTCCCTTTGCTCGAACTCAATGCCCAGTCCCGGCAAAATTCCTATATAATATATATTATTCTACCTCAGATCGCTCAAACTCTCGAACATGATCTCTGGTCCCTTCGGCAGAAATATAGAGTAAATCACACCTTTTCGGTCGAACACAAACAGACAACAAAAGTTGCGGGTCGACATGTATCAAATAATTGACAGCCGGCGACACATGTTTTTAACACCTTGCGATCGTGACAAAGGCAATTAAGGTTAATTGATACAAAATAAGAGGTGTTGTAACCGATTTGTTTGTTATGATAAAATTTTATATCTGCCGTCTTTAGTAACGATAAAAAGAAAAAAAACTCCTGAAATGCGCGAAAGTCAATAAATAAATGACGTTTACCCGGACGGCTCCAATTGCAACTGTGGTTCATTAAACGTGAATTGTAACAGTGTAATCTATTTATAGAATGATACTTGTACGTGTTTATTTTAGTAAATGACTACAAATATATGCTGCTGTAAAATGTTGTTTTTTTTCATATTTTATTAATTCATTGTTTAAAATAAAATTCATCCCATAATAAACATATAAATATATTTTGAACATTGTTCACAGTTTGGATAATGATCGCCCAATCGAACTCAACCAATTACAATATGCATGAATATAGATTAACACAGTGTACCGTTAATACTGTTTTCAATAGGATAATAATTCTTAATATGACGTATTCGACAAACAGATGTACTAACAAACAATTATATTGACGTATTTATCATTTGACCGATGTAAGCTGGAAAACCTTTAGGCCTATGTTCTATGTAATAATAGTTCAACCTCGGTTGGCTCGAACTACCGATCTCTCGAACAAATTTGCACAGGCCCTCCGAGTTCGAGTGAACGGAGTTCGACTGTAGTTGAGCTAAAAATGAAAGATAAGTTAAAAAATTATTTTGTACATGTTTTCCCTTTCAATTCTTATCAAATTTTGACAAACATTTTTGTGGTCACTTTTCACACACCTGTACATTATTACTAAAGATATATAACTACATGTATAGCATACCAACCTTTTTGCAGATGATACATTGTAGAGAAAAATGCTGTTAGGAAAGTGGTTGAATATTTCCCAGCATTTATCACATGCGGGAACACCAGCTTTGTATCCCTGTAACGTCGCAAACACTGCGCAAACCGGAACCAAGCCGGTAATATACTGACTATTGTCCGGATCCCATACACATGCTTCGTACACACTTTCGGTTCTGAAAATATTATGATTCAGCTAATTACATGTCAGAGAAGATGATGTGTTCCAATAAATGTAATCAACAATGAACATGTTTGCAGATCAATTAGACTAAAATCGCAATCATTTATTCATTTAACAAAATTACAAACTAGATTGAAAACTTTCCAATTTTATACTATATGGTTTACATGTAGAAATCCTATGAACCAAAAATTGAAAACTTGCAGTGTGGCAGTAATTGTCATGTAAAGCAAACCTATAATATATAATAATTTTTATATAACAAGCAATAACAAGCAATCTAAAAATAATTTTCTAAAGATGCCATGTCTTGGCTTTAAACTGAACAACACCCCTCTAAGGCCAAGTATACTTTGATTTTTTGACTGAGTAAAGAAACAATTGGCAGAAACATTCATTCTAAACTGTCTTGTGAACCATTTACTTCTGTAAGTTCAGAATTATTTCTAACTTTAATTTTATATTATTTTGCACATATAATAAAAACAATAGAAAAAAATTTAGAATTTGAAATTTTAGTACTATCATAGTATTTTCAATATATATAATAAACTGTCTTACGATCAGGCCCTATCCAATCCACTTCAAATGCATAAAAGCACGCCATGAATTCAAAATCTAGAAGTACTGTAGCCAAACTATTTAACTGATCGGCCAGCCAGAAATCAGCAAACCCTACATGATGGAATGGTGCGGTGAATATCCTGAACTGAAAAATAAAAAAAATCCATTCTTAAAATAGCAATACAGTAATAAGAGGAATAATTCATCATTAAATATAATTAGTATGAAAACTACATGTATAATGAAGTTAATTCCCTTTTTCATGAAGTTATTTTTAGTAACTATGAGTCACAGCAAAATTGTCAAAGCAGCATGCCATCAGATTCAATCTTATTCTTAAGAAAATTTTTGAAATGTTTTAAATTGTAACAGACATATTACTAAAGGGGATAATATACCACAAATGGAAGATATCAGTTAACAAGAGCTGGTAGTACCGGGTTATGCTCCCCAAATAGGTTTTGGACACAGAGAAGTAGTTTCATGCTGATATCTTTTGTACATTAAGAGTTATGTCCCGGACAAAGTTCAAAGTGTAAAAATGAACAAAGGGCAGTAACTCCAAAATTAGGCAAACAGAGTTACAGTTCTTATGCACTGCACTTCTACTCAATGAGATCTCTCAACCACAAAGTTTCTTGTTGATACCTCTTGTAGATTCATTTTATGTCCTAGACAAGAAAAGCGAACGGACAGATGGACAAAGTGGCGATAAAATGCTAGGAGAAGGTGTAAATATGAAATGAAATGGAAGCTATGTAACCACAGACAGAGGAAGCTGCATATGATATCTTTTTATAACAAGTTCAATCAAATGAGTGGAAGAAATTTAAATTTTTACTATATTTAGCTTGTGTGTTCCTATATATAGAAACAGTGGCTTGAAAAATACTCACCAATATTCTAAGAAGCCACATCCTTGAACTGTGATGGAACATTTTGATTGGGTTAATGAGGAACAAGAAGAGGAAGCCAGCGAGGGCAAGAGGGAATATATAGCCAGATACTCCAAATACACCACTGAATAAAAACAGCATTGTACTGATACACCATATCACAGCCAGTCCTGTTGACAACTGAAAATATATAAATACGCAGTGAAAGTCGTTCTTAAATTCAAAACATATTAGAATGTATATAGTCTTCTTACACTTACACATACAACCTTTGAAATAAATTCACACTTAAATTTAAAATTAAAAATGCTTCTCATTTTACATGACAAGAAAGCTTAAGTGTGTGTGTGTGCATGTGTGTGTTTGTGTGTGAAGGGATGGGGGATAGGGGAAAGATGGTCACCTAAAAGAAGTTAATTAGTTATATTTGTCTAAAAACTTGAAATTAAATCTTTGAATCAAATTTTCAGATGCAAACAGCATCTATCTTACTACAATTCACAACTTTTAATTATTATTTTCATTTCAGAAGTTAAAACTTTGCTGATCACAAATTTTAATTCACTCGCTCATGGTTGGGAGTGGCATTTATTGTAACATTAAATTCTGAACATTATTTTCCTTTGCTCTTTCTTATAAATCAATAACAATACCTTGATCTGAATTAGACGAAAGACAATTTAACAAACAGTCTAGGAAAATTCTAAAAGAAAATTGGTACATGTACTTTGATATTTTACATTAGGCAGTGTGTGTCAATTAATCACTGATCTATCTGAACGTACCTCCATGAGCTGTTGATGTGTAAGATGGTGTCGCGGATCAATCTCAAAGATCAGCACATGGTTGACCCCTGATGACCTCCAGCCGTACGTGTTTATACCAAGCAGGAAGATGTCTAGTATTACAATAAACATTCCACGGTACATTCTCAATGCTGGTTCCCATGGCCCATCAACCTCGATAAAAAATGCTGAAATATATCCAAAAATCTCATCCATTACAATGTTTGAATATTTGTAATATATTATTAAACTTAATTTTGTCACCTTTGTGCAATAACAGGTTAACTCTTTATATAATTTAATAGAAATTTACCCGTAACTGCACACAGGTGACAATTTAAACATGTTTAAAGTAAAGACACAAAAATTAAATAGACAGTTTGTTGTTCATTTTACATGATGTGAGTTCAATCAAAATTTCACTTCTTTTCACCAACTGATACTTTCAAATCCTATACATAAACTAACAAGAACTTGTGACTAGAATGAATTCTCAAACCGATCATTATAAAAAACTTAAACTTAAAGGAAGAGTACAAAATGTGTGACTTTCTCAACTTTTCAACCTTTAAAAAAAGAGAGGTACAGTTAAAATTAGCCTAACACAAAATCCATTAAAAACTGCAGGTGAAAATCAGGTAAACATCACAATATTTGCACAATTGTAAAACAAATTCTTTCAAAAAAGATTTCATATAATACAATCGTTTATTTACACAGTCAAGCTAAAAATAAAACTTTTTAGTCTAAAATTAGAATGTTTTAGTCTAAAAATAGAATAAGAATCTATTTATAGATCTTACCTGCCACAATGATGACAATAAGAAGCACAGCTACCACACCAGAGTATAGTCCTACTCGGAATGTTGTCATAGGATTTTCCTATAAATATCGACAGAAAAATATCTTTATAGCCATTGAATTAGTAAAACAAATCAGTTTGATCACACAATTTTATGTAATAGCCTGACAAATGCCGACAAAAAAATAGGAAAATGAAAATGTAGGATACAAATAAATGCTTCTGGAAAGTAAAAAAAAAAAGCTGTTTGTAAGACAGTGCTCGGCCATTTTCTATGGTTGTTTGTAAAACAATAAGAGCCTGGATAATGTAGAATTTTTTTAAGTTCAAAAAGGGCCATAATTCTGTCAAAATCCAAGTGAAGGGTTATGGGCCTTGGACAGTAACCTCCTATTTTACATACTTTGTTACTTAATTAAATGTTATTTATAGACAGCATGTTATGATGAATATATAATTTTTCCTCCTACCTTATCACCAAGAGGGGGCACCCTCAACCTTTTCATGGCTTTCGATCTGTTACCACCTTCTAAATTTGATGTCACATTTTGCTAAAAAAAGAAAAGAAATACAGTCTAATAACAGACTTGGATTTAATGTTAGAAACTTAAAACCACCTGAAAATAATGCAGGAGTGTGTAGCTCTTTGAATAACTAATTCCAACACATGTACAGCACTTCTCAGTAAATACATAATCTATTTAGCAAATCTTCATTTTTTTTGTAGGATCTAAAGTCGTATAAATACTGTTAAGGTCATCTAGCCATATTCAAGCTTTTTTTTTTAAGACAGAAGACCAAAGAAGAACCACAAGTCTTCTGTTAGCTAGCTGAATAACTCACACAACTTGAACCCATAATGCCAAGAGGTCAATGGCCAGTGACCTTAACAATTAAGCCACAGAGATTAAAAAAGACATTAAGTTAACCCGTAGCCTGCTAGGTTACAGAATCTACCTATGCACCCAGTGCAGACCAAGATCTGTCAACACATCCATGTCATCTACTGTAATCATGGTCTACACAGTTCCCTAGTCGGATCTAGAACATATTTTGGAACTTTCATAAAAGATTTATACAATTTTCTCAAGGTTAAAAGAAAGATAAGACATTTAGTGGGGTAAAGTTTAACTGACTTCTACATTATTGACATACATGTATTACATCCACTAAGTTAAATACATAATATGAGCCGTGCCATAACAATACCAAAATAGTGTGTTTGCGACCGGCAAGGTTCCAGACTAGCCTGCGCATTCACGCAGTCTGATCAGGATTCATGCTGTTCACTTACAAACCCTATTACAAGTAGAGAAACTGATAGCGAACAGCTTGGATCCTGATCAGACTGCGTGGAGGCGCAGGCTGGCCTGGATCCATGATGGTCGCAAACGCACTATGTTGGTTTTGTCATGACGCGGCTCAATTATCTGAGACATTACCTCAACTTCACAGATAAGATGATCCACTTCCTTGTTTGTATAAAATGCTGCCGTGTCTACATGTGTCTGCTTCCATACCAAACCTCTTGTTGTCTTCATTAACTACGTAAAAAATATTTGTTCAGTTATAACAATGAGAGTGTTTACAGATCATGTTTTTGGGATGAAATTTTTTTCATGTCTTTTGATGACACTTTACCACATCATGTTTTTTTTTTTTTTAATGTCAACATTACCATGTTTTTCTAAGACAGTGTTTACCACATCATGTTTCTGGAAATATATAGTTATAGTAAGTGTTTACCACACCATAATTTTGGATTATAAACTTACCATGTTTCATGACAGAGTTTACATAATCATATTTTTAATAAAAAAAAAATCTTATGTGTTTTTACTTAACAAGACAAGCAACAAACAACACATAAGAGGTCTATGCTGGCTTCCCATTGACAGCTGATCAATTGATAAAAATAAGCGTTAAAATCATATATTACCGTTAATGTTGTATATTAAAAATTTCATTGATAAATTTTCATAAAATCATATAAAGACTATTAAGATAGGAAAGTACTATTAAAATCTTATGCCAGTTGGCTTATATTTCTCTTATTTATACAATTTACTACAGACTAAAAGAATGATCTTTCACAATGATCAGCATAACAAAATGGTGGCGAACGTGACTAATAGGATGTAAAGACGAGGCAGAGTAATCTCCAATTGTTGTCAAATTATATAATGTCCCAGGTTTTTTATGAGTTTTTTATCACATCATGTTTTGTAAATGTCAACATCATCATGTTTTTTAAATGAAAATATTAACAACATGATGTTGATCTTATCCAAATAACTAGATGTTAACCTTTTACCATTAATGGGCATGTTAACTTGTGGTTTTCAAGCATTTACCTTGTCATGTTTTTTAAGAATCTTCCTGAAGCCAGTAAAGTTGAGCGTCTGGTAGTTTTGTAGAAGGATCAAACTGAGGTAAAACTCGCTGAAGGCCAGCTTCAGGTCATGCAGCTTGCGCGTTCTGTTCAGTTCCTTGTGCTCCTTTTCTGGAAACAACAACAACAAAATTGTTAAAGATGTGGCTTAACCCTCAACCTACTGAATTTCTTAAATGGACTATAATTAATCAAGCTTATAATTTTGGAATGGTCCATTATTAATTTTAGTGATATCAAGATAAAAATCTGAAGCACGTAAGGAAACAATATACAGCCTGGTCAGACTGCATGGCAGTCCAGGCTGGCCTGGCTGTATATTAATGGCAAAGGCTCATCATTTTTGGTTCCAAGAGTTAAAGAATTAACCATTATTTGAAATAAACCAATGGTTTCATGTAATGTCTGACATCATCTTATGTACGCAAAGTTTGTTCACATGATATTGTTTTATTCAACTCGTTCAATAAATATAGTATCGAACCCACACTCATTCAAATCACTCAATGTCAAGGGCATGAAATTTCGTGGTTCTGTCAAAAATGCCATTTTTGTGGATTTTTAAATTTGTTAATTGTCTGATTGTATAATGTACTAAAATATTTGTACAGCAGACAAAATAACATTTCGTTTGTTCTTAACTCCATGGATTGATCTATCCCCGAAAACCACGAAAATAAGTGCTCCACAAATAATGATGATATTGCAGTATCCTCTCTATTTATGACACCTGGTTTCATTATTTTGTACCTTTGAAGAAAGCGACACTGGATCTCCGTCTACGTAGGTGAAGAGTTGACGGCTTTTTCTCGTGATCCGTGTAATGCTGTAGTTCTGACTTAAGACTCGCATATTTTCTCGTAGCTTCAGATATCTTCTCTGTAACAAAAGAATTTAATTACATGTACTGTGAAACTGAAAACCAAAATTCTTAATCCAGTATACATTCAAACTTTCAAAGAAAAGCAAAAAAAACTATCATTCTACATAATGTAACCAAATAGATTTTTGCTGTCTACAGGCATAATTATGGTTGGTATTTCGCTATAATATCTCTGCAATTACGTCAATGACAGAGAGTTTATGAAATGAGCCATGTCACGACAAAACCAACATAATGAGTTTGCGACCAGCATGGATCCAGACCAGCCTGCGCATCCGCGCAGTTTGATCAGGATCCATGCTGTTCGCTATCAGTTTCTCTACTTGTTATAGGGTTTGTAAGCGAACAGCATGGATCCTGAACAGACTGTGCCGATGCGCAGGCTGGTCTGGATCCATGCTGGTCGCAAACGCATTATGTTGGTTTTGGCGTGACATGGCTCAAATGGTTTATATCACATGGAATAAAAAGAGTATCTCATGCAAGCTAAAATTAAATTATCAAGGACTAAATACATGTAGATCTACATAACAATAAAGAGTAAATATATATCTTAAATTATTAAAAACCAGGGTAAAAGTAATAAATACATTCTAGCATATATCCTTTAAGCTGTTTGAACAGATGGGATCAGTATGCAGGGATAAACAACTGCTGCTTGAAGTTTGCTGAACAAGGGTGAATTTGGATTTATCAATTAAAGTCACGGATGATGTTATAATTCCATCTTGATTTTTGACAAACTGGTCATATAATTTTTTGCTTCTTTCAATCATTTTGCCTCGTTTTGACAAAATTATTTTGCCTTATTTTAGCCAACCTTGCAACTATAATAGTAAGACACAGGTGTATTCCTGAAATTTTAACAAGCAGAATGTGTCGCCTATAATTTTGAATTTCATGATCATGTGATTTTAAACCACTATTTTTCTGAGCCATTTAAGAGGCCAATTAAGAGGCTAATACAATGTCAACAGCTTTTCACCTTTGTTTCAGTCTGATTTAAGTTCAGGGTGCAGTTTTATCAACAAAGACGTTACTGCGATCTTATCTTATGACAGAGACTTACGACCAAGCTTGCAATTTCAACAAGACAGTTTTATGAACATGGTCACCAGCCTGCAGTCGCCACTAAGATTGATGAACTCATTACCTCCCCTTTTGGTTTTAGGTGCTTTTTTTTAAACTTTACACCATACATTGTAATTTGATTGTATTACATTGGAGCATATAACATAACAACTCACCATAAAAAAATGTGTTTATTTTTGCAAGCTCTTTGTCACAAAACTGGAAGAAATTCTCATCAAAACGTGCAAAGTATCGCTGAATAATTCCTTCATCAGTTACTGAAACAGGAAAATGTATAATTTAAATGTATACCTTATAAAGAAACAAAAAATTTAGTAGCATCATAACAATGGATGCTGCTTGGTGTTATTTTAACAAAAATAACTAGAACTGCCACTGTCATGGCACGAATACCCCAGCATACCACTTTGTCAAAATCAACAATTTAGAGCTCAAGGACAACTTCCCTGCCAAATCTGAGGTTACTAAGCCAGTGCATTGCTTAGTTATGTATTCTCCATGCTTCAAATGTGAAAATGTCAAAATCAATACACTGCGGACAGGTATTCTCAAGCATTTGAGCAGACAAGCTTATTATAGTAAAAATCCCTTTGACACATTCACCTTTAAATCAATAGGGATCATCTACTAGTCATAAACAACCTCAATACCAAATATGAAGACTGTTGACCAAAGCATTCTTAATCAATTGAGCAGAAAAGCTTTTTTAATTCAAGGCCCCTGTGACCTTGACCTTTGACCTGAAAATCAATAGGGGTCATCTACTAATCATGACTAACCTCCATGCAAAATATGAAGACTGTGGGTCAAAGGAATCTCAAGTTTTTGGGCGGACAAGCTGTTTTTAGTCAAGGCCCCTGTGACCTTGACCTTTGACCCAGTGACCTTAAAATCAATAGGGGTCATCTACTAATCATGACTAACCTCCATGCCAAATATGAAGACCATGGGTCAAAGGAATCTCAAGTAATTGGGCTAACATGCTTTCTTTAGTCAAGGCCCCTGTGACCTTGACCTTTGACCCAGTGACCTCAAAATCAATAGGGGTCATCTACTAATCATGACTAACCTCCATGCCAAATATGAAGACTGTGGGTCAAAGGAATCTCAAGTTATTGGGCGGACAAGGAAAAACAGCCGGACGGCCGGATGGGGAGACGTCCGGACGGACAAGCTGATTCCAGTATACCCCCCTTACAACTTTGTTTTCATTTTAGAGAAATATTATGCAAACTTGTACATATATCTTCAGAAATTGGCCAGAATTCACGGAAATCTTTATAAACTGGGTCATGATCATGGAAGCTTATAATTATAGGGGCTACTACAATATACTGTAAAATTCCTAATAAAAAGCCCCCCAACCCCCCCAACCCCCAGGCTTTTTGATATGGCAAAAATCAACTCATCAGTGCTGAACTCATGAGTAAATCTATAATATTATTCAAATCCTTCAGAATCCATTTTCTTTTATAGTAAACATATGAACTTTAAAACCTTAACACTTTTAAATGTTATCACCAATACTTGCTAACACTAAATGTATTTACAATGAGTTTGGATTTAGGAAAAAATGTGTTGTAATGATTTTGGAAAATGTTAAGCCCTGGAGAGTTTAATATGAATTTTACTGGATATGAAAAATCTATAAATAGCTTCAGTGTCCATGACCCAATTTCAAATGACAGTATTCAGTATTCTGGCATAGAAAATTGTCGCAATAGAAAAAGTAAAATAACATTAACTTTTTTGAGTTGATTTTGCATTAAAAATTGTCCAGTAAAAAGTTGAATTATCTAAGGTCTTACTACACAAGGACATGAGGACTTAAATTATACAAATAATTAGCTGTTTATAACAAATGTAAAAGTACTGGACACAAACAAATATTATTATGACATTAATCATATATTGTAAATGTACAAGTCCTAAATAGACATTAATATTTGTTCTTAAAAAAACTATTTATCTTTACATATTGCTGTAAGAACATAATTCAGGAAAAAAAATCTTTGCACATTACTTATCTAAAATTGCTTTAAATGTCAAAGAAACAAAATGACATAAAAGCAAAAAAAAAAAAAAATTTACACCATGAAATATTTTATAGCTATATTGTATATACCATTTGTAATTTTCTGAGAAACAAATACGCCGATAAATTGTTTTTCTATTAAAACTGCAATATCCCTCAGTTTTAATTCAATAATTCAGAAAACCTGGAGACAAAATTGAAACATCTGACAAACATAAAAACAACAAGATCTTAAGTGTTCCATTACATTTGTAACATGTCGGAACATGTGAATCTCTTTGAGAACATAATCACCTGAAGATAAGAATGGTTCCCGGCAATTTTATATACTACATATTTATTGGATATAACTGCAAAAAAGGTTAAGTGCTCAATTAAATTGTCTTGTTATAATAGTTTAGGAAGAACATGCCAATTTTCTTAAATCATAATTATGTTATTAATTCAATGCCTAGTTTGTAACATTACCGTGGAAGGTGAAGATGAGGGGGTGGGCAAATATGTACTGGAAAAATGACAGGCAGTCCTGTGTCATTTTAAAATCAATACACTTAAAAATACTACCCTTTTTTAAGACATTGCCATTTGTGGAAAGCGAATTCTATTTTTCACAATGTAAGATAGTAAATAAAAGCTACCTAAAACAAGGGGGCATAATTCTCAATCTGCCAACGTTCTTGACAGACTTATCTGCCCTTGATAGTGAACAAATATTTCAAGTTTGAACTAAATACCTTTTACAGTTTTAGAGAAAAAGGGAAATATTCTACGTCTAAAAAAAGGGAAAATAACTCAGCTATGATTATCTGCCCCTGAGATATGCATTTCAAATTTGTATGTCAACAAGACATTTAGTATTCCAAGTTTAAAGTCAATATCTTTGATAATTTTTAAGAAATGGACCTCAACTGATAAAGTTAACCAGGAAATTCAAAGTCAATAAGGGGGCATGACTGACAAAAAAATGATTATAAAATTACCTGGCCTTTAGAAATGCATTCGATTTTAACAAAACTTAAGTACATGTATTTCAAGTTTGAAGTGATTAACCTCGACAGTTTTTGAGACATTAACTTTAAACAAGAGGGCCATGATGGCCCTGGATCGCTCAACTGACAAAACCGCATCCAAGCAATGTCTTAAACAAGCATCATGGCCAAGTTTGATGACAACTGAGTCAAACATGTGACCTCTAGTGTGTTATAAAGATTTTTCCATATTTGGGCAATGTGACCTAGTTTTTGACCGGACACGACCCATATTTAAACTTGACCAACAAATCATCAAAACAACCTTCCTGACCAATTTCCAGGAAATTTGGATCAAAACTGCAGCCACAAGAGTGTTAAAAAGATTTTTCTATTTTTAGCTCCTGTGACCTAGTTTTTGACCGGACATGACCAATCTTAGCACTTGACCTAGAAATCATCAAAACAACCTTCCTGACAAATTTCCAGAATATTTTAATCAAAACTGCAGCCACTAGAGTGTAAACAAGCCTTTTCTATTTTTAGCTCCTGTGACTTAGTTTTTTACCGGAGATGACCCATCTTCGAACTTGACCCAGAAATCAAAACAACCTTCCTGACAAATTTCCAGAATATTTGAACCAATACTGCAGCCACTAGAATGTTTACAAGCTTTTTCTATTTTTAGCTCCTGTGACCTAGTTTTTGACCGGAGATAACCCATCTTCCAACTAGTTTTTGACCTGAGATGACCCTTCTTCCAACTTGACCTAGAAATCATCAAAACAACCTTCCTGACAAATTTCCAGAATGTTTGGATGAAAACTGCAGCCACTAGAGTGTTAACAAGCTTTTTCTATTTTTAGCTCCTGTGACCTAGTTTTTGACCAAAGATGACCCATCTTCGAACTTGACCTAGATATCATTAAAACAACCTTCCTGACAAATTTCCAGAATATTTGGATGAAAACTGCGACCTCTAGAGTGTTAACAAGCTTTTTCTATTTTAAGCTCCTGTGACCTAGTTTTTGACCCGAGATAACCCATCTTCGAACTCGATCTGTATTTCATTGAAACAAACATTCTGACAAAGTTTGATGATGATCCAATCAAAACTGTGACTGCTAGACTGTTAACAACCCAATTGTTAGAGTGTTAACAAGCTTTTTCTATTTTTAGCTCCTGTGACCTAGTTTTTGACCGGAGATGACCCATCTTCGATCTTGACCTAGATATCATCAAAACAACCTTCCTGACAAATTTCCAGAATATTTGGATGAAAACTGCAGCCTCTAGAGTGTTAACAAGCTTTTTCTATTTTTAGCTCCTGTGACCTAGTTTTTGACCCGAGATAACCCATCTTCGAACTCGATCTGTATTTCATTGAGACAAACATTCTGACAAAGTTTGATGATGATCCAATCAAAACTGTGACTGCTAGACTGTTAACAACCCAATTGTTGACGACGCACTACACACAACGCACAACGACGGATGCCGGACATAGCCCCATCACTATACCTCACCTTGACCACTTCGTGGTCAGGTGAGCTAAAAATGAAATTCAAAAGGGGCATAATTTTGCTACAATGAATTTCAGGATTATCTACCCTTCTTAAGCAGTGTCATATTTTGATATTGAACATGTAAATCAAGTTTGAGGTAAAATACTTTAAAAAAATCTAAGTTGGGAAAGGGATATTACTCAGTATGCATAAAATAATTTTAGTATTATCTGCCCTTTTGAAAGGGAGTATTCTTATCACAATAAACATGTATATCAAGTTTGAAGTCAATAACTTTTATAGTTTCTGAGAAAATGGACCTTACTGGATAGGTTAACCAATGCACACGCCGATTCCAACACCAATGCCAATGAGAAAGTCATGACAAAAGCTCCACTTGTTGAGCTAAGAAAAATGCTGCAATACCTTTCACAAAGGAAAAACTCTTTAATAATATATTCCATTATAAATGATTTATATGAGTGGTGCCTGCTGAGTTGCCCTCATTACTGGCTACTAGTTATGCAATTTTATAGATTCTATCGCACTAGCCTCAGATTTAATATGATTACAATCAGCTCCTAAATATTGCTATGCATTAGGATCTGACAATCACCAATAGGTTGTCACCTTCTCGTGATCTTTCAAACAGCCAATAATCTTTAAAACGATGCGGTTTTACTTCCACTGACATCAATATTTTTATACTTCGTCAAATGCCTATCTGTAAAGGACGGTTTGATTGCATTGCATTGATTTCTCAGGAAATCCATATCACAATGAATGCAAAAAATATACAGTGGCAATTAGATCTACATGTAAGAAATAAGTAGATCTGAACTTTTGTCAGATTGCCTGCGATTTTTCTGCTTATTACAAGTAAATAACATGACTGCACTGCATTATCATTCATGCATTATCATTTACGGGCACATAACTGTCTTATTTTAATGACAAAAGAAATTTGACATAAGCATTTCATTGCAAATTAACACTTAGTTTTAAACATCACAAATATATGTCATGGGCATAGCTTTTATTTCATTATCGTAAATACTATATAAAATGCACTTAAAAACCAAGGCTGTCAAATGCACAACTTTGATCTCAGAAAATTAATGCAAAACAATCAAATTATTCGGTCATTTTTTATTTTTAATATATAATTATATTTCCCAATAACTTACAATGAGCCCAAAAGTCATTTAATAGTGTGAAATAAGTATTAATTGTAGCATTAAATTATAACAAGAAACCATAAATTCTCTCAGACGATTTTTCCTTAATGGAATTTTAATTTGATACTCTTATGAAATAGTATTATTTAAACAGCTATTTTCCAACAGAAAATTGCATTCATGGCCAAGAACATTTTCTCAGTCTAACGTGTAACATGACAAATTTATGAATGAACTTTCTCGAGAACAGGATTACTTTTGGAGGTAAGAAATTTGATTGAATAATTATGAATTTTCAAGTTTTTACATGAGCAATTAAAGGGACTCCCACTGTGGTATTTTGACATTACGGGACTGGAAATAATTTTTCGAGATAAAATGTTCTATTTGATGTCCGTCTTGACCAATATCTTGTGTACAAAATTTTAGATTACTCGCTCACTCTGTTTTTAAGTTAACTGAAAAGCTTTGCAACTTTTTTTAATACTCATATCGCGCTAAGAATGGCTCAAAAATATGATTTTCAATTCATTTTTCTGTATATTTCTCTTATACATATATATTGTATATTTCTGTTTTAAATGCCCCAGCTGATCTATGGAAGAAATTCAAACTTTATGTTTTTAGGCTTTTGGACCTCAGTGGAGTTCCTTTAAGGCTAGGCAACTTTTTAAAATGGTTGGTTAATTTATGCATTTCTTTAGCGTAAAATTAAAGCATTAAATTTTATGATATTTTACTGATATACGGGTGTAAATGTTGTTCCCTTGACCTAAGAATATGTGGCTTTTCTTACCATTCCTGATGCTAAATATACAGTTACATGTACATAAATATAATTATATAAAATGCATGATTTCAATTAAATATCATTAACTCTTCCATATAAGATACTACATGCAGCTTACTTACAGTGAATCCACTGAATAACCAACATTCTCACTAAGTTTTCTTCATGAATGTGTTTTTTCCTGTACAAAATTAACGTGTTGAACGACCAATGCTTACCAGTGTTTTTTAATACAATGCCACCTCAAAATGTTTATACATATACTCATATAAAATGCATAATGATTTTAATCAGGTAAACACAATTTGTTTTTGGTCAACATCTGAATATAAGATAAATTTCAAGAAATGAAAATAATTATGTAAAGTGAGATATTTTCCATAATAACTCATCCTCTTTCTATTTTCAGTATTAATAAACACTTGTAAATATTTTTTTCTTTTGTAATAATATTATGTCATATTGTAATGATTTGCATCAAAGAAGTTATAACAAAAATAGAATAATTTTGTTTAAAGCTCCAATGATGTCAGAAAATTCTGTTGTTTGCTCCATTTTACTACATGTACATCTTTTTTTTAAACCACGTTTAAGGGCTGTTTATTTCCAAGAGAAGAGTACAAAGATGGTAACTATTTACATTGATAAGTAGATAATAATTAATATATGCTTGCAACGATACATATACGTCTTACAATGCTAAGAAAAAACTGTTTGTTGTTCCCTGTGAACAAAAAATTCTACATTTCACTCACTTTCAAATACTGAACTTGTAATTAAAGCCCCCACATTTACATGTTTTAACGTAATTGATCTGATTTTCATTCTCAACGTTTACGATGTTTCTAATTTTTACCTGTATTAAATTATGAATTATATCAATTCAAATTGACTTATGACAAGTAAAATCGTAGTTAATTGTGTTTTGAAAGCCGCAAAACACCCGCATAGCATACTGTCTATACTTGACTTAAACACCACCAGTCACTGCAGTGCTTTGTTAATTAGAAAATGTCACACTTTTACTTTATCCAACAGAAATAATGCATAATAACCATATAGTAAAGCACTGTGTAGAATAACCATATTAGTAAAGCATGAAGAATAACCATATAGTAAAAGACGTAGAAGAACCATATAGTAAAGCATGTAGCATAACCATATAGTAAAGGACATAGAAGAACCATATAGTAAAGCATGTAGCATAACCATATAGTAAAAGACGTAGAAGAACCATATAGTAAAGCATGTAGCATAACCATATAGTAAAGCATGTAGAATAACCATATAGTAAAGCATGAAGAATAACCATATAGTAAAGCATGAAGAATAACCATATAGTAAAGCATGTAGAATAACCATATAGTAAAGCATGTAGAATAACCATATAGTAAAGCATGTAGAATAACCATATAGTAAAGCATGTAGAAGAACAACTGTTTAAACAGTATTGTTTCAGTTTTAAGTGACTACGTAGATAATCAAGTACATTATAATTTTTGCAGTACTAGTTATATAGCTTTATACACTTCAAGTCTTAATTCTATGCTATATCAAACAAACCTTCTTCCGACGGGGCTTGCTCCTGTGCCTGGTACAACATGTCTTTCATCAACTGTGAGAAAAATGAGAAAACAAATCGCAAATAAAAACATTATTTGAAGATTTTCTTTACAATTATGACTTTGAATATTAGCAGTAGGAATATTGTCTTTGTTTGTTTATCTTTGTTTTTAAGCTGATTTATGTTCATATGTCTGATGTGGATCCACCTACATGTACCAGAGACAAGCTTTCCTGGATAACTGACCAGTAATTTCCAATTTTCTGCAAAAGACTGACTATTAATACCACAATTACGGAATTATTTTCAATCATATAATGTATGTCAAAAAAAAAAAAAACAGAACTAGGCAAGACTGAGTCTCTGTGATTGGTTAACTTAAGTTATCTTAGGTTTCAAACTATCCAATGAGAAAGCTACATTAACATTTTGTTATTTCTTATTTAAAGTGATATTATGATTATCCAAGATTACATTGACAGTGCAAAGGTAAAACTCAAAATAACTTTACATTTTTCCATTATTGTGTTCAATTTTATACTCTAACACGCTTCACACAGGCATAACGCAATCACAAAACCCAACTTTTGGGGACTTTGTGCTCAAAGTGTGCTGAAATAAGGTAAATGAAATACACAAGCATACGTTACCTCGTACTGAATATACTGTTTGCGCCATTCTGGTGTTATATGGGCTCCCAAATGTTCGGCAAACTTCATCTTTCAAATCTCTCGTATTTAGGATACAGTTTAACATAAACCAAATACAATGTTTATATTAAACCTAACATTATAGGCACAAATCCAGCCTTTCTCGTCTCAGTTCATCTAATATGGTAATTTGGTCGTAACTTATGGTTTCACAAGTAAAATAGTTAAACCAGTCCGTTTTCAGATATTTAAGACCAAACAAAAATCCAGTCTGCATAAAGCTCGTCTACATGTATGCCCCTGGTTAACCTGAAATAAACAATAATCTGAACATATTAACAATGAACTTAAATATCCTTTTTATAAATGAAATAACCTAATTAAATATTCAAATTTCATAACTGATGAATTATTTTAGGGGGAAAAAAAAAACAGTTCAAAATTAAACAAGATTGATGATAAAATAATTTTATGTCAAAAACTCTCCCAACTAAAAACAAAAACCAGACAAGATTTTAAGGTATTTAAATGTACTGTCAGGGTAAAATTAATCAAATGGATATTTATTTACCTGTGTAGAAGAAAAATAACTTTTTCATTTTTTTTTTTTAGTCTTTGACCCATAAGTACATCACATGTCTCTTACAAGTCATATGTGTGTTTTTTTTTCTACTTAACTTACTGTCATGTATGCAATACTATCTATGCATATACATCTTGAACTTAAAACCTTATTCTCAAGTGTTATAGCAATTGTTCTACAAATTAAACTGATTTAAGTTTATACTAACCGATACTTGCAAAAGAAACACTTAAGGCAAAAGGAATAAAATATTCACCATGAATAAGAAACATCAATTAAAGGCCTAGGGAATAAAAGATGCCCGTGTAAGATATATCATATCAATAGGATATATTATAAAGTTCCATGAATTTGATGTTAATTAAAATACTGAACTTTATTGAATATTTCTTTTTATCACACTTTTGCGACTCTGTAAAAATGGTATGGCATGCTGTGCATATATTTTGAAGTGATGTCACTTGCATTATACAAACATAGCGTAAAAGTGTGCTAAATCATGTTAGCGTTACATGATAGGCACGTCAATGAATAAGTGATTGTTTAAACTGAGAAAATGGTTCTTTTTCAGGTATGTGATATTAAAATAGGATATTGAATGAGTGTTGGTTCATTACTAAATCTATTATTGAATGAAATAAAATTGTACCCACCAGAGGCTCACATAATACAAATGAGCCGTGTCATGACAAAACCAACATAATAGGTTTGCAACCAGCATGAATCCAGACCAGCCTGCGCATCCGTGCAGTCCGCTCAGGATCCATGCTGTTCGCGATCAGTTTCTCTACTTGTTATAGAGTGTGCAATTGAACAGCACGGATCCTGATCAGACTGCGTGGATGCGCAGGCTGGTCTGGATCCATGCTGGTCGCAATCCCATTATATTGGTTTTGTCATGACACAGCTCAAAATTATTTAACTCCTTCAATAAAGTCAGTATTGAACATACACTCATTCAATATCCTATTTATAGATGTCCTTAAATCATACATGTACATATATACTAATCATCACTTTCAAAAGTGTGGAATATCATTAACGTTTGACGGAGAAAATAGTCTCAAAAAATACTTAAAAAGTGTGAATGAGAAAGTTTAACATGTTGTTTTCTTTATCATCTTTATCTAACAATACACCATGGTATGAAATTCACATGTTTTTTTTTTATCATTATAAATCACATATGTAAGTAGACTGGACTCTCTCAATTACATGCACTAGTGACAAGGGGTAAACATTTCTTGATCCAGCAGGGTTTAACAGTGACAAATATAATTTTCGTTAAAACACTCAAAATCTACAATATGTTCATGTTAGGGTAATATAATTTTCAATATATTTATAGTTAAAGGCCTGTCAAATATTTCAGGATCTATTACTATTTATTAGATCATATTACGAGGTAGTACAAATTCATACTGTTTTTACATGTTGACATTTTTTTACATTCATGTACAGATGTACTGATGTAAGAAGGTCTATGAATAGAACACAAAGAGGTTGATCAATACAAACATATCGCCCATCTTATCCCACCTGGTGAATAAGTGCTGGTGCTCTTGGTAGTTCATAGCAGTACATGTAAGTCACATTGAATTTACCAGAGCACAGTTCAGCCACTGCATCGCTCCTGGGCAGGCAGTTGATCAGTTTACCTAATACCAGTTGCCTTCAATTTCACAAGGAACTGATAACTTCTGTGCATACCAGAGCAGAGGTACAGTGGAAATGACCATAAAAAAGGACTTTATGATCAATCACAATAAAAGTGACATGCACTGTCCAAAAATTGAACTAGGGTCACCCAATTAACAGTCCAAAGCTCTTCCTATTGAGCTAACAGGATGGCTATCCCACCTATTAGCATTTGTCACCAGTTCATGTTTTGCGGCAGGTCAGTCTAAACATTCCTATAACCTGACCAGGCAATATATTGTCAATAGCTCCAGTCTCCAATAGACGTTATCTTTTACCATTATAGCTTCATGGTGCCCTACCAATCACAATAGATTAGTCAACCTGTTTCGCTTATTTTCGAAGCTGTTATTGTAAACCTTAAGTTGTACCTATGTTATTAGCTGGGAAAACCCCAAATATTCTTAATTCCTGAGTAACTCTTTTTTAATACTGAAATCCCTTAAAATTCAAAAGAACTTTACAAAATTCAAAGCATGGCAAGGGTTATATATCTATAGTCTTTCTTTCAATCCATTTCATAAAAAATTATGAAAAAGCTGATCTAAGATAGCTACTGTTCAGTCACAGGCCTGCAAACTAACATGCACAGGGCATTTTTAGGGGAATTCGAAAATATTAGAACATTTTGGGGTTTGGGAAACCAGCCATAGTATATTTGGCTGTAAAATATTAGGAAAGAAGTTAATGTGAGGTCAAGACATAGAATTTTTCGTTATATAATCAGTATTGTAGGAGCAGAAGTCCAGTGGTAGGACGCGCGATTAGGGATCGAGAGGTCCCGGGTTCGAACACCACTAGGGGCACTGCTAATTTCCTTGAGCAAGAAATTTACCTGCGATTGCTTCACTTCACCCAGGTGTAAATGGGTACCTGCGAGGGTGGTATAAATCCGTTACGCCAGAGTGTCGGCTGCACTAAGCGGAGTTAAAAGACTCCCCAGGGAGATTGATAGATAGATACCAGTAGCCCGATGACCAGGGGTAATAGCTGTAAAGTCGGTGAACGTGCGTAAGCATGAAACTTAGACTATAAAATGCAATTACGAGGGCTGTCCGTAAAGTTCGTAGACAAGACTATAAAATTATTATAAGCAGTCATATCAATATGATGATCGAATATTTTGCTAAACTATTTATATGCTACATATTTTTAAATTAAAAAACATGATAAAAGTAATATTCGCAAAGCGACAATCACCATGGCAACATGATCAACAAATCACGGAGCACTTTGATTTCATGACGATAGCTACTTGAATAATAAGTTGCTAAAAGATGTATTTTCTACGCAAACTCTCGTTTTAATTTTGCGACATCAAATGATACAATTGCATGATATTTTGTGAAAATTATGACGTCATACGTAAATAAACAGCTTGTTAAGGACGGTTTTAGGCAATGAAGGTGCGTAAATTTTGTGTTGCAAAATGACGTCAAATTCAAGGACGGAGCAAAGTTATGTTATTTAACTTCATAGCAACTCTAATATGGGACCAACTGAGATTTTAGCCGTTACTTTAAAAACAAATTCAGCCATAAATTGTTCAAGACAACTTGTGTTTAAATGTCAAACAAGATTAAGAAGCGGTAATGACAGAATTAGGTAAAAGAGCGCTCCAGACGACCATAAGTAGCATGGCCAAAATATCGTAGATTGCGTTATAAAATTCTTTGGTAAAGACAGACATCTCACACACACTGTATGGGAACCAGTGACATCTTTGTTTTTAAATTAATTTTAGTATATGAAATTCATAAAGTAATGGCAAAGAAACAAACATGTATTAAGTATACGCCATACAGGTACCATGGCTGTTGAAAACGGAAGAAATTGAATAATCTGTAAACGGGAAGTTAATTTGATGCCGTTGACGTTGTCAAAGTGCTTCATGACGATGTATATATGTTGTATGTAACTACTGTTAAAATACAAATGTAACTCACAGTTCAGTAATCTTTTATAAATGTGTTAGCTAGAAATGTATAATTGTGCTGACAAAATTTGTACAACATATGTATTGTTATAGTATAAAAAATGAAGAAGTATATGAACTTTCCGGACATCCCTCGTACTATTGGTTAATCTGAGAAGAAAAAGAAAGATTAATATGAAAAAGTTACAAAAACATTTTAGCTGGCAAATTCTATCATTTTAACTTAAATGTGTGAAATTCCTATTACTGGTAAACACCCCCAAGGACAAAACATTTTCAAAAAGAGGGACTATCAATAAAATAAGTTTACCTAAATCCTAAAATAATTGTTTATACTTTTAGTTTTTATAAACAAGTGTTGGTAATAACATTAAAACGTGTTTTTAAAGTTTTTGTGTTTTAATTCTATAAAATAAATGGATTCTGAAGAATTTGAATAAAATAATGGATCTAACTCATGAGTTCAGCACTGATGAGTAGATTTTTTTCCATACATGTATCAGAAATCCTGGAGAACATTATAAGGCTTTTAATATGAATTTTATCTAACTCTAAATTAGGTGGGGGGAAAATCCCGGGATCGCCTATAGAAAAGACGGGATCCGGGATCGTATTAAACATATAGTAATCCCGGGAATTGACCACCCGCCACAAAAGGCATGAAATAATCGATAATTTATCGATGACGCGTCATCGATAAATTATCGATTATTTTCATGCCTTTTGTCAAAGATATGCTTGTGATATGCTTGTTGACAATTTTAATGATGTTTTTTATCGTTGATGGCTATGATATATATTTGTATTTGAATGATTTTCGTTGAGACTCGCATGTACTGTAATTCTTTATACATGTGTCTTGGTTGGTTATTTCATATGTTTGATAATGGAAACGTTTAATTAATAACAGCCGTACTAAAAATACTTCAATTTGTACGAAAATAAGGTTTAGATTATTATTATAATTGTTGTTTAATTATTATTATTATTATTATTATTAATTGACCTCAGAATGTCACACACATGTGTTTTTTTTGCTATTCTTCCCTGCTTATGTTAATATTATCATTTAGTTTCTAGATAGGATGTTGCTTTATTTTGTGATCTTTTGTTTTGATTTTGCTTTTTGTTTTGTTGATTTTTGCTTATCTTGTCCAGCATGACTCAAGCTAGCTGTTAAATGAGTTCAACTAATGACTTACATGTTTAATACCTTCTGTCTTTGTGTAGTCTGATAACCCGGCCATAGTCTTTCATATTTAAATTATATATAAAAAATGTATGTTGTTTTTTTGTTTTTGTTTTTTTTTTGTTTAGTATTTTTATTTATTTATTTATTTAAATAATTCATTAAATTTTTAATTGTTTACTCGGTATATTATTGGACTTTATTGGAATTTTTAGATACTAGACATTGCTAGTGATGTAGATTTGGGTAAACTATCATTTTTAGTTTTTTAGCATATGATTCGTTTTTATAAATATATACTAAAAGGTCTATTTTATGCATGTGATGTATATATATCATGTCTAATCATTTTTTATTGTAGCTGTTTTATCTTTGTTGATCTTATACTTTATGTTATTTACAGTCGGTTATAAAAGCTCCTAGAGCTTATGTTGTAATGTTGAAAACTTGCCGACTTGAAATAAAACTTATCTTATCTTATCTTATCTTATCTTATCTTACCCATAATCTTATTTAATATTGTAAGTACATGTACTGGCAGTAGAAGTCATTGTATATTGGTTTCGAGATATTGACACAAATGACACGTGCACTTTTATAGTAAATATTATGAGAGATGAGAGACACCTGTCTGGTGAACCAAAGCATGATTGCTACGTAAAGTGACATTAAGCGGGTTTTTTTTATTTTATTAAAATACATTTTGTTTGATTTGTCACGGAACAAGATGACCTTTTATATAAATCACTGGATTTTGATTTCCCTACTTTGATATAAATTATTATAGTAATTTCCACTTGTCAAACAGAATCAGACATGTAATGTTCAAATCATTTTACTCCTATCAATATATGAGTATATTGTATCTTTAAAATATTAAAACAAACGTTTCAATAGGACAGATTATCATTTTCCCTATGAAATCATTACGATACGTGTACAATATTTTAAACAGAATATCTTTGATCTAACATATAATAATCACATTCAGAAAAGCTGGGATAGTATTAGATATATAGAGATCCCGGGAATTGATCGTCTGCCATATGACATTCAGAAAAGCCGGGATCGTATTAGATATATAGAGATCCCGGGATTTGTCCACTGCCATGTCACATTCAGAAAAGCCGGGATCGTATTACACAAAAAGAGATACCGGGTATTGACCGTCTGCCATATGACATTCAGAAAAGCCGGGATCTTATTAGATATATAGAGATCCCGGGATTTGTCCACTGCCATGTCACATTCAGAAAAGCCGGGATCGTATTACACAAAAAGAGATACCGGGTATTGACCGTCTGCTATATCACATTTGAAGAATAGCCGGAATTGTATTAGATAAATAGAGATCCAAGCAGGATAACATTACGAAAAGCCGGGATCGTACTAGACAAGCTGTGTCTATCATCATCATCATCGTCATCATTATTATATGTTATTACTTTGCAGTAATGCAATAAATTTGTACATACTTGGGTTAACAAAATAATATCTTTAAAGGTTACGAATATTTGTATAACATGGACATATAAGATCAAAATGAAATTCGACTTCTAAGTCTCTTAAAGAACAACATTGGCAGCATTGGTATTCTATTTCTAGCGTGTCTGCCAGTTTGTATTCTTCGGTTGTGTGCAGAAGTTCTTAATCTAGTTACAAATCGTCTCTAATGTTCAGGCAATATTTATCTAAATACCTTTCGTTACAAAAAAATCACATATACAGACATATAAATAAACACATGTTTCAACATATTAAATCAATTCAAAGCTGCATTCCTCCAGGTAAACGAAAGCATTTCAAGAAAATCAAACTTGCGAAAAATGGAAAAGATTCAAGTAATAATCTACGTGATATATGCGATTAATGCATGATTTTGTCGTATTTATTACCATACAGATTGATTGTATTTCTTTATGCGGGATAGAAATCTTACAAAGAACCAGGAATGTATATTATATATAAAAGCCGGGATCGTACTAGACAAGCTGTGTCTATCATCATCATCATCGTCATCATTATTATATGTTATTACTTTGCAGTAATGCAATAAATTTGTACATACTTGGGTTAACAAAATAATATCTTTAAAGGTTACGAATATTTGTATAACATGGACATATAAGATCAAAATGAAATTCGACTTCTAAGTCTCTTAAAGAACAACATTGGCAGCATTGGTATTCTATTTCTAGCGTGTCTGCCAGTTTGTATTCTTCGGTTGTGTGCAGAAGTTTTCTTAATCTAGTTACAAATCGTCTCTAATGTTCAGGCAATATTTTATCTAAATACCTTTCGTTACAAAAAAATCACATATACAGACATATAAATAAACACATGTTTCAACATATTAAATCAATTCAAAGCTGCATTCCTCCAGGTAAACGAAAGCATTTCAAGAAAATCAAACTTGCGAAAAAATGGAAAAGATTCAAGTAATAATCTACGTGATATATGCGATTAATGCATGATTTTGTTTCGTATTTATTACCATACAGATTGATTGTATTTCTTTATGCGGGATAGAAATCTTACAAAGAACCAGGAATGTATATTATATATAAACGTTCCTGAAAAATCGAAAACCATGTGGCAATGACTTTTTTCAAATATTAAGATTCACAATAGACGAAAATAAGATTTGTGTTGATATTACAAATCTATTCTTATAAAAAATATATAAAAGTATTATAAACGTAAAAATATTATTGCCTTGTACATCCATTTTCACAATTTTTATTAAAAATGCTTGTGGTTAATCTGTGCTTCGTAATAAATTGCTTAATATATATTTATAATATTATATATGTTAATTGACTCAGAGACATTTTGCAGACGTATTTATGTAAACTAATTATAATCTTTACTGTCACAGAATTTATTTCATTAATACAAAGAGCGACGCTGGGACAATTAACAGGGTCATATGTTGAATATACCATAATGCGGCACAGGGCCATAATATCATAAATCAAACAGGGTGCATAACATTAATTACATCAGATTACGTCACTTGTGCTAGTTATTTAATTATGATCATTCTAGGTGCTTTATGACATTGGCCATGTCTCATAAGAATGACTACCAACTGTATGGTATTAATAAACACAGTTGTTACAGAAATAATTATTTTTCAATTATTAACGAATTTCTGTGCACTTTTTTCACCTTGTTTATACATTAAATGAAGAAACATATTTTCTTTACAATATCTAATAAGCAAAATATGAAAAATATAAAATATTAAGTTGAAAAATTCAATATATTTTCATTGTATCTTTCATAAAATATGCAGTGCATTAAACTGTGAAGTGAAGTATGTATAATTTTATGACGATGCCTTTTATCTCTACTCAATTAATCCGCTGTGTGACACAATATATTTTTTGGAAGACTCAAACTTTTTTTATTGGCAAAAGCATTTTATAGTGTCCATCGCCATTATTTATAAGAAAAAAACCTGCAAAAATAAAAACATTTTCTTAAAATGTTTTTCATCTTATAATTGCTATAACTCGTGATATGGCGACTTTTATACCACGAGATGAAAAAGTCACATATTCATAAATTTTATTGATATTTATATAAAAATTTTTTTTTTTTAAAAATTGTATGTTGATGTTTTGTTTGACCTGACGCTTTAAAATATATCCCCAAAAAGCCCCATTTTTGCATAAACTTATTGAAATGAAAGCAAACACTTTGTTTAGGAAGCTGTATTCCCTATAATTGGTCAAGTTATTTTGGTCTTTTCTCTTAAAATTGCCGTTTCATGACAGTGTTTCGTACTGTGTTTACTGATATCGTGTGTAAAGATAATATATCTTATATGTCTGTATTAAATATGTTTATTTTACATTCAGAAAGAGAAATTATCAGTATTTTCAAATATCAAGTTTTAGCATAAATATTAAATCGAATTAAGGTGTTGAATGTTTTAATTGCATCATCATTATATTTTTCATTTACCATGATTGAATAATTTTGCACATCTAAATGTTCATCAAGTGATGTAACGTGAATTACTATTTTCAATGTTATAAGAAAAGATTATAGGAATCGTAGCCACAAAAGCCGGGATCGTATTAAAATATATATGGATCGAGGGAATTGACAAGCCCAAGAAGATAGATTTCAGAAAAGCCGGGATCGTATTAAAACATATAGGGATCCCAGGAAATGACCAGTTCAATAATATAGATTTCAGAAAACCGGGATCGTATTAAAACATATATGGATCCCGGGAAATGACCAGTTCAATAATAAAGAGTTTAGAAAAGCCGGGATCGTATTAAAACATATATGGATCCCGGGAAATGACCAGTTCAATAATATAGATTTCAGAAAAGCCGGGATCGTATTAAAACATGTATGGATCCCGGGAAATGACCAGTTCAATAATATAGATTTCAGAAAAGCCGGGATCGTTTCCAAGTTTATTTGATTATCTCAGTATGCATACAAATACATAAACACGAGAAAAATAATCCTAAATATATATATGAAACCATGACACAGAGGACAACATTCATTCAAAAATATGAATTATGAATCGCAACTAAATTTCTTTTGTATATTAAAGAAAGACAGTACTGAATCAAAATGTCTAGACTAAATTGTTTACAAATATCATCTGTCAACTTTAACCTTTTCTTAACCTGAATTATATTGTATTGTGATTGGTCACCTGTTGGCACGCGCTTTCTACTGTGCCGTTAAATAAACTTCTGTAATTTACACAAAAATATGTCATTGGGTCAGTAGGTGTATTGTGTCTGCACGCGGTATAGTTTCAATATAAATATAGTGCTGTGATGATTTCGTTCGTGTGGCAAAAAAATGGACTTAATTAACCTGCAAAAAGTAAAAGAGAAGAAATAAATCTCTGCTGATCTTGGATTATTATCTGGTTACTGATTTCTAGCGATGTAAGGCTGCAAAATTTACGAATGTGACGGGAAGGGTGAGTAAATATTGGTTTTATTTTGTAAACATAAGAATTAAGGGGGATTTCCCCGGCCCCTTATGCATTTATAATTGCTGTGAATTATCTGATAAGGGTGGGAATTTTAATATTTTCAAATATCCCTCATTTGTCATAAACGGTGTGCGTTTGATCAGCCCTTAAACGAAATTGAAATATTAAGGGCTTTGCCTCGCTACAGGTCTTCTTTCTGTACTGTCTTCTTAATTACAGTTTAATTAAGGTCAGTTAGGTTCAATTAAGCCGGTAATTAAGTAACTTAAAAATAAACAACTATATGAAGGAAATACAGAAGATATATCTGTTACTGGTATACACTATTATCATCTTCATTCATGCTTTTAAATAAGTATTGTCCTCTTTACAAATTTCAAAGTAGAATCTATAATTCATCGAATTAGACGTACAGATAAAGAGTAAATTCTCATTCGGTCTATTGGCCATAATCACTAGACACCTTCAATACACCAATGTTTATTAACACCAGGGACGGCACGTTCTTGGTCCTGTACAGGGCATATTTATAAGGAAAATGAGGTCCGCTACAGTTCCTTTTCATTTTATAATTAAATCGCCAAAATATGCATAGATAAATAATTTGTTCTTCTTATAAAAATATTCATTTTAGACATTCATATCTGTTAATATGTGAAACATGTTATTTTCATATGATCCATGGATCTTGATTAATTGTTTATACATCTGTACTATATACCTTATGTTTAACATTTGTATTCCTTTTTTTTTTTTTTTTTTTTTTTTTTTGCAACGTGAAAGCCTTCTGGTATAGTATATATCATTAAAAAAACAACAATGTGATGTTCGAGACATTTGTTAATATGCAGATAAATCAGCATTTTATATAGTATTTTACACATCTTTTATTTAAAATAAGCATAGCAAGTCGGACTTGTATTTACAATAATTATTTATAAATACTCAAGCATAACGGTCGCAAAAAAACGTTGATTTTCCTACTTAGATATATAAGAGATCCCGGGACATCGTATTTAGAAAATCCGGGATCATATCCCGAGAAATTTACCATTACCATCTTGCTTTCAGAAAAGCCGGGATCTATTAAACAGTACAGAGAATTGACCACCTGTCATACATCTCAAAAGTTTTTTTTTGTTATCAATTATGATAAGTATATCTTATGATCTTTTCTAAAAATAATATTTAAATACATGAACATAAAATTTAACCAATTATTGTATTAACAAAAACTTTGATTTTTTTCAATTAGGCATATAATTACAAGTATTGTGATTTCCGCATTTTAAGTTTGTTAATAAATAAATATATTTAAATCTTAAGTTAAATTAATTTACCATTCATTACATACAATAAAAAATAAAAAGTTATCGTTTAACCGCCTTTCATTACGACGATAATCAACACAAATATAGTTTATTCGTTTTCCCTATATATCTAATACGATCCCGGATCCTGGGCGTCCCGGATCCCGGTATTTTCCCCCCACCTATAAATTACCTTTAAAAAGTTTCAAAATTATAAAAAACAGGGTTCTTAACTATTCTCAGTGCTTAATAGTAAATCAAGAGCCTGGATAATGTAGAATTTTTAATTTGTAAAAGGGCCATAATTCTGTCAAAACTATACTCTTAAATTTTCTTTTTATCTATGTTCTTTTTCTAAATAAACAACAAATAATTTATGTCACTACACACTACATGTAAGTTTAAAATATATTTCTATAGTTCTATACAGTAACACTAAGTTATTACAAGCTGTAATACACAAACACATTGCTGACCAATTTTTGGCTTTCTATGTCAAAAACATTTTGTATAAATAGATCTAGATAATAGATTATTTTTCACAACTTTGATTTTGATGTGTATGTTGTATAATATTATAAATTATTAGTCAGGCCACAGACCTACATACACTATTTCAACTCCGTGGTCAGGCCAACTGAAAACATCAAATACAAGAAATTACACACGAGTTGACCTCTGGCATGTGCTTTCATAATCTGTTAAATTAAATAAAAAATCATAAAGTAGAGTAGATGCTAAAAGTAGTGTACGAATAAATAAGGTGACGAATAAAAATAACAAAACCATAAGATCTAGATTATTGTAATCAAAGTTTGAGTTACAGATATGTTTGCTTTCTGTAAGTGACATAATACATAAGAAACTTAACTTACAAATTTTCATTTATAAACAATATAATTACCAGATATCCACTTTGAAAAAAAAAAGTATCGATAAAATGTTTCCTCTTCTTCCCGAAGACGGTGCTCATGTAAATTTCACCCACTTAAAATTAAGTAGGACAATAACAAAATCAGCTGATAACTGCACAGATCTTGCCATTAGTGAGGCTTGGTACCAAAGTACGAAGTTTTGATAATATATTCATGTAAAAGCAAATATTTCAACATTTAAGTTCATTGCTAGGAGATACAACAGGAAATGCAAAAAAGAAAAACTAAAAATTCTGCAAATATTGTGATCTTCACGAGGTGTAAATTTCACAGTTCCTGAAATTGGGTCAGAAAAACAAAACTATCAGACTGAATTATTTCATGATTTCTAATGTGTGCATGTAAGTTAAATAAGTTGTCTCCTAAGTATCACTAGGTATATGGGTTTAACTATTGTTATACTGTAGATAACACGGATATACAAACTTATTGTGTGTTAGAAATTATGTTTATGTTCTTAGTTCTTACCAGTTCAGTTGGTCATGTTGATTCTTTGACAATTGACACAAATTATTCAATTGTATAACCAGATGAAGTGTACTTAATTAGATTCCATGGGTTGCTGGGCTACACAGAAACCATTGGTGCTTGGTGCGATACTAGTGTCCTTTTTGTAATGAATGTATAAAACACATACTGCAGCAAAGTCCAGTGTTTATTTTATTTCTTTTATTAATTATCACTCTGTGTGCAAAAAAATCATATTGTCCACATATATACTGCAGTAAAGTTTCACAGCTAGCACCTGAAACGTCTTATGTTAATTCTTCTTTTTCATATTCAATTTTAAAGTAGAGACCAGATGTTTGTTATGTGTCAGAATTTAATAAAAGGACTTGATATTACTTCTTCAGATTACATTTGTAGTTATAAGACTGTATTAAAAATGTACATTAAGAATAAAACAAGAATATGTTTTCTTAATAATTATGCTTAACATCATATTTAGTTATAAGTGTCATTTTATAAATACTGTATGGCTTGCTTTATATAAAGACTAGGAAATTGATAATCAGCCTACAATAGCAAGCCATTTAGGTAATAAAATCAAAAGGTGATAATGTTTTCTTTTTAGACATCTTTGACATATTTTATTATAAAATGATCTGTTGAGAATCTATCAAAGTACTTATATAATACAAAATTCTTTAATGATTGTTGAAAATGTTTATTAAGGTTTGTTTTTTATAATTAATGCAATTTGACCTAGAAAATTCTATGTTACATTAATTTATACATGTGAACTTTTTTCGATGATCAAGTGGGAGATTTTTCTTCAAAAAGAGGGAGAGTTTAGAATTTGCAATAAACAATTCAGGAAGTTCTGACATCAAAAATAGGGAGATTTCTTAAATTTGTGAAAATACCCCTTATTTTAAGAAAAATCTTTGAAAATATGGCTGCAGAAAGAGGAAGTCTCCGGCTTAAAGTGGGAAAGTTCACATGTATGCTGAATAATATGATATGGTTTATTTACAGCAATTAAAGTAAAATGAGTATAATGTGTTGTGAGTCATTCCATATTTTGATCTATATGATGTACCAGTCAATGTTAACATAATTCAATAAATATGCATCTTCAGACTCACATCAAAGGGAGGAATGAGGACTTTAACATATGGTTATTAAACCATTGAGGTTAAGACCCTGAATGACAATTGCTGGAACTGTTGTCTGGTAAAATCCCAGTAAAATAAGTTGGGTGACCGTGAACATCATAAATCATTCCTTTCTGAGACATAATGTGCCTTTTAAAAATTAAATCCCCAGAAAAACGAATCTTTAAGAATGAACAGGATGTAGCATGTTAATTATAGAAATTATTACAAGAAAATAGTTTCTATATTTCTGTTGCTGATGTCGAAAAACATATCTCTTTGTATTTATGTTACATGCTTTCTGATAAATAATTTTAATACCTTTATGATTAACCAAATATTAACACCTTTGCTCAACCATTCCTTGATGTTAGCACCTTGGTCCTGTTTGAACTAATAGTGGGGATTGACAAACACTGTAGTACAGTTGTAGAAAATAGATAACCGTTTGTTTACTGTTGAAGAAATATTGGGATCTATAAAGTCTCTGGAGGTCAAAGTTGACAAATTTATTTGAAAAAGAAATGTCGAAGCTATGCACTACACTCAGAGGCACTTATAACCCGACACTTACATTTTTCGGTATAACTTGGTTATTTTGTGAACAGATTTTGTTCAGTTTTTGAACAGACAAAATTCAACATGTCATACTTATTTCCTAGAATTTTTCTTCCAATTCATTAACAAGAAAATAGAGAAAATAACAAAACAAATAATTGTTACTGCACATTGAAAAATCCCAAAATGACTGTTAATATCGTAACACAATGAAAAGTCTCTAAATCCAACTGATTCTGTATAATAACCAGTTCTAATACTTTCTGTGTCATCCCATGGATATAACAAAGTTTAAACACATGTCTCAAGGTAATGACATAGTGAAGGCTTGGGGAATATTTCTCCATTCCGGAATAATGGCTTCCTCGAGTTCCGGCAACTCCTACATACCAAGTCACCCGATCTAAACATCACACTGTCTGACACTTGTCGGCTGAATTGAACAGGCGTGTGAGAAAGTGGCCAAAAGCTCCTCGCAATTTTCTGGAACACGAGCAAGCGCTTATTTAGGAATAGAGAACTGTGAGGCAGAGGTGTTTTCTTTGTTATAGCCAAATGGGAGGAAATACAAAGTGTTAGAACAGGTAAACATACAGACTTAATGGGATTTAGAGACTATTCATTGTGTTATGATTTTTACAGTCATTTTGTGATTTTTCATGTTACAGTAACCTATTTGTTTTGCTATTTTTTCTATATTTTATCAATGAATTGTAAATATAATTACAAGTAGTAGGTATGATATGTTGAATTTTGTAAAAGTCCAAATTGTTCATGGCTTTATTACTTTATGAAAGCTTTATAACTTTATGAAAGGACAATAATACACGTACATGTAAATTACTTATTTGTATTAGTTTTAACTATGTAATGTTGATTTAAAGCCCCTACACTCACTGTGTTTGAGTCAGTACTGCTAATCCTTGATTTGTTGTAGAACCAGGCCTGCTTAAACATCCAGTCTGACCAGGCTCTCTTGTTTAGGCAAGTCATGTTTTAGAAATTTGATAGTGAAATCTATTAACAAAATGCTACGGTAATAATAATGGAAAGTTCCAAAGTAGAAACAGGAAAGGTTTAAGTAACCAGTGTTTTACTAGTTACTCAGATTCAGGTCAATATAATTAGGAAATGTAGGAATCTAAATAAAGGCCCTAATTTGCTTCAGAAATGCTACCAATAATATTATATCAAAAACTTATAATTTTAAGTAAAGTAAATTGGAAGAGGAGAAAAACCCACAACTAAAATCAGTTTGTGAATTTTTAATAAAAATATTGGTAACCGTTTTTGAAAAAGTCAAACAAAATCTGGCAATTAATTCAGAATTCAAATAAATTAAATATGTGGAAATTTATAGTAAATTACCATTATATACTTCTGTTACAAGCTTGCCAATGATGAATGGGGTTGATTAAGTATAATTTGATAAATGAGTTTTTAACTTTTTAACTCTGAAAATATTTGATATATATATATTTATTTTGATTTAATAGCATAACAATACTTTATACATGTATATAATATTACTTGATAGCATATCAAAGAATATCAAAATTGTGCAGCCCTGGATTCAATTTAAAATATTTATCGGATCCTTTCTGTATTATATTATAAAAGCATACAGTCATGTTATGGAAGAAACAGTAAAGCTGAAGATCAAAGAGCTTTAGTTGCCCTATTTGTTTAGGTCTTGAAAATATCCTTCAATACATGTTTAAAGTGGCCTTAAAGAAGCACGCCTTCAGATTCATGCTAATTTTCATGAAAATTTTGAAAATGAATTTGAATGTATAATATTGTGAAATAACCAAAAGGAAAAAATTTACACATTATCAATGACACTTACAACCCACGTAAATTACCAAAAAGTGGTCAAAATATGCATAAATAGCTCTTTCTGCGTAAGTAACGCAGTAGAAATATACTTGTAAATACCGACAAATCAGTCATTAACCTCACATAACA
Source organism: Ruditapes philippinarum (assembly GCF_026571515.1). Lineage (NCBI taxonomy): Eukaryota > Metazoa > Mollusca > Bivalvia > Venerida > Veneridae > Ruditapes > Ruditapes philippinarum. The sequence continues at coordinate 161,846 of NW_026852316.1, read as the reverse complement.
AGTAAAATATCACTTGAATCTTGAATCATTTTACTTTTCCTAAAATCTCTTTACATATTTCTCAAGTTTGATTTTATTAAATATTTTGACTCATCTGGAGGCATGCAGCTTTAAGTCAGCTTTTATTTCCTGTTGGAAAAACAATTCTGTTTTGATTTATAATGAATCTAAAAAAAATGTGCATCATAACACTGTTCAGACTTCTTCAAAACACTTAACACCGTCCTTAGAGCTATTTATTATGTATAAGGGCATTTCTAAAAATAGAAGAATAGGGAAGGAATTGTCTTCTTTTAATACTTAAGTCTAGACTACATATGGAGAGGGAACTGGTAGATTAAATGTATCAAGGGGTTTCCTTTTTATTTATGTATTTTAGCGTTGGCAAATTTTATTTTCCACCAGTCCTTAATTCTTTTGATTTGACAATTATGTGAAACAATTTATGTAAAAATAACATATTATATACTTTAAGAAAAGCTTTAACATCATGTGTACAATTATTCCAATATGATACATCTTTGAGTACTGAATGTCATCCATTTTAATTCTTTAAATAACAGAAGGAATGAATGATCACATTTTTTTTATCTAGTATCATTCTTGCAGCATCTTTTTGTTTATTATAAATCTAATTCTTATGTATATATTTTGCCCTAGGCTGAAGAGACTTTTCTACAAAAAAAGCATTTCTATATTTTGCTTATTGCTTCAAAATCGAAACCTTGGGTATACAATTCATATATAGGAATTACATGTAAATGTCAGTATTGTTTCTAAATGTCAAAATAGAAAATTAATTAAGGTTAGAGATCTGATCATGAATTATTACATTTTATGTTTAGGTTATAAGACCTTATAAAAGATAAACTGATTAGAACTAGAAATATTTATGAAACCTTGGCATTTTAAAGAAAATATTTTATATCCGTATATCTGCAATATTTATTTTTCTCAATGTCACTGACAGCTAAGTTACAAGTGCTTCTTTGAGTGATAAGTTTCACTTTTAGACAGTGTTTTGTTCTTAGGCTTATGGGCCCATAAACAAGATAGTGTTACCTCAATAAACATATTTACTGTAGCTTGATTGCGAAACCTATGAGTTTGTTTCCTCGAACCAACATGTTATGTCATATGAAGAAACATATTTCGTGACCCTATGAGGGCTCAAACCCATGATATCTAGGTGGAGAGGCAGACACCTTAACTACTCGGCCACCGCTTCCTTTGTGCTGATTGTTACCTCCTCATGTGCTGGCTGCTATTGAAACAACAAATTTACTGCATCCTAAAATCAAACAGGAAGTCAATGCATTTGATCATGGCCTCAACTCACTGCCACAGTCCAGTAATTTCCCTAAATGATGAATGGTTTTGTCCTGATTGAAAGATTATTTGTCAATAGATTGCCTTCATACTTGAATTCAAAAACCTTTTGAGCAAGACCTCCAAGTTGACCAGGATAAACTTGAACCTTTTGAATAACCTTGACTTTTAAGTTCAAAAATGTGGATTTTGCTTGATGTTTTCTATAATTGGCTATAACTTTGTTATGTATGAATGGATTATCTTCATATTTGGATATGATAATCGTTAGGACAAGAACTTTATGTTGATTTTGACCTTCACTCAGCAATGACCTTGAACTTAAAGGTCTTTTTTTCTTTAATTGGCTTTAAATTTGTTATTTATGAATGGAACGTCTTGGATGCAACAATCCTTATAACATGAACTTTTTGAAGACCCAATTGATTGTGGCCTTGACTGATCAAATTACTGAATTTTACTTGATTTTTGCTATTATTGATTATATCTTTGTATAAATTTGTTATTTCTGCATGGAATATAAATTTGTTATTTCTGCATGGAATGTCCTTATACTTGAGCACATCTACTGTAAGTACAATGTTTTAAGAAGATCAAACCAAATTTAATGAGCTTGATGTTGATGTTCAAATTATAGTTATTTTATAGATTTTTTTGCTATAATTAAATTTTGTTATAAGTTTGTAATCGTTAAATGGATTGCCTTTATACTTGGGCATAAATCTATGAGACAAGACATAAATAAGATTTAATTGAACTTGACATTAACATAGACATTCATTTGGTCTTGACATTAATTTTGGGTCATCTAGGGTAAAAAACTAGGTCACACAGGCCCAAATATGAAAATATTTTTTAACTCTTCTTTTCATTCATAATGAACAGTATATTTCTATATTATCTATTGCATAATTTGTCATTTTAAGTGCACCAGTTGATTTTAATATGAAAGAATTTCAAATTTTCTGATTTTAGGCCATACAACCTTTAAGTGGAGTTCTTTTAAGACATGTTCTGTTGGGTCTTACTGCAATGCTTTCCATCCAAAATAATTTTACATTCCGTCAAGTTATTTTGGCAGATTTTTAAATCATTTAAAAGAGGATTTTGTTTTTAATTTATAATTTTCGGAGTCTTTTTAAAAAATCTATCATAATTTTTAACCGGTCAAAAAACAAAATTTATTTTTATTTTAAAGGGCAATAAAAGGTTTGCATGAAAGGTGGTTTTTTAAATAATGCTTAAAAGTCGAAAAAAATTTTTGGGGGAAAAAAGAAAAAATTGTTTAGGGAAATAAAACCGGGAATTTGCTTTTTTTTTTCAATATTGGCTGATCAAATAAAATTTGCAAAAGCCAGAAATGTCAGTATCAGGCATAGAATAGGTGAATGCTTCAGCATTGTAATAAGCTGTGAACAAATTGTTTAAATAATTTCTCTGAGAAGACTGAACCAAAATAATGCATGGAAGGACATCTGAGGTATGTTCAGCTGAAAAGTTGCCATATGAGCATGAGATTAATGGTGCCATGTAAAACCCAACAGAACAAAAAAAAAACATAGTGCACAGAATTCTTGTTTAATCTTTTTTTCAGCAATACAAAGTATGATGCATGCCCTTTTTTCACCAATACAAAGTATAATGCATTGCCTCTTCTCTTCAGATGGCTTTCTCCCTCACCCCCATCCCACTCCCCCCCCCCCCCCCGCCCTTAAGTTTTGTAATCATAGCCACCCTTGGCATTTGCAGGGAACAGGGAACATAACAGCAAAACCCTCTGGAGTATTGTTGTACATGTATATCATAAGAATAGAGCATTTATGGGTATTTGAAGCTTTTTAGCATCAGTGTTTCAAGTCAGGGCATCAGTTTTCCTCAGTTTGTACAATCATTTACAAAAGAAATTTGTCCTCAGTATTGTCAATGTGTACCGGTAAATCATGCAGTTATTACATGTAGCTATGTCACATTGATGACAGTCATACAATATACATGTAGTAATATTATAGAGTCCAATATTGGCTGCACATTACATGATTAAGCCAATTGCTTTTAAAGAGTACAATATAAGCCATGCAAGATTAAGTTAGCCATGCAAAAAATGTTTTAAATACTGACCATTTAAAATGCAATTTAGTAACATTTTTTGCCATGCAATGGTTGCTTGTAATTGCAATACAATATGGTTTTCTGGATTAAGTCATGCAGTATTTATTATAGACTGTTCTGCCATGCAATATGATTTCCTACATTGGTGATATCTACTAGTCATATTGGAGTACATTGCAATTTAATATCAAATATTTATAGAATTTTGCAATGGTTATGCAATTCAATTGCCAATAATTGCCATGCAGTATCAAAGTGCTATAATTTTTCCATGCAGCATTATAGTGTATATAGCAATAATCTATAAGGTATGTGGTTTGCAAAATAATTGTAAATTATTATTGAAATGTAAATGTGTGTTTGGACAGTTATATAGTCTTGAATTGAAAGATTCTATAAAAAAATGCTCACAGTCATGAGTCTTGGTGTCATCAGGATAATGTAGGTAAATTTATACAAGGTCAAGGCCAAATGTTTAAATTTTGAGTGGAGTTCATCTTCTACATGCATGTAGAATTCTTAGTTACGTAAGTACTACTTGATATAAAATGTTCACCATTGTGAGTTGTAATGTCTTGCGCAAGAACCACATCTCTAGGACAAATGTCAAGGTCACATTTCAAGATTGTCAGAAGCATGAATTACATCCATGGAGGGATTTGAATGCAACATTTTTGTAGGCACAGATGTTCACCATAAGAGGTGGGTTTTGTGCACAAAATTCATTCCCTTTGGCCAAGGTGAAGGTTGTATATAGAAGTCAAAAGTCAACAATGAAACTATGTATATGGACAATAAGTAGTTTTGAATTTGAAAATTAATGATAAATCAAAAAGTCACCAGACATGATGAAACATGTAGATTTTGCCTGGTGTAACTCTTGTGTATGAACCAGGTCTCTAGGTCAAAGGTCAAGGTCACACTTGTCCATAGTGAAGCTTCTACATACTGCAAGGAATTGTTATAAAACTTTGCACAAGTGCTCAATATTATGAGGCAACCTGATTGCTGTGCCAAAATTTTGGACCCTTTGACCAAAGTATTTTAAGAAAAAAATGATTTAGTCATGGTTTATATGCCCCAGCTGATCTATGTAAGAAATTCAAATTTTGTGATTTTAGGGTTTTGGAATGGAGTCCTTTTAAATAATTTCTGAATTTTCTGTTTGGCATGTGAATGTTAACAAAAAAAATGTGTCTCATATTGGCCATGCAATTTTATGTATCACGCCATGAAGTTTTATGCCATGTATGGTGTCCATGGAATATGACTTTATATTTATAAATATCCGTTTATTACCTTGAACAAGCAGTGGTAAGAAAGTCACATGGATATGAATAATGTGCTTAATAGTAAGATATAACATATATGCATATACATACTACAATGTATATACAAATAAATAAGACAAAATGTGTAATGTTGATATAAATAACATATATGCATATACTTACTACCAGTATATGCACATAAATAAGACAAAATGTGTAATATTGATATATATGCATGTATATATATTATATTCAAGCACATTTTTCTAATTCATGTGACTTTATAAATGTAGGTAGGTATAATGAAAGGTGCAAAATAGCAAAATATTGCCACTCTGAATGACTGTGGTCACCTTAATCACATTTCTTCACCAACAACATCACAGTATTGAGGAAAAGTTGCTAATTTTAAGCTCACTGCAAAGAACAGGATGCCATATATTGTTGTTAAAAATCAAAGTTGACGAAATTCACTATTTGGTTTGTAACCCTCAATAAGAGGAGAAACTGGAAAACAAGCCTAAAGATTCCTTATCTATGTATTACATGTATATATTATTTATAATAACTAAATCTTTTGTCAAAAACACTTTGTTTGGACTGTGGAAATTCATTTTGGAAGCAGGAGTGTATATGAAATAATGTGTTGTTAAAACTGTTTCAGATTGTTTGTGTGTACCTTAGGTTATACATACTTTTTTTTTTTCAAGGATATACATTTTATAAAACTTTTTTTGGTTTGTTTTTTTTAATAAATTTTGAAGAATCACCTGGGAATTTAGACTCTTTTCTACATGTACTAAGCAGTACTGATGTAATGTTAAAGAAAATAAAAATAATATCATCATGAGAACTGCTTAGGTTATATATCTACATGTATATCAGGTTATATTTCTATATGCAAGTTATATAAATTAAATCTTTTTTTGTAAAATCTTGATCGTATAATGAAATCTATTCATAGACATCTGTGTATGTGATCGTCCGTTTGTCAACTCGGCGGCATTTACCAAAACAACAAAGTGCTATGTTAAAGCAGGGATGGGCTGTGAGCCGCCTTTATTGACTGTTGTAAATCTTAGTTTCAACGTCATGTTTACCTCTTCCTGTTCTGTATATAGTGTCGGAACTTTCCGTGAATAGGGAACGATCTGAGATCAGCATCGTATACGTCACTGATAAGAGACCTGTTCTAAAAATAGCCACATATCGATAACTTTCGGACAAGGAAACTGGTTAATCTACATGTAGATTATACAACATGTAATGGTTATGAATACTTTTATTCACATTTCTCTCAATGGAAATGATGTTCCTGGAGTTAAACTTGCGTAAAGCATGATTGAGATGGTTTAAAACCATCAGGAAAATAAAGATGATATGGTGAAAAAGAAATAACTTTCGGGGCAATACTTTCCCTGCATGTCAATTTGAGAAAAATGCCGGCGCTTGGCAATTTGTTTTTGTTTCACTGTTTATCAAAATTAGAAATGGTGATATGATATGGTATGATTTTAAGAAATTGAGACTAAAAATGAAAAAGTATCTTTCTGTACCAGATATACCGTACAAAATTTTGTTTATATGTAAAATACGCAGATTGGAGAAGTAATGAATCTATCCACCAAAGTGCTACGAGTATTAGATTAATGACTATAATATCTCAAATTAATTCTTTAATAATTTTAGAGTACGCAAAACTTTGCATTTTTCCTATTTTACCAAATAAAAAGTGCCGATTCTAGTAGTTACTTTATCAGAAATAATGTATACGTACATGCATGCTTGCATGTATATTTAAACTGAATTGACTATTGAGGTCCGTGATTTAACATACACTGTTTACGTATAGACAATAAAATACATTTGTTTTTTATTTTATGTCTCACACCAAATATTTGTTGTTAAAATCATCGCCAATTAAGAATTACTGGTGCATTTTGTAAACTTCGCCTCATCAATCAAAAGAGTCAAACTTTTTTTCTGCCTGAATGTCAAAAACCGTTTTATTGACAAATATAGAGGCCAGAGCAGATTGTGACATATGTTTAAATTTAACTTTTCAAAAGTACAGTGTGTAGTTGTCCATTTTCTTTTCACACTAAATTCCATTTCCAACTTGTTTGCATTCTACAATTTCTTAAAATATTGCATGTAAACAAAGTAAATATACGCTGATTAACATCATGTATAGTGTGAACTCCCTAATCCCTTGTCCGAAAGTCAGTACAGGTGATGTAGTGGTGATAAGGTAAAATCTATTTTTAGAACAGTGTTACCTTCAGATCGAAGGCTATTGTGCCGAACTGTTGTTCGGTGAAATTTGTGTCGTAAAGAGAAAAAATTGATTATTATGATTGTTTATCGTCACCAAATATTCAGTTCTATTCATAGAACCTTGGAGGATTTAATAAAAAATAAATATGATATATAAAAGAGGAAAATGTGAATAAATTCACAAATGGAGCATTACAAATATTCAGTTCTATTCATAGAACTATAGAGGAATTAAAGAAAATAGAATATGATATAATAAAGGGGGAATTGTGAATAAATTCACAAATGGACCTTTATAACAGTAAGTTTTGTTATTGAAAAAAAATGTTTATTAATAAAAATACGTCAAAATTTTTTTTGTTTTGTGTTAAAAAAAATGTAAATCAAAAATTATTCTGAAGTAAGAAAATATTATTTTTATATAATAAAAAAAAGTATTTTATTTAAATTGATACATTTAACCCTGTTATATAACTTATTTGAAGCATACTAAGACTTTTGAAAATTAATTAAGCTGTAAAATTAAAACTTATGCAGTGGATTCATGATTTTATGATTATGATTTTGTATAGTTTTAATTTTGCACCTAAATTCTTCAATATCATGTTTTATTTAAAATATTGAAATTTAAATAATTATGTTTTTTATGTTCTCTCAAATATTATTTTTTATGGAAAAGAGAGTGGGATAAAGGTATACTAGAAGGGCATAGACGCTGCTTGTTTGTTCGTCTGCTGTCTTCTATACATGTATATATTGTCATCATTAGCTACTCACAAGTCATGATACCTTCATTTATTGTATCTTGAGGATATTCTTAGGTGTTTTTGCTGTAAGGGCATCTATGGCCGAGTGGTTATGGTCATTGACTTAAAACCATTTGCCTGTCATGGTTGTTTGTTCGAGCTGTGGCAGTGTCTTCAAAATCTTTTGTGAGAATGCTTATTCAGCTAGCTTACGGAACATTTGTGGTTCTTCTCAGCTTGACACCTTAGGTCTTCTTTCACCAGTAAAGCTGGAAAGTCAAGATATGACATAATTATACCTTTTTGGTGCAGCATAAACCCAACCAAAAAACAAGATAAAAAATCAGGTTTTTTCACCAACTTTTTTGCTCTGGTTACCTATAGAATTGAGGTCAGTAAGTTGAATCATAAACCTTTAACCTGCTGAATTCCTGTAATGGATTTAACTGACCTTTGATTTCAATAACAAAATATGTGCTACTATTACCGAGTAAAGAGCCAGGTCAGACTGCATTGGTGTGCAGGCTGACCTGGTTTATTTACTGGTGGCAAAGGCTTATCACCTCTGGACCCTTAAGTTAAAGGGCAAAAATGACGGCATTTGTCTGTGTGGCTATCTATTTTAAGGCACTATTGAAATGATGTAAGGTTTTGATATTTCTAACATTAAAATTTTTATGCTCCCCAAAGGCAAAATAATTTGCAGCCTTGTCCATACGAGACTGTCTGTCACACTCTTGTTGTGAGAATAACTTGAAACTATTAAAGGAATTTTATTTAAACATGACAACAGTGAAAGAAACCAGTAAGAGGAAAAGCAATGTCCAAGAATCATAACTCTACCTTACTTAATTTTTAGATTATCTCCCTTAAGTTAAAAATGCTTGTCCGAAATATAATTTCTACACTATCAATGATATCTGATTAAAAAAAAACACACAATTGTAGAGGTGTATTGTTAAGGAACCATAACTCTAAATTGCAAATAGATTTTTAACTATTCCCTTTAATAATACTTAATAATACTTGTCAGGTAAATAACTATCTTAACTATCAATCAAATAATACTACACACAGTCTGTAGAGAGCCAGTTATAGAAAGTGCAGTGTCAAAGAACCATAACTCTACATTGCTTAGTTTTTAAATTATCTCCCTTTATAATACTAATGCTTGAACATTACACTTTCAGTTATAATTTATTACATGTCCATGAAAGAAATTCAATAGGTTTATGGGTTAATGATAGTTTTCCGTTAAATATCATGATAGCTTTCAAAATGTGCTGTTACTCAATGATATAATAATAATTTATGTTTTCTAATAATGATATGGAACTTGATATTTTTCTTAGATTTTTTTGAATACAGACTGTATTGTACTGTCAGTACAGGTTAATATATATTAGATAAGCAGAAAGAAATTATACAGTTTCATAACTGACATACTGGCATAGTAATTATAATTACAAAGAAAAAAGAATCCAAACGTGGTCTGACTGACCAGTAGTGCACCCTGCTGCTAAATTACTTACCTTAATGCTTGTATATTAATTAATTTTCTAAATCATTGCATAAACATGTGCATGAAAATACGCATGCAGACCTAAAACTAAGAGTATGTGACAATTAGTGGCAATATATTGGGCTGAAATAATGTTTGACTTGTGTGGTTACAAAATTGGCAATTTGTTGGACTACAAATTCAGTATTCATGTAGTTGATTGGCAATATATTGGACAACAAATGTTTGTTTCATTATTATGGTTCATGGACAATATATTGGACTACAACTTCAGGATTCATGTGGTTAATTGGCAATTTATTGGATTACAAATGTTGGTATCATTAATAAGATTAATTGACAATATATTGGAGTAACACTGTTGGAATTATTAATGTGGTTAATGGGCAATTTATTGAATTTAACAAATAAATGGGCATCATATGTTAATTTGCAATATATTGGACTACAGATGTTGCAATCCTATGATTAATTGGCAATATAAAATGGTATTGGACTTCAAATGCATAAGTCACGTGGATAATTGTCAATTTCTTGGATTACAAAAGTTTAATTGTGATGTCAATTGGCTCTAATTTTGGCTACAAATGCAGGAATCGTTTGGTTATTTTCTGAGTATTGGACTATAAATGGAGGTATCATATGCTAAATTGGTTATTTATTGGACTACAAATACAGAAATGGGCTGTATTTTGTTAATTGGTTATATATTGGATGTTGGTTTAGAAATATTATATTGCACTAAAATATAGGAATCAAAAATTGGTTGCAAATTGCACATGTACAATATTTAGTCATTTTTACAGTTCTATCTCTTGCTAGTCATAATTACTTTAATAAAGCTTTTGAATAAACTGGAAAATAAAGTAAACTGTGCCAAAACTGAATTATCTCCACCTGTCTTCCAAAACCACTAAACGACAAACATGACCTTTTTATTCCATTTTATGAGTAAGAATCCATTTAATTTTTTTAACAGTTTAAAATGAATTTTCGCAGTTTGGAGATTCAAATGGAAATTGATATTAAATGAGTTCTTGGTGGAAAAGATTATGACATGCAAGAAAAAGCTGTCTTACACCCCTCCCCCACTCCAGTAGAAGTCAAGTTGCTTGCTTTTAAATGAAGTTATTCCCTTGTGTATTTTATGAATGATTTGCATTCTTAGAATGGATGATGTCATTTTGCCATTATAAATTCATAATGATACTATATGAAATTAGTTCCAAATGAAAATGAGTCATGTCATGACAAAGCCAATATAGTGGCTTTGCGATCAGCATGGATCCAGACCAGCCTGCGCATCTTCGCAGTCTGATCAGGATCCATGCTGTTCGCTATCAGTTTCTCTACTTGTTATAGGGTTTGTAAGCGAACAGCATGGATCCTGATAAGACTGCGCTGATGCGCAGGCTTGTCTGGATCCATGCTGGTCGCAAAGCCACTATGATGGTTTTGTCGTGACGCAGCTCAAATAGTTATTTATTTCTAAAATAGAATTACTGTGTAGTATGCAACAATAAGAATCCAAGACCGGCTGTCATCTCAGACAGACAATTATTTAGCTCTAGGGTGACTGTTTAGCGCAAGCTGTTTTAAGCTGTAAACGATAACCTTCAAACTACATATTCCTGACTGTTTGTGTCTGAAATAATGCACAGAAGTTAACCTGAGGTCTTCCTCCACTAGTAAAACTGGTAAGTCACCATTATCGTGATCGCATCCGTGTTGATATAACAAAATACCCAACCAGAAATAAAACAATGATAATAATGTTTTAGAACTGTCCATACTTAATATCAAAGTTTGAGTTAAATATGAAAATGAAAATAGCAAACGTATTTAGTGAGCCAATATACTAGTAGAATGTGGCCAGAGTGCACAGATCTGCAGGCCAGCCCCGGTTGTATTCTTATGTCAAAAGGTGATCACTTTAAGTTTCAGCTCATGAGGAATCATAATTTGAACAGATTTTATTAGAATGTGAAACAATATGTATAATACTCTGTTTGTAACATCACTTTTCATTGGATAATCGTGATGTTTATATCGTTTCATATACATAGCTGCTGTCAATTTATGTATTAACTTCATGTTTGTTTTTCTAAAGAAAGGCAGCAAGTTTGCTGTATTTTAAATTCCAAGATTCTTGACAGGGTATATATATGGCCGTATATAAATGGTTGTTTGCAATATAAGTGGCTAGGATTATATGTACAAACCTGTTATATAGGCTCAAAAATCTTCATAACATATATACATGAAATGTCATTGATAATTCTAAGAATGTAAGTAATTTCATTTTCTAAAACACAAGTCAATAATCAAGTTTTACCGCCATGTAAAATTTAATATGTTTACAAGTAATAAGAGAAGCAAAAATCAAGTAAGCTGCTTTTTCTAAATGCCCAAATGAATAACAATGTATTATGTGTTTGAAGATAAAATCAAATCTAGTTAAATCTTAACAGATTGAACTTTAAAAATCTTCAAATATTTGAATATAAAGTTGAATATCTACATATTGAAATGTGAAGTTTACAATAATTGTGCACTTACATTTAGAATTCCAGCCAGTAGTTGCAGAGAAGTAGCGCGGAAACGATTTTTACTCCATATGTATACTGCATAACTAATCAAAGTGCGGAAAGGATTTTTACTCCATATACATTTAGAAATAAATTAGATTTTTTTTAATGACTACTGATAATGTCAAAAATTGATTTATATTCAAATGAAAAGTTTAATATTGTATTTTATATTCATTCTTTTATATGTATATAACATCATATGTACATTTGTATTTAGAATTTAGTTAAATCTTTAGTATACATTTAATACAAAGCTAAATCTTTATGTATTTATATGCATAATGTGAAATATAATTACTCGTAAAGTAAAAATAAATAATGTTTAAGGTAAAAACATGCACACATTTAAAAAATAATATGTAAATATGAATATGTATTATTAAAAATATGTAAAAATATATCTATAATTGTGTATTTTTATGTAAAGTTAAACGTGATAATTTTATCTAAATGTTAAGTTAAATACTTATCTTATCTTTAAAATTATTAAGTTAAACTTTCTATATTTAAATGCCAAATCTTGAAAATAAAACATAATAAATTTGATAAAATTAACTTACAATTGCTTGTGGCTAAAGAAAAAAACCCGGCAAAATTATGAATTCTTTTCTTTATGCAGCATGTCAAGTCTTCTTATTTCTTCCAGACGACCAAATAATATTTTTAAAAATTTACCATTTCCTATATACAATGTATATTAAGTGCCCTTCTGTTATTGAATGAAGAGTCTGTAGGGAGAGGTAGCATTTATATTATTACTTCCTCACGTGTATGTAGGAAGTTGATGTAAACGTGTGGAACTTGTGCTTAAATCAACACCTGACTTCCTCACGTTTTGTAAAAAGTTAACATAAACATGTGGAAACCTTTGGTAATTCCTACACCTGACTTCCGCAAGTTTTGAAGGAAGCTGTCAACATTGTAGGCTGTATAAGCATGACAATATGGCCAACTTTTGCATGTTTGTGAAAATTTATTATTGTCTAATTTCTTTAAAAAAAAATATGTTTCAAAAAAATGAATATCTGATCTAACATCTGGTGTACACAAGTAAAATTTACAGTAAAACCTGTGAACTTAGGTCGCAGAAAGTAGAGACCAAACATGGCCTTTATAGAAAGGTGGTCTTTAATTTGGAGGTTTCTTTCAAGTTTGTTTTGTTTAATCAATGAAAGGAGAGATCCAACATGATGTTTATAGTCAGGTTGTCTTTATTTGGAAGTTAGTATGTTCTATTTAATCAATTAAGGATTGTTTAATAGTGGTCTTAATTAGCAGGGTGGTCTTAATTCAGAGGTGGTCTTTAAAACAGGTTTTATGTTAATTTGATCTTAACATGCATTACAAATTAATTTAGTAATGATTTTATGCTGTTGATAGTGGTTTCAAATCATTTTGACCGAATTTTGCTACATTAAGTCTTCAGCAAATCATGATGTCACATGATATTTAAAAATGATTTAGCATTTGGAATAAGTTACATTTTTAACATGTTAAAGATATACTTTGAAATTTAATTTTGTTTACATTTAATGTTAGAAAAAGGAAAATAGCTGTTTCTGTCCACAAACAAATTGTTTGGGCAATTCTTCCCACATGACTAATTTCATTGGATTATGATAGTCACATGGGAATTAAGTCACAAGACTTGCTAGTCACATGACATTTATGTCACATGACTTTAATCACATGAATGCTGTTATGAAACAAAATTTCTGTATATATTTATAAAAATGACATAGTGCATACGTATTACATGTATATTATACAATATTTGTTTATCACATTTGATTCTATTGTTCTCAAAGGATGGTCAGAACTTTTGTTGTTTGTTGTTTATATAATGGATGTATGGAGTTCCAATCTTAAAACTTTCAGTCTTAAGAAAATTTCTATATATAAAATTTCAAAAATTGATTATGTTAGGATAGTTATGATGTTTGGTTGGTCAAGATTGAGACTCTGGCCTGATTCAATAAATGGTGTGCCATTGGCCTGCTTTATTACGACTAGAATGCAAATGATGAGCAGGAAGGGAATTTGGGGCGTGCGGGGGGGGGGGCAAATATCTGAATACCTGATGTATGGCAGACAAGCTTGAAGTACAAATGTATAGTGGTTTTCTAACCAGATTATCAACTTAAGATTCAATAAAGCCATGTTTAGTGTCAGCAGCTTAAAAAAAAAAATTGGTATAAATGTTAAATGTGTAATACTATTTAAGGCACATTATGCCTCAGAAAGGAATAAATTTTTACATCCTTTAGGAGGGCAATCTTGATAGAATTTTGTAACATTTCAATATTGGTGTTAGAGAATTGTCAGATGCTTATAACATGAAGAAAGTTGCATGGAATGTGAAATTATTTGTCATAAAAGTATCAAAGAGTAAATAAAGTAGTATTTTGACCTCCATACAAAATACTATATCACTAAATCTGTACTAATTACTAAAAGGCAACAGAAGCAAACGATGGTTCAGGCAATTGGCAAGTGAGAATTGTGATAAACTATAAAAATTAAAGAAATATAAAAAAGCATTACTTAGGCATAATGTGCCTTTAATAATGCTCATTTCTGAAGCTCAAAGGTCTACAACTAACTCAACAAAAAACGAAGAAATACAAGGACAATTATTATTTTTGTAATGTCTCTTTAAGGCTTCAAGATAGATATAAATGCTTGTTGTTTGTTTATGTGACGTTTGGAAGGAAACATATGAGATATATACATGTACAATATCATAAGCAAACCATCCTTTGATAATGTACAGATTGAAATATTTTATGCACTTTATAGTCGTGTATTATATAACGGTAACTTAGGATCCCGAAGCAGCAAGTGTTGTTTCCATGGTTTTTATAAGATAAACATTACATATAGAATTGTAGAACGTGACTGATGCATATTGACATATGTTTCAGTCGATGTGTGATAATCAAATGATGGCATTTTTAACGAATTTTATACATGTTAATTTTATTTTCATGTAACTGTTTTGTTTGTAGCTCGACTATTGGTTCAAAGAATAGGGAGAGCTTTTTTTGTACTCACTCAGGTGTGACAGAATCACACTTTGGATAAGTTTTTGCGTGCAAGTTACATGGTATCTCATAAACTACTGAAGGGAATGGGTTGAAATTTCACACACTTATATGAGAGCATGATAGGAGATGTTTATCTAAGACCCATAACTCTAACATGGATTTTGACAGAATTATGATCCTTTTTGAAATAAGAAAATTATACATTATCAAAGTCCAAGCACTGAGAAAAGTTGAGCACGCTGTCCTACTTATATGAGAAATTCACGTTGAATAAAAAAAAGATGGTGTCTATGGATTTTTCAGTTGACCATGATGGAAATGCAGAATTTATTTTTGTTTGTTTATGTAGGAAAAGCTATAAGCATATTGACACACACTCAAATCTGTTCTTGAAATCAGTCAGTTCAAGCAATGAGTGTCAAGGAAACAACAGCTTACTCTTGATGGGGTTTGAACCCATGCAGCCAAAGAAACAGTAAAATTGTGTTATTTTTGTAACCTTATGGTTGTAACACAGAGTGTCTATGTAATTTAACATACGTATTGTATATTAACAGAACAAAATGTTCCGAAACAAAATATTGAAAGCTGCTTCATTTAGAAGGTTTGGCAATGATTTTATGCATGTCCATGCACCCTTTCCATAAAATAAAGTGACAAATTACTTGCATTCCAGGTTTTCTATTATCATTTTAATCATAAAATAAACAATTGTTTCACATTCTGTGATAAGCAAATATATAGCTTTATAAAAGGAAATTAAACTTACGGAATGTCAGTGGTTTTACTCAGGTGCCCGTTTGAGCCTGAAATAATTCATGGAAAGGGCACAGGAGGTTTTCCTCCACCAGTAAAGCTGGAAAGTTGACATATGACTTATACTTTGTTGATGAAAAAAGTATGGGGGGGGGGGGACACAGCTGGAAGGTAGTGTTAACAATTGCAGGTTCCTGTGTTACACAGGTTTATCTGTAATGATGCTATTCTGACATTTGCAAGACAAATACTATTACATATCAGGTCTTAATTCTTATTAATCAAAGTAATATTGACCTTTATTGGTTACTTAAACAATGCTTCTATTCAAGTTAAAGATGCTTCTCAAACTGCTGAGTGTTGCAACAAATAATTAGATGTTTTACCATGATGAGGGTTGTTTTAGGAAATATTTCCGCAATATTGGATTTAAGTTAATGGACTACAGAGAATTGCGTAAGAATATGATATTGCATGTAATTTTTTTTCAAGATTTTTTTTTAAATAATTGTATTATTGAGAAAGCTTAATAATTCAGCTAGCTTACAGAGCATTGGTGGTTCTACTCATGTGCCTGTTTGTTCCTGAAATACTGTACAAAGGGGCAGCTGAGGTCTTATCCTCCACCAGTAAAGGCTGGAAAGTTACCATGTGACCTATACTGTATTGGTGTGATTTAAATGAATGAGCTACTTGTACAGGGGTTTTCCCTGTTAATTGGGAAGAGGCTTTAGTTTAACCTTTAGGTTTTGGGAAGAATTTTTGCTAAACTTGCTGATTTGAGAAGATAAAGAAAGCTATTTAAAGTTTGAATCTTTGAAGAAAAAAAAACCTGAATTGTAAAGAAAATTTCTATTTGGGAAAAGGCCTTTTATAGTACTGAACCTGGTCAGACTGCACAGATATGCATGCTCTAGTCTTGGTCTATACTGGTGGCAAATTTAAAGGCTTACCACTTTTGGTGCCAGCAGGTTTTGTGCTGATGCATGTACATCTCATCTACCAATGACTGGATAACATATCAAGGAACTACTTTGTTGTTTTTGTTTTATTATTAGATAATGAATTTTCTACTTGATTATTTTTAGCAAAAATATACCTGTCAAAATTAATGGTTTTTGTTTTGATCAAAAATTGAGTATGAATCCATGTTGTATAATTTTATGACATGGAAATAAGTGCTGACCTACCTGAAACATTATGATGTCTCATTTATTCTTTTAGAAGTCAGTTTCATATGTACCACATCAAAGGGTCACATATGTACCACAGCAAATGATCACATATGTATCACATCAGTGGATCACATATATATGTAAGGCAGCAAAGGGTCACATATGTATCACATAATACCCTAATAATTTCAGTCAAGGCCATTTTAAAACAGATTTTGATGCAAAAACGTTCATTCATTATTTCTTTGTGTGTTTTCAGGAAATGTGAAGCAAAAGTGTTACTGTTGCCATCCAAAAAACCAGAGTGAGGGGCGTAGCATTTCTAAAACAGCCATGCCTACTATGTCAACAAAGCCGGGTCCAGAGGTGGGCCTGGAGGAAGAGGGTTGTACTTTTCCATGCTGGCGGACACTCCCCGATCACATCTTGCTGCACATCTTCAGTTTCTTAGAAGCTTCAACGCTTGCCAAGGTGAAGTTTTAACCTTCTTTGATATAATTTATGACATACCTGTTCGGCTTTTGCGACTCTTTATAAATGGTATTGCACGGCCATGTATTATTTTTGACAAATACAAACATACTGTCATACAAACATAGCGTAAAGATGTGCTTAATGTTAGTGTTTCACTTTAGGCGCATCAATGAAATATGATTCTTTTTCACTTGAAACAGTCTTTTTCTTGGATATTGGATAAATAGATTATTATATTCGTGCAGATTCATAACTGAATTTATTGAATGAGTTGAATTAAATTTTAAAAAAAATAAAAATATTAAGCTTGCCACAAAGGCTCCCATAATGTATTTTTATTTTACTTGTTCAGTAAATTTAATATTGAACCTACACTTTAATATCCTCTATGTTGAACATTGGACTCTTTAACTTTTAACCTCCTGATTTGAGTCATGGATTTGCCCTTCTTTGGTTATGGAACAATCCATTTAAATGTGTAAGCATTTCTACCAACAGTCAATTTTATTCCCTCACTATTTTTAGCTCACCTGTCACAAAGTGACAGGGTGAGCTTTTGTGATCGCTTTTCGTCCGGCGTCAGGCCGTCCGTCGTCCGTCCGTCCGGCGTCCGTCCATCCGTCGTCCGTCCGTAACTTTTACTTTAAATGACATCTCCTCATAAACCACTAAGCCAATTTCATCCAAACTTCACAGGAATGTTCCTTTGGTGGTCACCTTTAAAAATTGTTCAAAGAATTTAATTCCATGCAGATCTCTGGTTGCCATGGCAACCGAAAGAAAAAAACTTTAAATATCTTCTTTCAAAAACCATAAGAGCTAGAGCTTAGATATTTGGCATGAAACATCTTCTAGTGAGTTTCTACCAAGTTTGTTAAAATAAAAGCCCTAGGGTCAAAATTGGCCCCGGGGGGGGTCATTGATTTTCCCTATATGCATTTAGTAAAAACTTAAAAAATCTTCTTTTAAAGAACCCAAAGAGCTAGAGCTAAGATATTTAGCATGAAACATGTTCTAATAGGTGTCTACCAAGTTTGTTCAAATAAAAGCCCTGGGGTCAAAATTGGCCCCAACCCAGGGGGTCATTGATTTTCCCAATATGCATATAGTAAAAACTTAAAAAATCTTCTTTTAAAGAACCAAAAGAGTTAGAGCTAAGATATTTAGCATGAAACATCTTCTAATAAGTGTCTACCAAGTTTGTTCAAATAAAAGCCCTGGGGTCAAAATTGGCCCTGCCCCGGGGGGTCATTGATTTTCCCTATATGCATATAGTAAAAACTTAAAAAATCTTCTTTTAAAGAACTCAAAGAGCTATGGCTAAGATATTTAGCATCAAACATGTTCTAATAGGTGTCTACCAAGTTTGTTCAAATAAAAGCCCTGGGGTCAAAATTGGCACCGCCCCAGGGGTCATTGATTTTCCTTATATGTGTATAGCAAAAACTTAAAAAATCTTCTTTGAAAAAACCCAAATAGCTAGAGTTAAGATATTAAGCATGAAACATCTTTTAGTGAGTGTCTACAAAGTTTGTTCAAATAAAAGACCTGGGGTCAATATTGGCCCTGCCCCGGGGGTCATTGATTTTCTTTATATGTGTATAGCAAAAACTTAAAATCTTCTTTGAAAAAACCCAAATAGCTAGAGTTTAGATATTAAGCATGAAACATCTTCTAGTAAGTGTCTACAAAGTTTGTTCAAATAAAAGCCCTGGGGTCAAACTGGCCCGGCCCCAGGGGTGTCATTGTTTTTAACTATATGTGTATAGTAAAAACTTTTAAAAAATCTTCTTTTAAAAAGCCCAATGAGCTAGAGCTAAGATGTTTAGCATGAAACATCTTCTTATGGGTGTCTACCAAGTTTGTGCAAATAAAAGCCCTTTGGTTAAATTGGCCCTGCAACGTTGGGGGGGGGGGGTTGGGGGCCTATATACAGGTGAGCGACCTCAGGGCCATCATGGCCCTCTTGTTTGTAATGTTAATTTCCTATAGCTCAATGGTTTATTTCCTATAACACAATTCTTGCTGTTATTACAAGTAACTCCTTTTCCAATAAATTTCAATTCAAACTTTTGCAGTAAATTTCAATTCAAACCACTTGTCCACACCTCTGCGGGTTTGAAACCAAACAGAGACTTTTGGATTCTTCCATGTGAGAAAGCTAACCAGCTAGCCAATCAAACAACGAAACAATAAATTTAGATGTAAAATTTGGGATAGAAAACTTATATAAGTGAAAGATTTGATATATATGTGAATGTTTATATATTTTACAGGCTGGCCTTGTATGTAAAGCTTGGTTACGAGTCGGTTTCGATGAGCTTCTGTGGAAAGACTTGTTTTACCGTCACTGGGGTATATCTAGGTCAATAATGATGGCCCCTGGAAAATACTCGTGGATTCAGGAGTATAAACGTCTGCTTTACCACACACCCTCTGTTGAGAGCGAAGTTTTGAAACAGCACGCTGATCAGGTGTTACATGTCAGTTTCTCTCACAACGGGAAAATGTTCGCTACATGTTCAAAAGATGGTTTCATAAGGGTAAGGGAGATAAAAAAGTTTTGAAATGTTTTCAGATACAAGATTCAAAGTCTTTGTTTTATACTGTTAACTATAACCAACTGTTAATAAAGTTTGTTTTACTGCCTTAAATGTACAATCATACTTTTATGGGATTGTAAAAGTGGAACAAACAAAAAATTGATCATGTTCAGCAAATCAAATTAAATGTTTCATTTAGTTGTTTAAAGAAATTAAAAATAATTATTAATTTCAAAGGTTACCTTTAAAGTATCTTGAAAATTTAATTATGTTTTTTAAGAATTGGAATTTATGATGGTATTTGCGGTATCTCACATTACTGTATCTACCCACAAGGTAAGTTTTCCCTGCAAAGTTATAAGGTTATATCTTAGACCCAGGTATTACAGACCACAGAAAATATGAGTCACCGCAAATAACTGCAGATATAAGTGAAAAAATTTAGACCCCGACTTATAAATGATCAGTCGTATAGTTGAATAAATATAGCAGCTTGTCTGAAGATTTCCAGAAAAATTAATAAGATGTTATAAGGTATAAGATTATGTAAGCATACATGCCATTAAGTTCCATCCTTAAGACATTCATTTTAGAGCTAAAACACATGAAAATTTCCGCTAAATATGAGGTTATCAAGTCTACAGGAATCTGCAAATATTTCATTTTTATCCCAAAAAAATGGCTAATTGTTCATGAAAAACATAGCTTTATACTAATCTGTGACAGATTGAATTTACAAACCATTTTTACTTTAAAAAAAAAAGATAAACTGCCAATTATTATTGACATTTTGTCTTGTTTACATTGTCATAATATTTTTCATAGATAAAAAAAGGTTGATTAGAATCAAGACTTAAAACAAAATCACATTTTCTATTGTTTAGGTATGGGACGCAACATACCCTACTTCCATCAAGTACAAGACAGATATGCGAAAGTTCACTTGGAAATACACTCAATTCTCGCAGTTTAACTCTATGGACACTCTACTTCTTGTCTCTGGCGTACACTTCGGATCTCTGAGCACTTCTGGTGAAATAGCTGTCTTCAGTTTAGAAGGTAAGATCAAGAATCTATTTATTTTTTGTAATCAATTTTCAAATCTATATTTTCTTTTTGTCAGATGATGTTGTTCTTAGTGATAGCTTTATACACAATTTATTTTAGTTTGATTGTGTAGGAAGCTTCAGAATCAATATACACTTCAGCCTCATTAAAACGCTCATGTTGGGGTCCAATGTCTCAACACCCATTCTAACGAGGCTCATTAGAACGCTCATTGCGAAATTACAGCATTACCCCACCCACTGCACATATATATAACGCTGATTTTTTTTACTTACTGTTCAATGAATATTGACTTTATCTTTTTCTAAAAACATTCAATGATGTTAACATCTATTATATTCACAAATACTACTAATAATATTTAAAAGAAAGGAAAAACTTTCGAAAGAAAATTATAAATCATGAATGAAGTAAACAGGTAGCCATTACTGTAATGACGTTTAATTAACTAGGGGACACAACTAAAGCTGGACTGTAAATTACACTGTAATTTACAGTCCATCTTTAGTTGTGTCCCCTATTAAATCAAACGCCAATTACTTCCTGTCATGGCCGCTGTATTTACAGTGCAGGATTTTAAATTGATTTTGGGCTTGTGGGTTATTAAATTCAGCTAGGTTTACATGTCAAAGATATGTAAGAATTTTAGTTTATTTATACTCACCACAGGTTGCCAATGTCACAGTTTTGATATGAATTTGAGATTTTGGAAACAATTTGAAGACAGGTTAAATAACAAAAGAGCGGATAAACGCTTACCTTGGCATGTTTTTCACACCTTTGGCGATCATAAATGTCCTAATAACAATTGTTTATTGTACTTGACTATCAAATTGAGCAAGCGTTATAGCGCTATAAATCTAAGTCTACTAAAAAAAAAATTTTTTTTTGGGGGGGGGGGGGGGGGGGGGGGGAGGAGCCAAGGTCTATGAGCGCTATACTGAGATTAGCGTTATAATGAAGAGCGAGTTATCGAGGCTACAGTGTAGTACCTAACAATGTATATTGAACTCTTAATTTCTTTAGGAAAAAGACACATTAAAACAAAGAGAACACACAAAATCAACACTGTTTTTGTGTTGTATTAAAGATACAGTTACTGTCTGTGCAATATGGATTTGATATAGATTTATTGGAGTTAGAAATTAAAAATAAGGCTTGTTAGAGTATAATATGAATTTGATATAGATTTTGGACTCAGTAAATGTAAAACAAGGCTAAATAAAGTACAATATTGCACTTGATACAGATTTTTTGGACTCTTCGAAATGAAAAAAAAGTTAAATGGCTACGGTTTGATTCAAGAATGATTTATATTGGAACATCACATGCAAGTTTATTGGTAACATTTGATAAGGTATCAATTAAGGGTAAAATGGTTTGGGTGAATTAAACATGTATAGTTCCCCCTCACTACCGATAATAAGTGTAAATATTGTTTATGTTCAGGTGAATATATCCCCTCCCTCACTACCAATAATAAGTGTAAATATTGAGTATGTTCAGGTAAATATATCCCCTCCCTCACTACCAATAATAAGTGTAAATATTGTGTATGTTCAGGTGAATATATCCCCTCCCTCACTACCAATAATAAGTGTAAATATTGAGTATGTTCAGGTGAATATATCCCATCCTTCACTACCAATAATAAGTGTAAATATTGAGTATGTTCAGGTAAAAAAATATCCCCTCCCTCACTACCAATAATAAGTGTAAATATTGAGTATGTTCAGGTGAATATATCCCTCCCTCACTACCAATAATAAGTGTAAATATTGTTATGTTCAGGTAAAAATATCCCCTCCCTCACTACCAATAATAAGTGTAAATATTGAGTATGTTCAGTGAATATATCCCCTCCCTCACTACCAATAATAAGTGTAAATATGAGTATGTTCAGGTGAATATATCCCTTCCCTCACTACCAATAATAAGTGTAAATGTTGAGTATGTTCAGGTGAATATATCCCTTCCCTCACTACCAATAATAAGTGTAAATATTGAGTATGTTCAGGTGAATATATCCCTTCCCTCACTACCAATAATAAGTGTAAATATTGAGTATGTTCAGGTGAATATATCCCTTCCCTCACTACCAATATAAGTGTAAATATTGAGTATGTTCAGGTGAATATATCCCTTCCCTCACTCACCAATAATAAGTGTAAATATTGAGTATGTTCAGGTAAATATATCCCCTCCCTCACTAAACCAATTATAAGTGTAAATATTGAGTATGTTCAGGTGAAATATATCCCTTCCCTCACTACCAATTATAAGTGTAAATATTGAGTATGTTCAGGTGAATATATCCCTTCCCTCAACTACCAATAATAAGTGTAAATATTGAGTATGTTCAGGTAAATATATCCCCTCCCTCACTACCAATAATAATTGTAAATATTGAGTATGTTCAGGTGAATATATCCCTTCCCTCACTACCAATTATAAGTGTAAATAGTGAGTATGTTCAGGTGAATATATCCCTTCCCTCACTACCAATAATAAGTGTAAATATTGAGTATGTTCAGGTGAATATATCCCTTCCCTCACTACCAATAATAAGTGTAAATATTGAGTATGTTCAGGTGAATATATCCCTTCCCTCACTACCAATAATAAGTGTAAATATTGTGTATGTTCAGGTGAATATATCCCTTCCCTCACTACCAATAATAAGTGTAAATATTGAGTATGTTCAGGTGAATATATCCCTTCCCTCACTACCAATTATAAGTGTAAATATTGAGTATGTTCAGGTGAATATATCCCTTCCCTCACTACCAATAATAAGTGTAAATATTGAGTATGTTCAGGTAAATATATCCCTTCCCTCACTACCAATAATAAGTGTAAATATTGAGTATGTTCAGGTAAATATATCCCTTCCCTCACTACCAATTATAAGTGTAAATATTGTGTATGTTTAGGTGATTATATCCCCTCACTATTAGTTATAAGTGTATTTGTACCTTCAGGTGAATTCATAATGCAGAGTCGGGTGATGAACAAGCCCTATGATGTGTTTGGAACATGGTATAACGATTTCTACCTGCTGTCAGGAAATCTTCATTGGACGGGTCATCTCAACTCATGTTCTGCTATCTGGTTAAATAAGGTACCGGTAGATTCATTTATAAGCTAAACTATTCAAAGAGTAATAGTGCGATAAGTGCTATTCTTCTTACCTAATGTCAGCATTACACTGGTTTAAGTTTTACATCTTACTTCTCAAACAACTTCATGGCTCATCAACAAGTAAAAATATTTGATTGTTACACATATCTTGAATTTGTAAAAATCCTGGTTAAAGTTTTGCATAATTCGGCTCTTGTACCATCAATTACTGAAAATTGTTAAATACATTTTAGATTGTTGTAATATTGTAAAGTTAATGTAAAATCCTACTTCTATTTTTAGGCTTATCAAGAGACAACTTCAGAGGAAGAATCAGTTGTGATGAGACTTTTCAAGTTTTCAAACATCAATGCAAGCTCTATACGTACAATAATGATTGCCAACTGTCTGTCTGACGAGGCAGAAGCCCAGGCTGCAGAAGATAAATCCCTTACAGAAGACAATAGTGCTGCTGATAATACTTCACTTGTATCGCTGCCTCTGATTGGTGACTTTTTCTCCAATCAGGAAGAGGAAGACATGATTGAAGAGCAAGAGGAACCTAATGATGCAGAAGAGGGCAAAGAAGAGAAAAACACAGTAAAGAAGATTGGGAAAAATACTTCTAAAGCTTTGCAGAGTATCCAGGTGTTTGAAAACGGAGAGTTTATTACAAAATTTCTAGAAGTTGATGCAGATGAGCCAAATAATAAGTTAAATGGCACAATAGAGTACAGTAGTGACTATAGACTGGCAGAGACTCCAAATGTTCTGAAAATGAAGGTTTTATGTGGCGATACTTCTGGTTCCGAGCTGAGTACCAATGGAAACCAGTCTGGTTCAGAAATAGGAAGTGTGAATGGTTCGTCAGATGTCTTTGATCACAGTCACTCTTCTCTGGATGTGGATATGGGTAATATTTTAATGATGTTTATCAGTATTTTTTTGCCATGTGGAGGCCGTAAAAAAGTCGCCCGTACATATAATAAAAGATGCTATATTTTTCAATCCTTGAAGATCTTTCAGCACAACTTTATTGTTGTATATTCATGTTATGTGGTACTTTTAGTTCCTTCTATTTGACCTTTTACAACTTGGGTTTTTTTTATCCCCCGCCGAAAATTTTCGGCGGAGGATATAGAAATAGTCTCAATCCGTCCGTATGTCCGTCCGACCTTCCGTCCGTCTGTCCTTCCGTCCGACATTTTTGTCCGGAGCATATCTCTAAAAGTATTTGAGTTATCAACTTGAAACTTCATAGGTGGATAGACCTCATTGAGGAGGAGTGCAGTGCACAAGAATGATAACTCTACCTTTCATGATTTTTGAGTTATTGCCCTTTGTTATTTTTCAAAATTGATTTTTGTCCAGAGCATAACTCCAAAAGCCTATGGGATATTAACATGAAACTTCATAGGTGCATAGATCTCACTCAGGAGGTGTGCAGTGCACATGAATGATAACTCTACCTTTCATAATTTTTGAGTTATTTCCCTTTGTTATTTTTCATACCTAATTTTTCACCTGAGTGGAGCATAACTCAAAAAGTGTTTGAGATATCAACATGAAATGTCATAGGTGGATAGATCTTATTGAGGAGGAATGTTATATGTGGATAGACCTCATTGAGGAGGAGTGCAGTACACAAGAATGATAACTCTACCTTGCATGATTTTTGAGTTATTGCCCTCTGTTATTTTTCAAAATTGATTTTTGTCCAGAGCATTACTCCAAAAGCCTATGAGATATTAACATGAAACTTCATAGGTGCATAGATCTCACTCAGGAGGTGTGCAGTGCACATGAATGATAACTCTACCTTTTATAATTTTTGAGTTATTGCCCTTTGATATTTTTCATACCTAATTTTTCACCTGAGTGGAGCATAACTCAAAAAATGTTTGAGATATCAACATGGAATGTCATAGGTGCATAGATCTTATTGAGGATGAATGTTGTGCGCAAGAATGATAACTCTTCCCTATACAATTTTTGAGTTATTGCCCTTTGTTTTTATGCTATTTTGTCCAGAGCTTATCTGAAAAAAGTATTTGAGGTATCAACTTGAAACTTCAAAGGTGGATGGATCTCATTGAGGAGGAGTGCAGTGCTTAAGAATGATAACTCTACCCTGCATTATTTTTGAGTTATTGCCCTTTGTTATTTTTCAAAATTAATTTTTGTCCAGAGCATAACGCAAAAAGCCTTTGAGATATCAAAATGAAACTTCATAGGTGCATAGATCTCACTCAGGAGGTGTGCACTGCACAAGAATGATAACTCTACCTTTTATAATTTTTGAGTTATTGCCCTTTGTTATTTTTCATACTTAATTTTTCAATTCAAGTTTTTTCTCAAAAAGTATTTGAGGTATCAACTTGAAACTTCATAGGTGGATAGATTTTACTGAGGAGGGATGCAGCACTTAAGAATGATAACCTACCCTGCATTAATTTTCAGTTATTGCCCTTTTTTATTTTCATTCGTCAGTATTCACATAGGTTTCAAATCTGTAATCACTATAGCCATCAGTTTTCATTACCAAAAGACCTCTTAAAATAGAATTATTCTGTTCTACTACATATACATTCTTCCAATGAGCAAACACATTCGGCGGGGGATGGCCATGTTAACATGGCTCTTGTTCTCTATATTTTAACCCTTGCATGGTTTTAAAACCATGCAATAAAATATTTCTGTTCTTAACCCATGCAATAAAATATTTCTGTTCTTAGACCATGCAATAAAATATTTCTGTTCTAAGACCATGCAATAAAATATTTCTCTTTTAAAATCATGCAATGATTGATTTGTAAGACCATGCAATAACACATTTCTATTGTAAGACCTGGAAAAAATAAATTTCTGTTGTAAGACCATGTAGTAAAATATTATTGTTCCAAGGCCATGCTGTAAAATATTTCTTTTATAAGACCTTGCAGTGAAGTATTTCTGTTCTAAGACCTTGCAGTGAAGTATTTCTGTTCTAAGGCCATGTGATTAAATATTTTTGTTCTAAGACCATGCAATAAAATATTCCTGTCAAGACTATGCAATAAAATATTTCTGTTCTAAGGCCATGCAATAAAATATTTCTGTTATAAGATCATTCAATAAAATATTTCTGTTTTAAGACCATGTAGTAAAATGTTATTGTTCCGAGACCATGCTATAAAATATTTAAACTTTTATTTTAAATGTCATCTCCTCATAAACCACTTAACCAATTCATCCAAACTTCACAGGAATGTTCCTTTGGTGGTCACCATTAAAAATTGTTCAAAGAATTTTATTCCATGCAGAACTCTGGTTGCCATGGCAACCGAAGGAAAAAAACTTAAAATATCTTCTTTAGAAAAAACCTAAGAGCTAAAGCTTAGATATTTGGCATGAAACATCTTCTAGTGAGTGTCTACCACTTTTGTTCAAATAAAAGCCCTGAGGTCAAAATTGGCCCCTCCCAAGGGGGTCATTGATTTCCCCATATGCATGTAGTAAAAACTTTAAAAAAAATCATCTTTTATAGAACCCAAAGAGCTAGAGTTAAGATATTTAGCATGAAACACTTCTAATGAGTGTCTACAAAGTTTATTCAAATAAAAGCCCTGGGGTCAAAATTGGCCCCGCCCCAGGGTGTCATTGATTTTCCTTGAATGTGTAAAGCAAAAACTTGAAAAATCTTCTTTAAAAATCCAAATAGCTAGAGTTTAGATATTAAGCATGAAACATCTTGTAGTAGGTGTCTACAAAGTTTGTTCAAATAAAGGCCCTGGGGTAAAAACTGGCCCCGCCTCAGGGGTGTCATTGTTTTTAACTATATGTGTATTGTAAAAACTTAAAAAATCTTCTTTGAAAAAACCAATGAGCTAGAGCTTAGAAGTTTAGCATGAAACATCTTCTAGTGAGTGTCTACAAAAATTGTTCATTTAAAAGCCCTGGGGTCAAAATTGGCCCCGCCCCTCGGGTCATTGATTTTCCTTATTTGTGTATAACAAAAACTTAAAAATCTTCTTTTAAAAAACCCAAATAGCTAGAGTTTAGATATTAAGTATGAAACATCTTCTAATAAGTGTCTACAAAGCCCTGGGGTCAAAATTGGCATCGCGCCAGGGGTGTCATTGTTTTTAACTACGGTATATATGTATAGTAAAAACTTTAAAAATCTTCTTTGTAAAAAACTAAATGAGCTTGAGCTTAGACGTTTACCATAAAACATCTTATTGATGTCTATCAAGTCTGTTCAAATAAAGGCCCTTGGGTTAAGATTGGCCCTGTTGGGGGAGGCAGAGGCGTATATACAGGTGAGCGACCTCAGGGCCATCATGGCCCTCTTGTTATCATGTTTTAAAATAAATAAATGTTTTCATTCTTACTTTTCCCCCATAAAAAAGCATCTATATGTAGTTTTGTTTTGCTGCTAAACATGTGACTTCATCATGTGACGTAATGACTGGAGATAGATAAGATAATCTGACAGCTGATGATATAGACAGTAGCAGGATAAATTTCAGTTCTAAGAACATGCAATAAAATGTTTCTGTTATTAGACCATGCATTATTATATTTCTGTTCGAAGACGGTGTATATTCTAAGAACAAGCAATTGAATATATCTGTGTCTACATGTAAACAAATTTATTTCTTGCTGACACTGCATGGAATATTGGGAAACTGAATGTGTTAGCCTCATGAAATAAAGTTGTTACTTTTTAGCTCACCTTGCACAAAGTGCAGGTGAGCTTTTAGGATGGCCAACCAAATGGCGTCCGTCGTCTGTCGTCCGTCCACATTTTAAATATTCTAAGGACATCTTCTATGATACCGCAAGGCCAATGTTAATGAAACTTGGCAGGAATACTCTTTGTATGAAGCTCTATCAAGATTGTTCAAAGAATTCCATTTCATGCAGAACTCTGGTTGCCATGGCAACCGAAAGAAAAATCTTTAAATATCTTCTTTTAAAGAACCGTAAGAGCTAGAGCTTAGATATTTGGCATGAAACATCTTCTAATGAGTGTCTACCAAGTTTGTTCAAATAAAAGCCCTAGGGTCAAAATTGGCCCCGCCCCAGGGGGTCATTGATTTTCCCTATATGCATATAGTAAAAACTTTAAAAATCTTCTTTTAAAGAACCCAAAGAGCTAGAGCTAAGATATTTGGCATGAAACATCTTCTAGTGAGTGTCTACCAAGTTTGTTCAAATAAAAGCCCTGGGGTCAAAATTGGCCCCGCCCCGGGGGGTCATTGATTTTCCCTATATGCATATAGTAAAAACTTAAAAAATCTTCTTTTAAAGAACTGTAAAAAGCTAGAGCTTAGATATTTGGCATGAAACATCTTCTAGCGAATGTCTACCAAGTTTGTTCAAATAAAAGCCCTGGGGTCAAAATTGGTCCCGCCCCAGGGGGTCATTGATTTTCCCTATATGCATATAGTAAAAACTTAAAAAATCTTCTTTTAAAGAACTGTAAAAGCTAGAGCTTAGATATTTGGCATGAAACATCTTCTCCTGAATGTCTACCAAGTTTGTTCAAATAAAAGCCCTGGGGTCAAAATTGGTCCCGCCCCCAGGGGTCATTGATTTTCCCTATATGCATATAGTAAAAACTTAAAAAAATCTTCTTTTAAAGAACTGTAAAAGCTAGAGCTTAGATATTTGGCATGAAAACATCTTCTAGTGAATGTCTACCAAGTTCCAGTTTGTTCAAATTAAAGCCCTGAGGTCAAAATTGGCCCTGCCCCAGGGGGTCATAGATTTTCCCTATAGGCATATAGTCAAAACTTAAAAAATCTTCTTTTAAAGAACCCAAAGAGCTAGAGCTAAGATATTTGACATGAAATATCTTCTAGTGACTGTCTACCAAGTTTGTTCAAATAAAAGCCCTGGGGTCAAAATTGGCCCCGCCCCGGGGGGTCATTGATTTTCCCTATATGCATATAGTAAAAACTTAAAAAATCTTCTTTTAAAGAACCGTAAGAGCTAGAGCTTAGATATTTGGCATGAAACATCTTCTAGTGAATGTCTACCAAGTTTGTTCAAATAAAAGCCCAGGGTTCAAAATTGGCCCTGTCCCAGGGGGTCATTGATTTTCCCTATATGCATATAGTAAAAACTTAAAAAATCTTCTTTTAAAGAACCCAAAGAGCTAGAGCTAAGATATTTAGCATGAAACATCTTCTAATGAGTGTCTACCAAGTTTGTTCAAATAAAAGCCCTGGGGTCAAAATTGGCCCCGCCCCAGGGGGTCATTGATTTTCCCTATATGCATATAGTAAAAACTTGAAAAATCTTCTTTTAAAGAACTCAGAGAGCTAGAGCTAAGATATTTAGCATGAAACATGTTCTAATGGGTGTCTACCAAGTATGTTCAAATAAAAGCCCTGGGGCCAAACTGGCCCCGCCCCGGGGGGTCATTGATTTTCCTTATATGTGTATAGCAAAAACTTAAAAATCTTCTTTGAAAAAACCCAAATAGGTTGAGTTTAGATATTATACATGAAACATCTTTAAGTAAATATCTACAAAGTTTGTTCAAATAAAAGCCCGGGGGTCAAAACTGGCCCTGCCCCAGGGGTGTCATTGTTTTTAACTATATGTGTATAGTAAAACTTTAAAAATCTTCTTTTAAAAAACCCAATGAGCTAGAACTTAGATATACAGGGGGGGGGGGCGGGGGGGGGGGGGGGGTCATTGATTTTCCCTATATGCATATAGTAAAAACTTTAAAAAAAATTCTTTGAAAGAACACAAAGAGCTAGAGCTAAGATATTTAGCATGAAACATGTTCTAATGGATGTCTACCATGTTCGTTCAAATAAGAGCCCTGGGGTCAAAATTGGCCCCGCCCCGGGGGTCATTCATTAGCTCGACTTTTTTTTTAGATATATACATATCATATATATACATATATATATATATATATATATATATATATATATATATATATATATATATATATATATATATATATATATAATATGTATAACATAAATATATATAATGTATATATATATAGAGACATAAAAAATCTTCTTTTAGAAAACCCAATAAGCTAGACATTAGATGTTTAGCATGAAACATCTTCAAATGGGTGTTCAACCAAGTTTGTTCAAATAAAAGCCCTGGGGTTTAACCTTTTCCCTTATATAAGCGTGTTTCGACGGCTTTTTGCCCCCCCCCCCCCCTTTTTGAGGCCTCAAACAGTGAAAAAATGTCCTATTTAGACCCAAAACACTGTTTTTCGTTTGAGAAATGTTGTTAAAAAAAGTGACCATTTTTCGGCGCCGTCCCCCATCCAAATAATACATCAGGGGGTTGCCAGAAGGGGGATGTACCCCCTTCTGTTTGGGGGGTTTGAAGGGGGGCGGAGTCCCCCTCATCGCCAAGAAAATTTTGGACTTGTGAGAGGCTTAAAATGTCCCCAGGTTGATCATAAGGTAACGTGTAACCAACGCTGAAAAGCCTTTGACTCTATCTCAATTCCTTGAGAAGTTGCAAGCACTTTGAAATAAAATTTGATGGAAAAAATCGAGGCAAAAAAGTGATTTTTGGCAAAGGCAATGGTCCAGTCAACATTTGTGCCAAGTTTGATTAGTATTGAAGCATTTGTTATAGTTTCATAGCAGTTTGAACTTGTAAGAGGAGGCTTTTCAGTGAAAATGGCCATTTTTCACAATATGCTCATGGGGGAAAGGGTTAAACTGGCCCCGCTCCGGGGGGCCTATATACAGGTGAGCGACTTTGGGCCATCATGGCCCTCTTGTTTACTTACTTACTACTTATTTACTATTAATAAACATGTATATTATTTTTGATAGGGAGAAAAAGCAGTAGATCTGACATAGAAGATAGCCAATCAGATCAAATGCTGACTGTTAAACGACAGTCCTTACAGCCCAGTCCATGCAGTGCGGAACATGTTCAGTTTGCACTATCAGACTTCGCTCCCTTGGCACTAGAAGAAAGGTCAGAATCTCCCATGTTGAGTCCCAGACCAGATCTTAGTTCAATAGAGTTACAGTCTGATAGGAATAGTGAAAGTTCATTGGAGTCCCAGTCTATAGAATTCAGTCAAGCTTCTTTAGAGGACCAGTCTATTTTTGAAAGACAACCCTCAGAATTGGTGGATTCATCCACTGAAACAATTACAGGTAGAATTTTAGTTATTTACTTAATTTTAGGTAGATATTTATGTATTTTTTTAACTTTTTTAATCGAAGAATAGGGAGAGTGATTATAATCACCCAGGCATTGACATCACACTTCCGTTTAGTTTTTGTGGAAAACTGCTGAAGGGAATAGGTTTAAACTCTTCATACACTTATTTGAGAGCATAATAGGAGGTCACTTTCCAAGGCCCATAACTCTAACATTCTTTTTGACAGAATTATGACCCTTTTTGAACCTAGAAAATTCTACATCATTCAGGCACCTTTTTTACTACCAAGCAGTGGGAATTGCTTTTTTTTTGGCATTATAAGATTTTTAATAATATATTTACTTTTTTTGGACCAGAGACTTATATTAATGTAGTTCTACAATTTACCCATATTTTGAAGTAGTCGTCTTTTAAAATTGTAATATATCTCTGTTTTATTAAATATGCTATAATTTTATTTATTGTCATTATTTCATGCAGTAGTGCAATTAATATATGATATTATCAAAAATTATTCTGTTATATCAGGAGAGCCCCAAGAGGCGCAGAATGAGCGTGTCGCTGAGGTTTCTAGTCAATTGTCCAGCTACAAATATAGTCCAAAACGTGTCTTACATGGCCAACAACAGCGCCATGGTGAGAGGGTTCGAGACCCGTCAACTTGTGAACACGAGTTTAAGATGGAGACTAACACAAGCATAGAGGCTGGTTCAAGCTCCAGTGAGAGCCTCGAGCTCCCGGAAAAGACTCCACGGTTGGCGTTTTGTTGCGTAGATTATAAAAAACAGAAAAAAGTTGTGCCATTTAAGCAAGCATTTGCTGCTAATAGAGCTTCAAATAGGACATCAAAATCCAAAACTTGTTTAAGTAGTAATTCTGTGGAAACTATTGAGAGTGATAATAGATTTGAAGCAAATTCAGACTGTGCACAGGTTAAAAGTGAGCATAATGCGGGTAAAAATATACAGTCTAAAATGTGTCTTGGAAGACAGTCGATGGAGGCTGTCGAAGATGTGCCAAAATCTGAGGTGAGGGTTGAAAATAGTCAAGGAAGGACACAGTCTAAAATGTGTACAAGTACGGATAACCAGTCTGGTTCAGATGTTGGAATAGACTGTGTTCCTGGACGAGTACAGTCCAGAATTTGTGCTGGAATTGGAACTGCTTCAATGGAAAACTTGGAGAATCAGGCAGGTGATAGTGACATGAAAATCAAATGTAAGCCAGTCCGAAATACTTGCAATATGCAGTCTGATACGACGTCAGTTACAATATCGTCAAGTAGCAGCCAGTCAAATATATACAAAGCTGAAGACAGTGTTCCGAAACTGAAATACAAAAGTAAACGAGCTAAGAAAAAGAAAGCTCGCAAAGTGAAAGACAAATATCTTATATTCACGAAAGGGTCAGAAACGTATACTCCGCACCAGATTGGAATTAAAAGAATTAAGCCGTTCAGCGATGACGGTTCACGTCTGCTGCCAAATGTTGCAGATAATACGCATAATCTCGAACAAGGCGACGAAAATTACGACGACGTAGATCACTTGATTGACATGCATGGCCATATCATTGGTATGACATTGTCACCAGATCAAAGGTACACAGATTTCTTATTTACACTTTCTGAGTCTTAACATCGAAGTGAATTTTGTATTAACAAAGAAAGGCTTACGTTAAATGGCAAATATTATATTTTGACATAAATAGAATTTTGTTTTATCAAAGAAAAGTTTACATGGAATGATAAAATTTATGTATTGACATCGAATTGAATTTTTTTGTTATCAAAGAAAAGTTAACTTACGTTAAATGGCAAAATTTTTGTAGCAAAGTGAGGGTGCAAGAAACCTATATGCTATAACCTATTTTTATATAAAGTCAGAAAGAGGTCATTTTATTGTTAAACATAAATGTACATTAAATAAAAGCACTTCTAGATGAGAAATTTATCAAATATAATTTAAAGTTTTGCTTGAAATTTACTGAATTAGGACTATTTTACTAAATGTAACTTTTAAGAAATGACTATTGTTTTTTAAGCCCCTGACTACAAAATTATAAGAATAATGATGTTCACTAGCATAATTAGGGTTGACAGCAAAAGTGTTGTAAGACCTTCTTTATTCATATAAGTTACAACAGTTTCGCACTCAACCCTTGATATACAAAAATAAGTCTGATTGATGATATTATAGTTGTGGTTGGATTGATTGTGAATGAAAGTTATAGATTAAAATTGCTATGGTAATAGACATTTACGCATTCAAAGAATGTGAGAATTGTAATTGTGTTAATAATTTAATCTAGGTTGATTAAATAGAAAACATGTAGTAGAAATATGATAATAATAACAATATTGCCATTATGAGTGCTTGACCTCTGTCATACTTATAGGATGTTGGTGTGTTTTTAGTAATGTATTAAATCCTTAAAATATGGTATTTTACTTTCATTGGAGAAGCCGATAGGTAAAGTACCTATGATATATATATAGCTATAATTCTATAAAAAATACTAAAAATAACTGACATTAACTGATGTTTTTCATTAAATAATGCCAACTGCTTATCTATATCATGGGGGAAAATAAACATTTTCTATATATAGTGAACTCCATGTATTTATATTTACAGATACCTGTATGTGAACAGTCGACCTTGGCCGAAGAATTACCACATAGAAAATCCTCTGTATCCGCCACCGATCGCACAGGAGATAGATATCCATGTGATTGACCTACTTAATATGCGAGAGGTTGGTACAATGCACAGGGCTCACAAGGCGTACACGTCAAATGATGAATGTTTCTTTATATTTCTAGATGTTTGTGAGGAATATGTGGCAAGGTATTGCAGAATTGTTGTTGTTGTTTTTCTTTTTCATTAAACCCTCGCACAAAAAAGTTTTCTCATTTGTACTATATCTTTAGTGTTTAGAATTTTCTGTTGGAAAACCTGCTTAATAAATTGAAATAATAATATATAATAATTATTTACAGTTGTTGAATTATGAAGCACAAACATTGCTATTTATAGAATCAGTGGTTTTTCTCATTTAATTAAGATGAGGCTTTAGCCTCTTGATTTTGGGACAATAAAATAATCGCTAAAATTGTTAATTTGGGAAGAAAAAAAGCTGGTGTAAGTTTAGACTTTTGGGAAAACTGCATGATTTTAAAGAAAATTTCACTTTGGAACAGGCCATTTATAGGCCTCTGTTATAACGTATATAAGGCAATCTCATTAAAGTTATATCATTACTGATGCTCCACTGACTTCGTAGCTAAGAGTAACATAGCAAAATCGATGATCTGATTTTAAAAATGGGATTGTTATAAGGTGAAAAATCACTGATAATTTTTGTTGTATATAATTATGTTTATTGCTAACAAAACCAAACGTTAATGTTATATTATAAACAGTGGCGCGGAAGACAAGCACGGTTATCTGTGGGATCGTCACTATGGCCTATGTCTGCACAAATACCCGCACACAGACGTCGTGAATTCTGTAGCATTTAATCCCGCTGATCCAGAAGTTCTTGTTACAGTTAGTGATGATTTCTCCATCAAAATATGGCGATCATTGAGCCGAGAAAAAGAGGTATGCTTTAGAGTTACATTATGTTACATTTGATATTTTCCAAATTATATGCCCCGGTCACATATTCACGGATAATGCCACGGAAGAGCTACGGTCTAATCGTTCACGGATTACTACGGAAATGCGAAATTCCGTAGTCCGCTACGGTTCCAGTACGGACACACAACGGTATGAGTACGGAGTTTGACGGATTTACCACCAAAATCCCCGGGGAGAGACACGGATTGTTACGGAGCGACACGAATCAGGACGGATGCACTACGGATACACTACGGTATAAGCACGGGTTTGTACGAATTAGTACAGGTCTGATACGGAGAAGAACGAATTGATACGGAGAAGAACGTATTGCCACGGACCTATTGTATCCGTCCACAACCCCTTGCATGCTCATTTTCAAAATGCCTCACAAGAAAAGAACACCTAGAAAACGAATTGCAGAGTTCAATGATTTTGGCGGAGGGGATTCGGCCTCATCGCATCCGACCCCGAGTCATATCAGGTCCGATTAAAGTGAATTTCATGAAGGACGCCAGATCCTCATACTTAACATGAAGGGGTCTTCGTAAACCCCATTTCTAGTCCACCATCAACTCTTACCTGATTAGATATGGGCTAGTAATCATTAAAGAAAAATGTTGATCAATACTGCTTTTCTTTTTTGAAATTTGCTGTTCATTTTACAATAACATTAATTATCATGAATGTTTATGTTTTAAAAATATGTAAAAAGCTTATTAATTAATCTTATTATCACACAAGGGCTAGCGTCCGAGGCTTATGAGACACTTCGTTTTATGTACATATTTACTCCAATTTCACGATCCAAATTAATGTTTGTAAGATATGTAACATTAAATTCTATTCTATTACTTATGAATTGTGGTACGATTTTAATATATTTTTACCTCTGTGCATGTCATCAAGCAGCTCGACCACTGCCTCCGCATTCTGAGCTATTTCAATATAAAGTTGCAGCCAGTAAATGGCAATTATCATTTATTGAATATTCACGCAAATATGTCTATTTTAACAAGAAAGTAGTATTTATACCCTTGAAAAAGTTCATGATACTATTAATTTATTCCACGTATGTAATATAAATCCGTGTTTATCCGTACTAAACAGTGGTGGACCGTACCATTCTGTACCGTTTCGTGTTGCAACGCAATAAACCGTATAAGACCGTGCTAATCCCTGCATCTCCGTAGTACAACGTATTACGATCGTAGCTTTCCGTGACAATGCCGTATTAATCCGTATTAAAACCGTAGCTTATACGTAGGGTAACCGTACAAATACGTAGTTCTTCGTAGTTCTTCGTACCAAACCGTGGAAATCCGTAGCAGGTTGAGGCCTACGAATCAGTACGGACTAGTACGGTTTCCGTACGGACCAGTACGTAACAGTACGGTTTAATACGGACTAGTAGGGATACGCTACGGTTGATTTTTCCGTAGCAAATTTTTGTGCATGTTCAAAAATTGTCAAGGATCGCTACGGATATACAAGGACTACTACGATTGATTACGGTTACAATACGGAGAGCTACAGACCAGTACGGGTAGCTACGGACGATGCCGGAATTAATCCGTGGCTCTTCCGTGGGCGTATTCCGTGAATATGTGACCGGGGTATTACTTTGTTAGAGTCCAATGCATTTGACCCACAGTAAAAAGGCACAGCCCTGTGGAGATTGTCAGATTGGTAAAACACCAGCTAAATGCAAGGCCAAATGCAGCACACTGAAATTTGAACTTATTTTTCGGCTAGTTTCATAAAAAACGAAACCGTTGTACCACATTGATCCTGTTTTTCCGAAATACCCAGGGATGAGGATAATTGTGTTTGACAAGTACTTAAAGGGAGACACAGGCAAAATTTTCATTTCTTAGTTTTTAGTTTTTCAGTCATTATTCTGTAAATGACCTCAAAATGAATATATTTGACAGTCAAAGGAAATAAACTTTTCTCCATATAAAGAATAAAATGGCGGTTTCCTAACTTGACCCGCGTGGGTCAGGTTAGATCTCGAGCGCAATGATTTCACAATAGTTGTCAAAGTGAACTCTGGAAACGTTAAAGAACATGTCAAATGAATGACTAAGACTTGTTTCAATCATATAAAATCCATAATATCTGTTATTGTAACTTCAAGGGTTTGTTCAAGTCATGTGACTTGTTTTAAAACTACTTGGTGATTCTATTTGGGTCTAAATTTTGTTCAACATATATATATATATATTTATGCTTCAAACCCAAAATATTTAGAATTTAAACAGAAATTCATGCTGAAACTTCAAGAAATGTCATTTTAGCGTGGTTTGAGTACATAAGATCATTTTAATATTTTTGTCATTATTTTGCCTAAATATCCCTTTAACTGACCTATGATATTATATCTGACAGCATACGTTTATCATGATTAGCTAGAACAAAAAATTGAACCAGACTTGTGAACATTGTTAACAAGTTTACTACTACATGTACTTTTCAGGTCTTCAGCACCAAATAACCTTTAAATAAGCTGTGCTGTAGAACCAAACAAAACAAACTTTAGTCATCAGGCAATTGTAGTGTATGACTGAAGAATTGGACAAAAACATTATAGAAGTCATGAGTTTATTAACAAGTCATGTGTTTATTAACAAGAAATATGTAACTTGTGATGAAAAGAAAGTAATATTTATGATTTTCCAAATTGAAGTACAGTCAAACTCTATGTTAAAGACCACCTCTGAATAAAGATAATCCTGCATATAAAGGCCACTTTTTGATATTCCTGCATTGATCAAATATAAAGAAGTTAAATAACCTCCAAAAAAAGACCACCTGTATATAAGGACCATTATTTGTATTTCCATTGGGTATCCTATGTTAACAGGTTAGACTGTATTGTTTTTAAATTTATGGTCTCATTATATTTTATAGAGAATTTTCTTACATAATTATATATTCACCTTATTATATTGTTGAATTTTCTAACAACTGTACTGTCTATACCAGGTTGTTAAAGCATTCAACAAAGAGCACAGTATAAGGGTGAAGCATGTACAAGCTTTAATGTCAGAAACAAGCGAGTTTGACGAGAAGGTTAGCAGTTTCGAGGAAAAAACTTGAACGTTCGACAGAAATTCCACTTTGCTCGGTTAATACTGTGGTATGACCTAGACACGATGAATTTCGAAAATGGAAACCTGGTTCCAATTTTTCTGATGAAGGGAAAATGGGAAAATTGTTTAAGGCCTTTTGCCTATAGATGTTTATAAAGCGCTGATCATCTGTAACTAATAGAGGCTCATTGTGTTAAGTTTGTATAATGTAGTCACGAGAAGAAGGCTTATAAGTTTGTTTGTTACATTATGGTCATAAAATTTTGCTATGTAGATACTGATTATTATATGGAGATCATGAAACAATATTTACTCATAAACAGAGTTCTAATATGTTAATAATAAGAAATGAGTTTTTGCATCATTTGGAATAGTTATGTATAATTCATGCTTATGATTTTATTTGCACGGCAAATGCATTTTTCCATTCCATAACAATTCTATGGTTTTGTAATATTTTCTGATTTATTAGGAAGATCCAAGTGTCGTATGGTGATATAATGTTTTCTAATTTATATCTAAGAATGGCATGTGCATTTTGGGCTTCAGTTTCCAAGTGGTTAACGCTGCCAACTTCAAATCACTTACTCCTCATTACTGTGGGTTTGAATCCCATTGGGGACTTTGGATTCTTTCATACGAGGAAGATATCAAGCTAGCTTTTTGAAGCTTGTTGGTACTCAGGGGTCCGTCCATGCCTGAAATAATGCACAAAAGGGGCACCTGAGCTCTTCCTCCACCAGTAAATCTGGAAAGTCGCCTTATGATCTTTACAGTATTGGTGTGACTTAAAATCCAATAAAACAAGCATGCCCAATTAAAATACTCGATCAACATTTTATGTACAGCTATGCTTTTACAATGTACATCAAAAGTGCTTGCTACATATCTATCTATCTTCCATTATTGTCAAATCCCTAGCAGGGACGTAGAGATATTCCCATATTTTTGTTTGCTTGTAAAAAAGGCTAGAAGCATGTTTAAACAACTCCTGATATTGTTGTTTTTAGAACAAACTCTTTACTACTGGCTGACTTACTTTCAGTTTTCATCTTGTTACCCCAGAAATTGATAATAGACTGTTCTAAAAATAAAAGCTGGACAAGTGCATTTAAGAAAGTGAGCAGTTAAAGGTTAAAATTATTTGAATTTCTGTTTCTCAATGATTATTGTTATAAAAATATCCCTTTTACAGAATTTGTGTCTGACAAAGGACTCTAAATTCAAGTCTTACAACAGACCCTTTATTCATGTCTTGACAACAGACCTTGTATTTGTGTCTGACAACAGACCCAGTATTTGTATCTAACAACAGACTATTTGTGTCTACAAAAGACCCTATATTGGTGTCTGACAACAGACCCAATATTAGTGTCTGACAACAGACTCTATATTTGTGTCTGACAACAGATTATATATTTGTGTCTGACAACAAACCCTATATAATAGTGTCTGACAGCATACCCTATATTTGTGTCTGATAACAGACTCTATATTTGTGTCTGAAAACAGACCCTATATTTGTGTCTGACAACAGACTATATTTGTGTCTGATAACAGACTCTATATTTGTGTCTGAAAACAGACCCTTTATTTGTGTCTGACAACAGACTATATTTGTGTCTGAAAACAGACCCTATATTTGTGTCTGACAACAGATTATATTTGTGTCTGACAACAAACTATATTTGTGTCTGATAACAGACTCTATATTTGTGTCTGAAAACAGACCCTATATTTGTGTCTGACAACAGACTATATTTGTGTCTGAAAACAGACCCTATATTTGTGTCTGACAACAGATTATATTTGTGTCTGATAACAGACTCTATATTTGTGTCTGACAACAGACCTTATATTTGTGTCTACTTTATATTTGTGTCTGACAACAGACCTTATATTTGTGTCTGACAACAGACCCTATATTTGTGTCTTAAAACAGATCTTATATTTTGTGTCTGAAAACAGACCCTTTATTTGTTTCTGACAACAGACCCTATATTATAGAGTCTGACAACAGACCCTATATTTGTATCTGACAAATTGAATTTTTCTTACCTATCAAATCTGTTAACTTCAACCTTCAAATAAACACGGGTGCTTTCATTAATTATCTATAATACTTATTGTTTTGCTGTGTTATTTTTTTATGCCACCGCAGCATCTGCGATGCGGTGGCATATAGCGATTCACCTGTGTGTGTGTGTGTTTGTTTGTTTGTTTGTGTGTGTGTGTGTGTGTGTGTTATATAGATTATATAGTGAACTTAAAAAATCTTCTTGTGAAAAACCACTAGTCCAATTTCAACCAAACTTGGTAGGATTGATCCTTGGGTGAAGGGCTTCCAAAGTTGTTCAAAGAATTTAATTCCATGTACAAATCTGGTTGCCATGGCAACCAAAAGGAATTATAAGAATAAATTTAAAAAATCTTCTTGTAAAGACCCAAAAGGCCGAGACCTTAGATATTTTGCATAAGGCATTGTCTGGTAGACCTCTACCAAGATTGTTCAAATTATAGCCCTGGGGTCAAAATCGGCCCCGCCCCGGGGGTCATTGATTTTCACTAAATGTACATATAGTAAAAACTTAAAATACCTTTTTGTAAAGACCCATAGGCCTAGAGCTTAGATATTTTGCATAAGGCATTTTCTGGTAGACCTCTACCAATATTGTACAAATTATAGCCCTGGGGTCAAAATCAGCCCTGCCCCGGGGGTCATGGATTTTCACTATATGTACATATAGTAAAAATTTAAAATACCTTCTTGTAAAGACCCAAAAGGCCTAAAGCTTAGATATTTTGCATAAGGCATTGTCTGATAGGCTTCCAAAGTTGTTCAAAGAATTTAATTCCATGTACAAATCTGGTTGCCATGGCAACCAAAAGGAATTATAAGAATAAATTTAAAAAATCTTCTTGTAAAGACCCAAAAGGCCTAGACCTTAGATATTTTGCATAAGGCATTGTCTGGTAGACCTCTACCAAGATTGTTCAAATTATAGCCCTGGGGTCAAAATCGGCCCCGCCCCGGGGGTCATTGATTTTCACTATATGTACATATAGTAAAAACTTAAAATACCTTTTTGTAAAGACCCATAGGCCTAGAGCTTAGATATTTTGCATAAGGCATTTTCTGGTAGACCTCTACCAATATTGTACAAATTATAGCCCTGGGGTCAAAATCAGCCCTGCCCCGGGGGTCATGGATTTTCACTATATGTACATATAGTAAAAATTTAAAATACCTTCTTGTAAAGACCCAAAAGGCCTAAAGCTTAGATATTTTGCATAAGGCATTGTCTGATAGACCTCTACCCAGATTGTTCAAATTATAGCCCTGGGGTCAAAATCGGCCCGGCCCCGGGGGTCATTGATTTTACTCATATTTACATAGTAAAAACTTATAGTAAAAAAAATTCTTCTAGCAATTGACAAATGCTAGAGGTTAGATACTTTGCATGAAACATTGTGAAGTGAACCTCTAGCAAGAATGTTCAAATAATAGCCCTGGGGTCAAAATTGCCCCCGCCCCGGGGTCATTGATTTTCAATATATACATATAGTAAAAAATGAAAAAAATATTATTGTCTGAAGGTACAAGGCTTAGAGCTTTAATATTTGTTAAATACTCTAAATACTCTACCAAAGTTGTTCAAATTTTGCCTCTAGTGTCAAAATTAAAAGTGAAATTTGATATCAGCTGACCTAGATTTTGACAAAGTGTATTACATGTTGTCCTTTGATGCAGTCATGAAATTTTAGGCTGTGTGAAATATGACCTTCACCACCAAATTCACTAGACTCAAGTGCATTGATATATTCCTACTCTGATCTTTTATTGAGTTAACAATAGATTTAACCACTAATCTGATAATAAGAATTAGATATGCATTATGACAATCTTCAATTGTATAGAAACAAAAAAATCTGTTCCTACACTACTATTTAGTGTTGTATTATTGCGGTGGCATAGCATTTTTCTCAAATGCAATCTTGTTTTCAACTTTTATTTATTATATACATTTTCTTGTTATTTTATTGAGATTTTATTTGTTATCATTAATTTTATGCGTGCAATATTGCTGTATTATCACATACTTTCTAAAGATTTGAGAGAGTTTACCCCCCACTTGTAAGATTATTTTTCCCTTATAACATGCCCTCTTTAATGGCCCCCAAATTGATATTTGACAGATTTTATCCCCACTTATAAGATAATTTTCCCCCACCATATAATATGCTCTCTTCTTTATGGTACCCAAATTTATATTAATTTCTATTTTATCCTGCAGGAAA
Organism: Ruditapes philippinarum; assembly: GCF_026571515.1. Classification (NCBI taxonomy): domain Eukaryota; kingdom Metazoa; phylum Mollusca; class Bivalvia; order Venerida; family Veneridae; genus Ruditapes; species Ruditapes philippinarum. Next base: position 118,643 of record NW_026852316.1, on the reverse strand, counting down.
TTTAACTATCTTAGCAACAAGGCATGTACTTTTTTGTTAATATCTGTGTTTAATATACATATAATTAAGTTAGCAAAAAATGGCGGGCCAGTTAAAGCAGGAGACAATTTCTTGTAATCCTATTTTTAGCGGGACCTATATTACAGAGGGATAAGAAGCTCTAAAAATAGAAAAATTTCCAATCCTGACCCACAATCTTTTGCGCAAGATTAATTGGCCCTTGAAGTAGATCAATTTCCACCATCTTGTATTATGTAACCAAATTTCTTTACATTTTCATCCATTACTGAGAATAATTTACATCTTTTGAAAAAAAAAAATTTGCAACTTCTTTTTTATCACTTCTTTTGACAAATAACAAATTTTAGATAACATGACAGCATAAATATCGGTGAGATTTGTAGTGTCAAACTAGATCTCAGAAAATCTCACAACTGTGTGAACTTGCAGGATAATTAAAATAGCTGATACAGATTTTAAGTGTAATAAGGTCATAGCTTCCTCTCTATTTAAATATAGCTCTGTGTCTTTAGAAAGTATGTTTTAAACTGTGTATGATGTGGCAAATTTCATGTCTGCCCTTTATACCATTGACTTATAATCGTAAGCTAATCTAGATTTTTGGGAGTTCTAAATGGGTCACATTAGACACAATATGAAATTTGCCATAAAGTAATACACTTATATAGAAATTTAGAATTTCGGTATTTAGTGCCATGAAAAGAATTTGATTTTTTTACTAAAATAGATAAAATATATAAAGCTTTAAAAAAAATAATTATCTTCCATTTATGTCAGTCTATATATGACTTCCTTTTACGGTACAATGTTAACCTTAATTGTTAGTTTTGCTGGTATCTATGTAGTGATAGCTGGTGCCCTTGTTTTAGTAGCTGGTACCTATCTAGTTATGTCTAGTACTTCTGTATTAGTGTCTGGTTCCCATGTATTTATAGCTGGTACCTACTTATTTGATGTCTAGAACCTATGTTTTGATAGCTGGTCCTAATGTATTTAGAGCTGGTACCCTTATATTAATGACTGGTACCTTACTGTGTTTCTTACTAGTTCCTTTTATATTGGAAGCTGGTAAAATGATAACTATAAATTGATGTTTGGTACTTGGTTATGAGGTATAAGTGTCTTAGGTTACAACAGAAACAAAATTTTCCAGTCAACCTTTTTCTTCACTTTTGGAGTAACAGTTTCATACAAGGGGCTTTACATGGAACATAATTATAAAGATTTTTAGAGACAGATGATACATTTAGAATGTAAAAAAAACCAACAATGAAGTGGTCCAATTCAAAGAACATTATTCAGCCACCTTTTGAATTGACTTGTAATCAATTTGTAGATAATGTAGATATGTAGACTGTTAATAATAGTGCTGTTTGGATATTAAGCCATTTCGTTTTGCTGATTTTTATGTGTTAAATAATTATTGTATTGTTGGTGTACTAAAATATCTGTTGTTATGTAATGTAAATTTGATATTTAAAAAAATTATGTTTAACCTCAGTGTTAAATACCTTTTTGGGTTATATTTGTTGAATTTTGTGATTTTTACTAAGCAGCTATTCATATGCTACTTGTGTGAGGAATACAATATATGAGCCGTGTCACGACAAAACCAACATAATGGGTTTGCGACCAGCATGGATCCAGACCAGCCTGCGCATCCGCGCAGTCTGATCAGGATCCATGCTGTTCGCTTACAAACCCTATAACAAGTAGAGAAACTGATAGCGAACGGCATGGATCCTGATCAGACTGCGCGGATGCGCAGGCTGGTCTGGATCCATGCTGGTCGCAAACCCATTATGTTGGTTTTGTCGTGACACGGCTCAATTTATGTATCTTGTTGAAATGTATATAATATTTGCCAAAAATGAAATAAAATCTTGAATTATAGTCCATTTAGCAATCTGCATCTTAGTTTTGGAAAGCATCATGTTGAAAAAAACGAAACACCACCAGTGTTTTTTTTATTCGCAAAGGCTTATTTACCTGTATTTTCTTGATCTTGGACGTTTATTTTTGATAGATGTTTTCTTGGTTCTGAACGTTTTTCTTGATTTTGGATATTCTTTAATTTAATATAATATAATTTCTTTAAAGCTTCCACTTATTGAAGAATAATTCTCCAAACTAACCCCCTTTCTAAAGAATTTTCTGATTAAATTTTTTTTTTCAGTTTTCGCTCCACAACCACTGAAATAGAATTTTAGTAGACAGATAGTTTAATGGGATTACTTAAAGTTAAACCCTTACCACCATTATTATCTAAAATGGACTTGTCCATGTTTCAATCTGGACTAATCCATTAATGACTTTTTGGGGATAATTTGAAAGTAAGTTCTGACTAAACAGCTAACAGGGGCATAGAAGTGTGTCTATATGTTATGATAAAAAATGTAAGATTCTTACTAATTTACATAAGGCCAGAAAACAAGGCCGGAAAACACAAAAAAAAATGACTAAAATTTTGTAAAAAGTTGCCAATTTTAAGATTTTGTAATAAATATTGCTGCCAAATTTGCTGTAATAATTGTATTTTTAAACAAGAAATAATACTCTGTTATTGTTTTTAAGTCAGTTAGTTTAAGTGTAACAACTATAGACATATATGTAACCTTCATTGTAAAAATTCACTCATATATTAAAAGGCTCACTCCACTGAGGTTTTTTTGTCATGACGGGACTGAAAATATATTTTCGAGATCAATGTAGCATTTAATGAAGGTTTCAGACCAATAACTTGTGTGCAAAATTCCAGGTCTTTCCCTCACTCTGTTTTTCCAGGAAAGTGATTCTTATTGTCAAAAATGAACCAAATTAAAAAGTGCAACATTTTTTGCTCAAATTTGGCTAGGAATGGCACAAAAATGTCATTTTCAAGTTAATTTTGAGTATATTCCATGATTTTTCCAATGTATTTATCTTTTGCATATCTTTCTGTTTGAAGTGCTTCAGCTGATCCATGTAAGAAATTGAAATTAAAATTTTTAGGCTTTTGGAGCTCAGTTGAGTCCCTTTAAGGCTAAAAAAAAGTTTAACAGATTTCATATGTTTATGATAAACAACTATTATATGTAAACCTAATTGTAAAAATTTACAATGTCCTCCGTTATTAAGGTAAATAAGTAAAAGTAAATTACATACATGTATGTTTGGTTTTAACAACTATATATGTAAACCTTTATTGTAAAAATATACACTTTTATTACGGTTAATTAGAATTCATTAAAGATTACATAATTATGTTTGTGAGAAACAACTATATGTGTAAACCCTTATTGTAAAAATATACACTTTTATTACGGTTAATTAGAGTTTATTAGAGATTACATAATTATGTTTGTGACAAACAACTATAAGTGTAAACCTAATTGTTATACATGTCTCTTTAAACAAACATTGTTAAAAAAAAATGCTGTTTCTTTTTTTCGCTCCCTATGTTGTAAAAGTTATTTTATTTGCGTTGATTATTGTTTTTATGCCACCGCAGCATCTGCGATGCGGTGGCATATAGCGATTCACCTGTGTGTGTGTTTGTTTGTGTGTGTGTGTGTTATATAGATTATATAGTGAACTTAAAAAATCTTCTTGTGAAAAACCACTTGTCCAATTTCAACCAAACTTGGCAGGATTGATCCTTGGGTGAAGGGCTTCCAAAGTTGTTCAAAGAATTTCATTCCATGCAGAAATCTGGTTGCCATGGCAACCAATAGGAATTATAAGAATAAATTTAAAAAATCTTCTTGTAAAGACCCAAAAGGCCTAGAGCTTAGATATTTTGCATAAGGCATTGTCTGGTAGACCTCTACCAAGATTGTTCAAATTATAACCCTGGGTCAAAATCGGCCCCGCCCCTGGGGTCATTGATTTTCACTATATGTACATATAGTAAAAACTTAAAATAACTCTTGTAAAGACCCAAAAGGCCTAGAGCTTAGATATTTTTGTATAAGGCATTGTCTGGTAGACCTCTACCAAGATTATTCAAATTATAACCCTGGGGTCAAAATCGGCCCCGCCCTGGGGGTCATTGATTTTCACTATATGTACATATAGTAAAAAACTTAAAATAACTTCTTGTAAAGACCCAAAAGGCCTAGAGCTTAGATATTTTGTATAAGGCATTGTCTGGTAGACCTCTACCAAGATTATTCAAATTATAACCCTGGGGTCAAAATCGGCCCCGCCCGGGGGGTCATTGATTTTCACTATATGTACATATAGTAAAAACTTAAAATAACTTCTTGTAAAGACCCAAAAGGCCTAGAGCTTAGATATTTGCATAAGGCATTGTCTGATAGACCCTTACCAAGATTGTTCAAATTATAGCCCTGGGTCAAAATCGGCCCGCCCTGGGAGTCATTGATTTTCACTATATGTACATACCGGTATAGTAAAAACTTAAAATACCTTCTTGTAAAGACCCAAAAGGCCTAGAGCTTAGATATTTTGCATAAGGCATTGTCTGGTAGACCTCTACTCAGATTGTTCAAATTATAGCCCTGGGGTCAAAATCGTCCCTGCCCCGGGGGTCATTGGTTTTCCTTATATGTATATAGTAAAAACTTTATAGTAAAAAAATTTCTTCTAGCAAATGCTAGAGGTTAGATATTTTGCATGAAACATTGTGAAGTGAACTTCTAGCAAGATTGTTCAAATTATAGCCCTGGGGTCAAAATTGCCCCTGCCCCGGGGTCATTGATTTTCAATATATACATATAGTAAAAAGTAAAAAAATCTTATTGTCTTAAGGTACAAGGCTTAATGCTTGAATATTTGTTAAATGATATCATCTATAGGTACTCTACCAAAGTTGTTCAAATTTTGCGTCTTGTGTCAAAATTAGCCCCGCCCCATGGGCCATAGGTTTTCCTTATATGTATATAGTAAAAACTTAAAAAATCATCTTCTCTAAATTTACAAAGGCTAGAGTTAAGATATTTGGCATGAAACATTATGTAGTGAACCTCTAGCAAGATTGTACACATTATAGCCCTGGGGTCAAAATTGGCCCCACCCCCAGGAGTCATTGATTTTCACTATGTACATATAGTAAAAAAAAAAAAGAAATATTTTTGTCTGAAGGTACAAGGCATAGAGCTTTGATGTTTGCTCTATAATATATTCTATGGGTTCTCTACTAAAGTTGTTTTAATTATGCCCCTAGTGTTAAAATTGGCCCTGCCAGGGGCAGTGATTCTCATTATGTTCACATAGTAAAAACAGAAAATAAAAACAAATCTTTTCTGAATAGGAGAAAGCTACAGCTTAGATATTTGACTTGAAATGTTGTTTGGTGGACCTGTATCAAGATTGTTTTGAATTAAACCCTTGGGTCCAAAATTTTGCCTTGCTCAAGGGGACAGTGACCTACTTTCTTGTCCTTTGATGTACAGCAATGAAATTTTGACCATGTGCACAGTTTTAGTTGTAAAATTGAACTTTGATATCAGGTGAACTAGATTTTGATGATGTGACCTACTTTCTTGTCCTTTGATGTACAGCTATGAAATTTGAACCATGTGTACAGATTAAGATGTTAAGTGAACTTTGATTTCAGCTGACCTAGATTTTGACAAAGTTTCTTACTATGATGTCCTTTGATGTAGTCATGAAATTTAGGCTGTGTGAAATATGACCTTCACCACCAAATTCACTAGACTCAAGTGCATTGATATATTCCTACTCTGATCTTTTATTGAGTTAACAACAGATTTAACCACTAATCTGATAATAAGAATTAGATAGGTCAGGGATCTATGCATTATGACAATCTTCAAAATTGTATAGAAACAAAGAAAATCTGTTCCGACACTACTATTTAGTGTTGTATTAATGCGGTGGCATAGCATTTTTCTCAAATGCAATCTTGTTTGTCATTACAATCATGATGTTTTGTTTTTATTTCAGTTTGCCAGTCTGTAATGTGAAGCCTTAACCCTTAGCCTGCTGAATTTTTGTAATGGATTTACCCAGCTTTTGAATTGGGAACAGTCCATTCAAAGATTAGGTGATTTCATTCTCAAAGTAATCATCAGTATAGAGCATGTAGAGCCTGGTCAGACTGCACGTTCAATCAGACTGCACGGGCTCGCAGGCTGGCCTGGCTCTATACTGGTGACATAGACTAATCATTCTCTATTTCAGTAGGTTAAGAGTTAAATAACTTGTTTATTATTTGTAATAAAGGGAATGTTCTCTGTTAAATCATAGACTTGTTGTTTTTTTATGTCCATATAATGTCCATATACACCAGATGCCACTGTGGAGGAGGAATTTAGATCCCTCCGCTTCAAATTATTCGCTCTCCTGGGTTCAATAATCAGTTTAATGAACAAGGGGGCCATTGGCCCTAATGCACTCACCTGAGTACTAAATGCAATTGATATACAAAAGTGAAGTTACCAGGTCTTAAAAATATACAAAACAGGGTTAATGTTTTTGTGTAGGTAAGAAGTTGATGTTTAAGACAATACACCAAGAACTTAAAATTTATGATCAAGGTGGGAACAGTTTTTACTATATAAGCATATAAGGAAAACTTTGACCTCGGGGCTGGCCAATTTTGACCCCAGGGCTATAATTTGAACAACTTTGGTAGAAGACATATAGGTGATATTATATACCAAATATCTAAGCTCTAAGCCTTGTACGTCAGAGAGGAGGATTTTTAGCTCACCTGTCACAAAGTGACAGGGTGAGCTTTTGTGATCGCTTTTCGTCCGGCGTCCGTCCGTCCGTCGTCCGTCCGTAAACTTTTACTTTAAATGACATCTCCTCATAAACCACTAAGCCAATTTCATCCAAACTTCACAGGAATGTTCCTTTGGTGGTCACCTTTAAAAATTGTTCAAAGAATTTAATTCCATGCAGAACTCTGGTTGCCATGGCAACCGAAAGAAAAAACTTTAAATATCTTCTTTTAAAAAACCATAAGAGCTAGAGCTTAGATATTTGGCATGAAACATCTTCTAGTGAGTGTCTACCAAGTTTGTTCAAATAAAAGCCCTGGGGTCAAAATTGGCCCCGCCCCGGGGGGTCATTGATTTTCCCTATATACATATAGTAAAAACTTAAAAAATCTTCTTTTAAAGAACCAAAAGAGCTACATCTAAGATATTTAGCATGAAACATGTTCTAATGGGTGTCTACCAAGTTTGTTCAAATAAAAGCCCTGGGGTCAAAATTGGCCCCGCCCGGGGGGTCATTGATTTTCCCTATATGCATATAGTAAAAACTTAAAAAATCTTCTTTTAAAGAACTCAAAGAGCTATGGCTAAGATATTTAGCATCAAACATGTTCTAATAGGTGTCTACCAAGTTTGTTCAAATAAAAGCCCTGGGGTCAAAATTGGCCCCGCCCCAGGGGGGTCATTGATTTTCCCTATATGCATATAGTAAAAACTTAAAAAATCTTCTTTTAAAGAACCAAAAGAGTTAAAGCTAAGATATTTAGCATGAAACATGTTCTAATAAGTGTCTACCAAGTTTGTTCAAATAAAAGCCCTGGGGTCAAAATTGGCCCCGCCCCGGGGGGTCATTGATTTTCCCTATATGCATATAGTAAAAACTTAAAAAATCTTCTTTTAAAGAACCAAAAGAGCTAGAGCTAAGATTTTTAGCATGAAACATGTTCTAATAGGTGTCTACCAAGTTTGTTCAAATAAAAGCCCTGGGGTCAAAATTGGCCCCGCCCCAGGGGGGTCATTGATTTTCCCTATATGCATATAGTAAAAACTTAAAAAATCTTCTTTTAAAGAACCAAAAGAGTTAAAGCTAAGATATTTAGCATGAAACATGTTCTAATAAGTGTCTACCAAGTTTGTTCAAATAAAAGCCCTGGGGTCAAAATTGGCCCCGCCCCGGGGGATCATTGATTTTCCCTTTATGCATATAGTAAAAACTTAAAAAATCTTCTTTTAAAGAACTCAAAGAGCTATGGCTAAGATATTAGCATCAAACATGTTCTAATAGGTGTCTACAAAGTTTGTTCAAATAAAAGCCCTGGGGTCAAAATTGGCACCGCCCCAGGGGGTCATTGATTTTCCTTATATGTGTATAGCAAAAACTTAAAAAATCTTCTTTGAAAAAACCCAAATAGCTAGAGTTAAGATATTAAGCATGAAACATCTTTTAGTGAGTGTCTACAAAGTTTGTTCAAATAAAAGACCTGGGGTCAAAATTGGCCCTGCCCCGGGGGTCATTGATTTTCTTTATATGTGTATAGCAAAAACTTAAAAATCTTCTTTGAAAAAACCCAAATAGCTAGAGTTTAGATATTAAGCATGAAACATCTTCTAGTAAGTGTCTACAAAGTTTGTTCAAATAAAAGCCCTGGGGTCAAAACTGGCCTGGCCCCAGGGGTGTCATTGTTTTTAACTATATGTGTATACATGTAGTAAAAACTTAAAAAAAGTCTTCTTTCAATAAAGCCCAATGAGCTTGAGCTTAGATGTTTAGCATGAAACATCTTCTTATGGGTGTCTACTGAGTTTGCGCAAATAAAAGCCCTTGGGTTAAATTGGCCCTGCAACGTTGGGGGGTGGCCTATATACAGGTGAGCGACCTCAGGGCCATCATGGCCCTCTTGTTTAAAGTTATAACCCGAGCCGCAAGGCGAGTGTTATACTGCAAACAACCTTTTATATTTGGCCATATCACCTGTCCACAATCTTTATAATGAATTTATAATACTGCAAACTTCCTTTTGCAGATTTCTTTATAAATTGACAGCAGCCATGTATATAAAACTATATAAATATCACAATTATCCAATGAAAAGTGACGTTAACGTGCAGTATTATAAATATATATATATACAAACATACTGTGTAGTGGGGGCCCCCGTGGCCGAGTGGTTAAGGTCGCTGACTTGAGATCACAGGTCCCTCACAGCTGTAGGTTCGATCCTCACTCGGGTCGAAATCTTTCATGTGAGGAAGCCATCCAGCTGGCTTACGGAAGGTTGGTGGTTCTACCAAGTGCCCGCTCGTGCCTGAAATAATGCCCGAAGGGGCACCTGGGGTCTTCCTCCACCAATAAAGCTGGAAAAATATCGACGATAAAATCTCGGCGGGACGCTCTAGGATGGCCCGACTTGAGTGTACGGTCGCCCATATGGGCTTTCCGGCGGCGACCTTAAATAAACGCATTTAAAAATCAAAGCACAGAAGGCGCTGAATTTGTTTGGCTCTCAGAATGTCAGAAAGGTGAAGGTTGTGAGATTATAAACCAATTTGTTTTTGTATAGTGCCACCAATGCTTTCTGGACAGCGTTTTAATTGTAGTAAATTGGCTATAAGACTAATTGCAACACTGATATTCAATCCAATGTTTATTTGACTTAAACAATTTGAAAAAAAAAATGAGTTGCCTTAACTGGGATTTGAACTCTAGACCTCTCGCTTCCTAAGCGAGCGCGCAAACGTTGTTCGTTCGTTAATGCTTAATGAGGGTCCATCCGCCCGTAAGGGCACAAAAAGCAGCTTTTGCTGTCGAGTACGGACCTGGGACATGTCACCAGTCACGCCCTTAAAGTATGTTATAGTTCTTAAGTGGTGACCTATTTGATTGAAATTCAGTAATTCACTGAATGAGCCAAAATATAATGCAAATGTTTTTAGAGTTATTAATGAGATAATACACGGGAGGGCAATGAGACCATTGTGTGCATTATGTTGTTTAATAAAAGAATGTGTTGCTGCCTAAAATAAAGGATCAAGAAGCGGACGGGTAAGGTTTTCCTGACATATAGACGCACGGACAAGCAATGGTGCTTCGGACCGGTGTTTTTTGGTTCGGTGCCACAGACAAGCAAAACGGACAGACAAGTTCACTCCTTCCAGTTTTCAGCTCCGCCATGGACCATGGACTGCTTCCCCCATCTGGTGGGTCTAGAAGAACTCTTCCACTTCTTCGGTCTTCGAAGATGTCTTCTTTGACCTCCCCCCTTAATGCCTACATTGAGAGTGCGACATTTTTGGGGCTTGGCCACGGTAAATTTATATGTTAATGGCCTAAAGAAAACCATATTATTCTAAATTAGGGTTTGTAACGACGCTAACTGTTGTTTAACACAGATGTAAATAATCATGGAGCTTACTATAAGCATGTATATCTATAAAGAATAAAACAGTATTAGAAACCTTCGGATATTCGGGAATTATTTTGCTTGAAAATTAATGCGCCTGTCATTTGACAATCTTTACGCAGTGATCTCCCCTGAATTTTTCGGCGTTAGTGTACATATTAAGGGAAGTAACCGCTTCAAAAAAGCGGACTACTTTCGGCAATTGCAATTAACAGTATTAGAGTCTGAAATTTCGCTACCACTATTTGTTTGGTCTGACGACCCAAACAAATAAAAAACCAAAAAAAAACTGTGTAGTGGAATTCTACCAAGATTGTTCAAATTATAGCCCTAGGGTCAATATATATTATATATTGACCCTAGGGCTATAATTTGAACAATCTTGATATTGGTAGAGTTCCACTACACAATACTTCATGCCAAATATCTAACCTCTAGCCTTTGTCAATTCAGAGAAGGTTTTATTTAAGTTTTTACTATATACATATAAGGAAAACCTATGACGCCCCCCCCCCCTCGGGACGGGGCCAATTTTGACCCAAGGGCTATAATTTGAACAACTTTGGTAGAGGACCTTAAGGTGATATCATATACCAAATATCAAAGCTCTAGGCCTTGTACTTTCAGACAAGAAGATTTTTAAAGTTTGCATTTTTTAAACTCCGTCACCTACTTATGCAACAGACTGGAACCATTTGAACAACTTTGGCAGAGGACCACCCAAGGATCATTCCTGTAAATTTTGGTAACTGTGCAGTCATTAGTTTTTGAGATGTTGTTTAAAGAAATTGTTGACAACGCACAAGGATGGACGGTGGGGGATCACAAAAGCTCACCATGAGCACATTGTGCTCAGTGCTCAGGTGAGCTAAAAACAAACCCTTTTCTGAGCTTTCTACATTTTGCCATCTTCTTTAGAAAAAATTGACACTTGAATCCTGTCAGGAATGTTTAATTTTTCTCCTTTGAAAAATGTAGCTCTGCTAACTTGCAGACGGCATTTGGTGCCAACTAGTGCATCTGCTCATGTCTTAGTAATGCAGTCGGACAGCTAGGGGGATTGTTTACAGCTATTTATAGTTTCAACAAATATAGTCATAGCACTGACATGAGATTTGGACACTGTCAACACCAGTTTGTATACTGAAGAAAAGCCAAAAGCCTCCAATATGGAGGGAATATAATATATGAAGCCTGGATAAATGTTACCAAATAAAACTTGTATCCATAAGCCCTGGAAAGTACATTTAAACTTGATTCAGTGACATTTACGTTGCCAAACATATTTTGAAAGACAAACATGCACTGATATGATGGAAATACTTTGCAAAACTTTTCCCTTATCCCTTGTGAAGATTTTAATAGTTCAACAATTCAGGGGAAGTAATTCTTGGACCAGGATCTATGGTGCACAGAGTAACCTCCCTTCTATGCTTTAGATGGCTTTTGTGGAAAGGGAAGTAATTCAAATTTACAAAACTCATCCATTTGGTTTTGTCTGTAAACTCATTCCTTGCATAAAAGATAAGTGATACCAAATAAAAAGATTGCAAAAATATATATTTGAAATTGATACATTTTACAATATATCCTGATGACATATATGCCTAAAGAATCCATGAAAATATTTGTGTATAGAATTGAGAAGAAAAAGGAACTAGCATCTTCAGCCCTATACTAATCTTTCCCATCAAGTTGACTGCAATGTCCAACAGGTACTGCATATAACCTTGAATTTGATTTTTTTTTTATGAAATCGTGTTGCAAATAACATTCCAATAATCAATAAACAGTGCTGTGACGATGGTACTTGGGCAGTGTCATGTCCCACGGTCTTTATAGTTGCATAATCTTATCGGTATATATTTTTATCCATGATGCATATAATGGTCTCATTGGCCTCCTGTGCATCAAAATTGTATCATCACAAAAACATCACAAAAATCAAATTGCATGTAAACATATTTAGTATCATTTAGTGAATTACTGAATTCAAAATTTATAGGTCACGTTTTAGTTAACATTTAAGGACATGAATGGTGACATGTCCGGGGTCCGTACTCTCAGTGCCTGAAAGAGCGGATGGACCCTCATTAAGCCTAGAATACATACATACATACATACCATGGTCTTAATACACTGACGGTAGAGTTTTTGTCCGCCCTGTCATTTTTACAAGAGGTCTTTTGTCCTATGCTCACATTATAACAGTAAAGATTATAAATACAACAGTAAAGATAATAAAAACAGTTATTTTACTTAAATTTTTATTGACAACAACACATAACAAACAATTAAAAGCTAGCAAAATACAAAACAGCAGTTAATTGTCATGGAACAGTAATATCAAATACTTTTGATTTTCTTTAAAATATATAATAAAACATTCTAAGTCAAATCTGTCCTAATTTAATAATCTATTAATCATTGACTACTTTTAAAAATACCATGTTTAAAACACAAAGAATATGGGGCATTCTTCTAAAATTCATCTGAATCAATCTTAATATACATGTATAAGGAGAAGTTCTGTGTTGCTAAACTATGAAAAGTGTATATGTTTGTATATAATATTTCTCTAACTGAAAGATACCTTTAATTATACAGAATTTATTTTATTAATTTTGTAAGAATCTATAAGCTTAAAAACACACTTTTGAATCTGTTCCTGGAATCAACCAGTACTGGGTGTTACAGTTTCTTGCACAAGGAAACAACTGCTTGCCCCTCATAGGTTTGAACCCACTTCAACTGGTTAGCAATCATTAGATTACTTATCTGACGTTTTAACCATTCTGCTTATAATGCCGCCATACAAAATTAATGATACCTTTATTGACAGTTTCATTGTTCTATTCACTAAATTCAAAAATGATAAAATTTGACTAATTAATTAATATATATAATATGTAAGAATTATAGTAAAAAACATAAAAAAAATCATGTAGAAGTAGTAAGTAAAATTATTTGATTGTTAAGTAATAATGACTGAATACTTTTTGTTAATTAGTTAAATCATACATCATTTAACAAAGAAATCTTATGAAATTAAAAATATTAACACATTAACTTAAAAAAAAAAAATATATGAAATAGAGCTATTCTAATGTGTACCAATTCTTATATATTAAGTATTTCAATCTATTCTACATTGTAATGCAAACATAAAAAATATCTTGCCTTTTGTCCAACACACTGTTGGAGATACTGTTGTAAAACAGTAAATGTCAACTTGTATAAATTCAGATAAAATTGTAAAAATCTGTAGCTGTGCTAGCCTTCTTTTGTAATATATTGTACCTATTTCAGTACATTTTATCAAGTGAGAGAACTTTTTTCTATTTGACACCTGATGATGATTACTTGAGAAAATAAGAATACGGTGGTGTCTTGTATACATGGTTATTAGGTTCCGTAGTCCTTATCAAAATAAAAAAAAAAGTGAAATCAAAAGAATTTAAAAAAAAAAGAGTATTTGGGAAAGTATTGAAATGTAATATTTCTCCTAATATACAATACTTGTCATGGATCTATAAAAAAAGTTCTCAATAATCTGATGATACTACCCTGATACTATACTCTGTAAGACATAAATAATATCACATGCAAGTACATGACTTGTCAGCAGTAGATTTCATCACCTTTATTCTACAAATACTGGACGGAATAAAAGTTTTATCATGTATATTAGATTAATATTTACATGATACAATTATACTTATGGTGAGGGTATACTTAAATAGTTTAAAATCATTTGCAAAGCCTAAATTCACTAAAATATGTAAAATTCAGCCAAAAATCGCTAGAATAATTATGTTGAATTCAGCCAAAAGTCACTCGAGTATGTCCACTTCAGCTAAAAAATCACTAGACTATGTCAAATTTATCAAAAATCACTAGAATACATCCATTTCAGCCAAATATCACTTGAATATGTATAATTTAGCCAAAAAACACTAGAATATTTAAAATTTATCCAAAAAATCACTAGAATATGTTAAATTCAGCCAAAATTCACTAGAATACATCAAATTTAGCCAAAAGTTATCTAAATATGTCAACTGAGACTAAACATTGCAAATAATAATTTTGACAGTAAATAACTATAGTTCTTATTAGCCATAATTTGTTGGTTTGTATTAAAAAGCAGAATATATATTTATGATAATGATAAAATCCCCTACCAATGAAATAAAATTTTATTTTTCATGCATGCTATTTAAGTCCATTTTTTCTTTAATTTTGTGACAGGCAGCCATCAAAATAGAACTGGCATTTTTGTACAAATATAAATGCATTTTATGAATAGAGATTTTTATTTCCATAAAACAATACTGAACAACAGGCAACACTGATATGTACTGACAAAATGAATTTAACAAAGCTGTGCAATAAATTTTTACCTCCCTGTTAATCATTATCCATAACTTCCAATTTGAAAAAAAAAACTTTAAAAATTTTAAATGCATCCCAGTAATACACAGTATAAAAACTTATAGTACATAACTTTAATATGAAAGAAACCATACTGTTGAAATAAAATGTATAAGTATATCCTACATTGAGCACAATCCCAGCAAAAACTGATGGTATGACAGTATGCTTGACTTTACTCAGTGTTCAATAGTAAAAAATGAGCATGGATAATTTAGAATTGTCCAGTTTGAAATGGGCCATAATTCTGTCTGAATCAATGTTAGAGTTATGGACCTTGGATAGTCACCTCCTTTTATTCTCTCAAATAAGTGTGTGAAGTTTCCACCCATTCCCTTCAGTAGTTTTGGAGATACCAACTTGCATGTTTTAACTTCACCATAATGTGACACTGACCTTTACACCTGGGTCAGAGTACAATAGCTCTCCCTATTCTTTGAAACAATAATATTAGCTTTTGGTGTATACAATTTTGGCGATATAGACAAATACACAACACGCCATCAATATTTTATACAATCCGTGCATATCTTTTTTATGTTATAATAATTAACCTACAGTGTAGAAGCCCAAAACGTTAACCACAAATGCCAACATCACCAACGTACAATAATACTAAAAATTTAAATACCCTCAACTTTTCTTTGAATTAAATTTTCATTTTAAACCTAGCACTGTTGTGTGTATGCAAAAAATTCTTTTGCAGCTGTGTCCTAACACAGAAAAAACAATACCCTAAATACATATTAGAAAAATATTACAAAACTATGTTACTGACCAGGTTGGATGATTTAAATGATGAACAATATTTAAATGTTTTGACTAGCAAACTATTGAACTAAATTCTTAATGTTATCTGAAGTGAATAAACATTAAATATAACGGTATATAAATATATTACCAAAAGCATCAACAAATTTGTTTAAAATACAAACAACAAGAATATATCACCTTTTCAAGGCACCTTAAGTTAAAACCCAAGAAATATCTGACAAAAACCTCGTTATTTTTCAATACTTGTACTGTATTAAGCTGACATACAAAAATATGACTAAAAGACAAAATGTAATTTGTCTGGCTGCTAAAAATAATTCATGTCTGATATTTCAACCAATGGCAAGACTTCATTTTGGAAGTAATCTCTAAACTTTACTAAACATTCATCAAAACAAATTTTTGGATCTAATTTGTTATCAATAGAAACATTAAAAAAATTTCTTTGGTAAAAACTTAAGGAAGCCTTCACTTAGCAACTGCCTTTACTGTTCCTTCAATTTTTGGAGTAACTGTCAAAATATAAATAGACATGGAATGTTATTTATAGTATAAATTGTCCCTAAAAAGGGATATTAAAGCAAAATGCCTCCAGATTCATTATATTTCATGTGTTGAAATATTATCACTATTGTCATGATGTTCCATCAGCTTTCTCACATGAAATAATCTTAAGTCCCTGACGAGATTCAAACCCAGTGATCAGGAGCAACTGATATGAAGATGGCAACTCTAACCACTCGGCCATGGATGATTGATTTATTATCATTACGACAACTTCAAGTTTAAAATGCTATAAGGCACGAAACAATGATTGATAGCAGAACATAAAAGTTTCAATGATAATACCAAGAATTAATAAAAAAACTATATGTATTAAAAAATGTTAACTTAAAACATGTAAAAACTATATATGTTTTTTTACACTATAAAAATGTTAGAATCAGCAGTTTCATGTAAATTTTCACATTTTGGTGTAAAACTAATAATACTATGTAAAATTAGATATGAATTTTTAAAAAGACACGTAAATAAACAATACTGTACATTATAATTATACAAATGTCTTATACAAGCAAAATTTATACAAAAGTAATTATAGAAAGTCTGAAATAAGGCATATTGGGGTAAATAAGAAGAAGACTTGCTATTTTGAACATAAAATGAAAAGACTGAGATTAAAAGAAACATGTGTAATGACAAAAAAACCCATGTGGAATAATGAATAAACATGTGGAATGACATTATAACAAAGTAGGTGGAATGACAAAATAACATGTTTAAGAACCAAAATAACATAGCATATGAAAAGACAAAATGCTATAACATGTTAAACAAGAGCTGTCCGTAAGACAGCGCGCTCGACTTTTTTATTGCTTGCCAATAAAAAAAGTTTTTGCAGTAAAAGGCAATACAAGAATCTCTGTATTTTTAAAGTGAACAATGGCCATGAGCATTAAGATATTTAGTGAAGAATTATTTTACTGAATTGTGTGATACCCTTGAACACTGCAGCAAAGTTTGAAATGTTTAAGTCAAAAGAGGGCTGGTAAGAAAGAAAAAAAAACTAGTTGTTTGATACCCTTGAATATTACAGCAATGTTTATATGACATAATTTATGGTAAAGTGAACAAGTGGATAGGAATGAATTTTTTTAGATTTTTTAAGTTTTTTAGTGCTTGCCTATAATACAAAACATTGACAGTTAAGGGCCATAATTCAAATAAAATCTTTGACAGAATTACCTTCTCCTGGACATGTTTGGGAATCATGATTGTAAACAAGTATTCCAACTTTCAAATTAATATCTCAAACAGTTCAGTCAAAAAGTGGACTGGTACTAAAAACTTAACCAAGATTCTAAGTCGATAAAAGGCCTTAATTTTTAAAACAAATCCTTGACAGAGTTACCTTCTCTTGCGTACAGATGGGGGTAATGATGTGAAATAGCATTAAAAGTTTCAAAGCAATATCTCAAAGGGTTAAGGCAATAAGTGGATTTTACCCATATTCAATGTATTTTCTAAGTCAAAAAGGGGCATAATTCTGTCAAAAACCTTGACAGAGTTATGTCCTCTTGTCTGTTGATGAAGGTCGTGATGGTAAACAAGTATGGTCAGTTTCAAAGCAATTACCTCCAATGGTTTTGAAATAAAGTGAGGTGGTACAAAAAACTTAACCAAGATTCTAAGTCGATAAAAGGCCTTAATTTTTAAAACAAATCCTTGACAGAGTTACCTTCTCTTGCGTACAGATGGGGGTAATGATGTGAAATAGCATTAAAAGTTTCAAAGCAATATCTCAAAGGGTTAAGGCAATAAGTGGATTTTACCCATATTCAATGTATTTTCTAAGTCAAAAAGGGGCATAATTCTGTCAAAAACCTTGACAGAGTTATGTCCTCTTGTCTGTTGATGAAGGTCGTGATGGTAAACAAGTATGGTCAGTTTCAAAGCAATACCTCCAATGGTTTTGAAATAAAGTGAGGTGGTACAAAAAACTTAACCAAGATTCTAAGTCGATAAAAGGCCTTAATTTTTAAAACAAATCCTTGACAGAGTTACCTTCTCTTGCGTACAGATGGGGGTAATGATGTGAAATAGCATTAAAAGTTTCAAAGCAATATCTCAAAGGGTTAAGGCAATAAGTGGATTTTACCCATATTCAATGTATTTTCTAAGTCAAAAAGGGGCATAATTCTGTCAAAAACCTTGACAGAGTTATGTCCTCTTGTCTGTTGATGAAGGTCGTGATGGTAAACAAGTATGGTCAGTTTCAAAGCAATACCTCCAATGGTTTTGAAATAAAGTGAGGTGGTACAAAAAACTTAACCAAGCTCAATACACTTTCTAAGTCAAAAAAGGGCCATAATTCTGTCAAAAACCTTGACAGAGTTATGTACTCTTGTCTGTAGATGGAGGTTATGATGGTGAACAAGTATGGTAAGTTTCAAAGCCATACTTGTAATACTTCTGAAATAAAGTGGGGTGGTACGAAAAACTTAACCAAGGTGTGACGCCGACGCCGACGCCGGGGCGAGTAGGATAGCTCCCCTTTTCATAGAAAAGTCGAGCTAAAAATCTAGAATGACAAAAAAATATAACATGTGTATGTAAAATAACATGTTATTCAATTAGTCAACATAACATGTGAACTGTGAAATAACATGTGGAATAATGAAACAATGTAATTAACATGTTGACTGCGAAATAACATAAAATGTGGAATAAAAACAAAGTGTGAAATGTGGAATGTAAAATAAGTTGAACCCCCTCCCTTACAGCCTTAAAAATAAGGTAAATGCAACAGTATTACAACTCTACAGAATTATTGGGCTAGATAAAACAGTGTGACAATATGACCTTCACACATATAACCCATACCTCGCTATATTTATAAAATGGACTTGGTCCTGCATTGAATTTGGACCTGTCCATTGTTAATATGAGGGAAATTTGATATAAAAAAGTAACAATTAAACAGCCATAAGTATAGAGCAGCCAGACTTTAGTTTAGTTCATACAAATTTATTTTAGTTCGATTATGTCAGAATCTATAAGCTTTTTAAAACACTCTCGAATCCGTTCCTTGAACTAACAAGTACTAAGCAATGAATGTAAAGTTTCTTGCTCAAGGAAACAATGGCTTGCCCCTGAGGGGGTTTGAACCCACGCAGCCATAAATCCTTAGATTACTGAGTCTGATGTGTTAACCACTCAGCAGCACAGCCAGGCTTTATACATGTGCCATAGATCTACAAATCATTATTACATAATATTATTATATTCAAAAGGACAACATTATACCTAAATTAAAAGCATACATTGAAAACAATTATTTTTCAACATGAACTTTATAAATGCAAGAAACATATATACTATAATTTGATTGGACAAATGACTATTAAGGCAAATGATTATCACTATAAAGCAATTCAACAACTATTTCAACATAAAATTAACACTAAAGAACTAAAATGGTCATTAAAGACTTTGAATAGTAAAGAACAATACCATTGTAAAAATGGACGGAATTTTAAAGTTTGTTAATGTATGCAATAAAAAATCATTAAAAATGTATAAAATTAAAAAATAATCAACATACTAACTTCAACAAACAACAAGCTTATTTGTTTATTCAACATCAAATAAACACAGTTTGTTTTCAACATGACAAAAACAACAACACACAAAACAATGCAAGAAATCTTAACATAAAATGGAATAAACCAGTTATTCTATTTCATAACAGTTCATCACACATATTCTTTCTTTTAAATAACTCCATTTTATATTTTTTCTTCAAAACATTTTTCTTTTAAATTTACAAATATAAACGTTACTGTAGAAAACTTTTATCAAAACAAAATTTGCTAATTGCACTTTAAGGGAATATATATTAATATTAAGTAAAAATATTGTTCTCCAAAATTTATAAGTTACTTTTTTTTTACAAGCTTCAAATCATAGAGACTAGACCGTTAAAATTCAAACTCACTTGACAGCAATAAATGTGAAAACACCGACAAAGTCCATAATAACAAACAGCAACTGACTAATTAAAGAAATGTTTATACGTTAACTTTGCCTTCCTTCACCTCCCTCAGGTTTATCGTTTTCGTAAACATGGCAGTTTTCTTCATCTTTTTCCAACGGCTCTGCGACATCTTCTCTTTCTGCTTACGCCTCTGCTCCTCACGTGCCACACGACGCTCTTCTTTCTCACGCTCCTGAAAACATAAGATAACATGAAAATAAAGACCAAAATTATTGAAATCATAAATTATGTTTTAGACTTATCTGGAGATTTTCCACCATTTACAAACAAAAAGTTACCTCAAGAAATTGTGCTCTGATTCTACACAAATTTTAACATATTTCTGTGAAATGAATGTTTTGTTTTAGGGAATTATAAATTGCAAGCTAAATAGTTTTATTTTTGAACTGCCAAAAGCCACAAAATAAACACATCTGCGGATGTTAAAAATCTTCACATTTCGAGGTGTAAGTTGTGAATGCTGCTTAAGCCAGTCTAGGGGGTGCAAACGAAATTTTGTATCTACCACCACTGTCAATGAACAGGCTAAATGAACCAGGTCTGAAACCTTTACTTTTTATTAATACATCATAGACGCAGGCAATCATTTAACTTTATTTGTACGATATTTTTGGTGCATAAACTTTGGTACTTACCGATTGGTACCACCTGATCGGGAAAGCTCGACGACCATCCAGGGCAGGTTGAGAGTACTGGATCTGATATTTTTGTCTTTCCTTTGTTGTAACACTTTGCTCCACAACCAAAACAATTTTCGCCCACTACAAATATATAGATTATAATATAATTCATTCTTTTGCAGTAAAACAAAACATAAATTTTCAAATTTACAAACAATGGAAATAAATATTTTCTATATTAATTTCAGATACGATGCTGGACAAGTACATATTGTGGTGGCAGATGTAACGTCCTGACATCTTTTTAACTCAGAGTATAAAGCAAATAAAAGCAATAAAATTAAAATAAAGAGAATGCAAAAAGAATACAATCTCTATTTTGGTATGAAATACCGGTAATAATACTAACATCAGAGTAATGCATTTTTTTTTTTCAAATAAAACAGGGGCATAACTGACAGAATGTCAGAAACATTTAAACTTTCTTACCTGTCGGAACCATTCTTTTTGTGTTTCAGCAACAAGTTGGTATGTATTTCCCATCATGGCAATCAACATGTTTACAAGCAGCAGAGTGACCATGATCATATATAACACAAAAATGATCTAAAAATAGAACAGCAAGCATTCAAATCACAAGATGCATGAGAAAATAAAATTATAATATAAAGGAAATGTAGTATACTTAGTTAATAAAGTATATAGTTTTAGTTTAAAAGTTTTAATTTATCATTAAGTTTATGAAAAGTATGAGAAGAACATTATGTACATGTAATTATATATATTATTTTCTATACAAATTCCTGACGGAATATACAGGAGAAAATAGCCTGATTTAGATAAATATGACCCTAGGCACTAGGCAAAATATATATTTATGTCAGCAAGGCTATATTTCTTCATCATATCATGTCAGCAACTCAAGTAACAAATTAATAACAATGCAATTTCTTAAAGATGACAAAGTTAATAAAAAAATTATATAAAAAAAGATTTTTTAAAATGTAAAATACACAATTGTGAAATTTCTGACTATTGACTCCGACACTCAGTTTATAGTGATATTTGAAGTGAGAAATATACCAAAATGAAACAATAACTTTTTTTGGCGCATACATAGTTAACAGACTACAATGCCGAAAACTTTATTATTCGTGAACGTTTCTGTTCATCAAAGTATATACAGCACAGTATACAAAGCATGCAAGCGAATCAAAAATTGAGAAAATTTACTTGCATAATTATAATTATTAAACACAATTATAAAAGACATATAATAAAGTTATCTTTTCAAAAATAAGAGACAAATATTTCCAAATATAGTATTATCAGAGATATTGAATTAAAATCAAAACGTCAGAAAAATTCAAAAGCTTTGGCAAAGTCTGTTTAGCAGTATTATATTGCAGTCATCATAAGTAAAAAACAAAATGAGCCGCATCACGACAAAACCAACAAAGTGGGTTTGTGACCAGCATGGATCCAGACCAGCCTGCGCATCCGCACAGTCTGAACAGGATCTATGCTGTTCGCTTACAGACCCTATAACAAGTAAAGAAACTGATAGCGAACAGCATGAAACCTGATCAGACTGCGCGGATGCGCAGGCTGGTCTGGATCCATGCTGGTCGCAAACCCATTATGTTGGTTTTGTCATGACGCGGCTCAAATGTGTAGACTCTCACACAAATAGTGAAATTTTCACATCTAAAAAATCACCACTCTCAAGCTTACAGGCATTAGTTTTGTTAGATCTATTGGCAACTGTCAAAAAAAAAGGCGGGAAATTGTTAATGACCTATGCTACGCTATTTATCGATTTTATATTAAATTTATTTCAATGCATATTATGTAATAATTCAGGAAATAAGAATGTTAAATTATTTTCTAAGTTATCTTGTTTAAGGCGGGAAATTATTTATTATAAATATTATAAATTATTTGTTCCTAGATCATTAAAATGTTAGATTATTAGATAAGCTTAACCACTATTTTATCTAACATCATCAATTATGTTTTTTGTTGGTTGTTTTGGGGTTTGTTTTTTTTTGGGGGGGGGGGCAGACTCTTCAATAAAAGCAAAATAACAATCTACGCTAAATATACTCTCAAACTATTGAATTTTTCAAAAAATTAAAAACCAATCAAGTCAGTGTAATGGCCCTTTGATCTCTGCAGATAAAACAAAGAAATAGTGTAAATTTTGTATCTCAAAAATTTTAATTGTCTGTTATCTGTAAACTGTTAACATACATTGTTATCTTAGTGCAGCAACTAGTTAACTCCTATTAAATTTCACTTGTAGTTAACCCATTACTGCACTAGGTCTACATACCATAACTGAAAAGGCCAAAACTGAATTTCCACCTGGATTTAGAGGCTCAAAACTGAATTTTCTTAAGGTGATAATATAACACAAACATAAGTAAACTTTTGTATAGTCTTTGTCTAAAACTTGTTATTTTTAGGGTAAAAATTGGGCTTCAAACGTAAGACACTTTGTCATCAACCATAACATTAAAGTCAAGTTCAGGTTGACCTCTTAATTACTGAACTAGGGTTGAAAGTTTAAAAACAAACTAGGTCAAGGTCATCTGAGATTTAAATTTAGATTTGCTGACTTCAATGAGATATATCAACATTATATACATGTATATTAACTTACCAGAATTTTTTACCATTTCACATCAGGAAATATAAAATTAAATAATATTAATGTTTAAATCATCCAGGTGGTAATATATTGCATTGTTGTTTTATAAGTGACAAAACTAAACGATAAAATATTACAATTAAAACTACATTCCAATTTTCTGAAATAATTTTATATAATTGTTACCAATTACAAAATCATGGTCTGACTGGGAAAAATAACAAATTACAGATTTTTACATAAGAAATATAAAATGTGTGTCGCTTAAAACTCAAATGCAATCATCTGAACTTTCAATTAACACCTTGATAACTCCAAAACTGATAAGAACAATTTCAAAACTGGAACTCTGAATATTTAAGAAATTCATTTTATTTTATGTAACTATTCCAGTATATATCAAAATCTATAGCTTGTGCAAGAAGCTCTTTTTTCATTTCTCATTTGTAATTTGATTTATGTATGCTTTTTTTATTTGTTACTGAACGAAAAATTCCTAACAATATCACAAAATATCTGAGTCGAAGCTTTATTACAAATAATTATTCATGCAAATCAAAACTTTTTTTATAATGAGATATGCCATGACCACAAAACTATACCAGCGCAAAAGCTACACAAAAAATTCTACATATCTGTTTTACATACACAACATAACTTTTTACAGCAGAAGACACATGCAGACGTAGTTTGCTGCAGACGACACTTACACTAAGCGTAATTTGATGGCGTGAGGTCGGGAATGTCTGAACTATGTCTTCAAAATCTCCTACTGACATAGAAAAAGTACCCAATAACGCGTCAATTGGGTTCGCGAACACACACGGGTCAGACTCGGGATCACATGTACTACCAACAAAACTTATAAAGAACGCTGTAAGAAAATAAAAAACCAAAATGAAATAAAATAAAATACGAAACAAACATAACTCAGCTGCAAACAAAACCTTTAAATAAACAACACAAACAAGAGGGCCATGATGGCCCTGAGGTCGCTCACCTGTATAAAGGCACCCGGAGCGGGGCCAGTTTAAACCCCAGGGCTTTTATTTGAACAAACTTGGAAGACACCATTAGAAGATATTTCACGATGTTAAGTTTTTACTACACACATATAATGAAAAACAACAATCTACCCCCTCCTTCCATACCCCCCCCCCCCCCTCTGGCAGGGCCAATTTTAACCCCAGGGCTTTTATTTGAACAAACTTGGTAGACACCCATAAGAAGATGTTTCATGGCTAAACATCTAAGCTCTAGCTCATTGGGTTTTTTTTAAAAGAAGATTTTTTAAGTTTTTTCTATACACATATAGTTTAAACCAATGACACCCCTGGGGCGGGGCCAATTTGACCCAAGGGCTTTTATTTGAACAAACTTTGTAGACAATTACTAGAAGATGTTTCATGCTTAATATCTAAACTCTAGCTATTTGGGTTTTTTCAAAGAAGATTTTTAAATTTTTGCTGTACAAATATAAGGAAAATCAATAACACCCGGGGCGGGGCCTATTTTGACTCCAGGGCTTTTATTTGAACAAACTTTGTAGACACTCACTAGAAGATGTTTCATGCTTAATATCTAAACTCCAGCTATTTGGGTTTTTTCAAAGAAGATTTTTTTTTTTTTGCTATACACATATAAGGAAAATCAAGGACCCCCGGGCCGGGCCAATTTTGACCCCAGGGCTTTTATTTGAACAAACTTTGTAGACACCAATTAGAAGATATTTCATGCTAAATATCTTAGCTCTAGCTCTTTGAGTTCTTTAAAAGAAGATTTTTTAAGTTTTTACTATATGCATATAGAGAAAATCAATGACCCCCTGGGGCGGGGCCAATTTTGACCCCAGGGCTTTCATTTGAACAAACTTGGTAGACACTCATTAAGAGAAATTGCATGCTAAATATCTTAGCCCTAGCTCTTTGGGTTCTTTAAAAGAAGATATTTTAAGTTTTTACTATATGCATATAGGGAAAATCAAAGACCCCCTGGGGCGGGGCCAATTTTGACCCAAGGGCTTTTATTTGAACAAACTTGGTAGACACTCACTAGAAGATGTTTCATGCTAAAGATCTTAGCTCAAGCTCTTTGAGTTCTTTAAAAGAAGATTTTTTAAGTTTTTACTATATGCATATAGGGAAAATCAATGACCCCCTGGGGCGGGGCCAATTTTGACCCCAGGGCTTTTATTTGAACAAACTTGGTAGACACTCATTAGAAGATGTTTCATGCTAAATATCTTAGCTCTAGCTCTTTGGGTTCTTTAAAAGAAGATATTTTAAGTTTTTACTATATGCATATAGGGAAAATCAAAGACCCCCTGGGGCGGGGCCAATTTTGACCCCAGGGCTTTTATTTGAACAAACTTGGTAGACACTCATTAGAAGATGTTTCATGCCAAATATCTAAGCTCTAGCTCTTAGGGTTTTTTAAAAGAAGATATTTAAAGTTTTTTCTTTCGGTTGCCATGGCAACCAGAGTTCTGCATGGAATTAAATTCTTTGAACAATTTTTAAAGGTGACCACCAAAGGAACATTCCTGTGAAGTTTGGATGAAATTGGCTTAGTGGTTTATGAGGAGATGTCATTTAAAGTAAAAGTTTACGGACGGACGGACGGACGACGGACGGACGCCGGACGAAAAGCGATCACAAAAGCTCACCCTGTCACTTTGTGACAGGTGAGCTAAAAAAAGAAAAACAACAAAAGAAAAACTGAAATCTATTAATTGACATAATGGAACCAAATAAGTGCTGAAAAGGCATGGTCAATTTCCATTGTAAATTTTTCCAACAAATAAGTACTGAAAAGACATGGTAAATTTCCATTGTAAATTTTTCCAACAAATAAGTACTGAAAAGGCATGGACAATTTCAATTGTTATTTTTTTCTATCACATTTTTTAAAATTTCTCTTCACATTTTGGTTTCAGAATAACATTTCTTAAATATTCATGATACAAAGATATAAGTTTAAAGTCAATCTAACTCTTTTTAAAAGACATCAAAACATCCTTTTTATAATACAAAATAACAATATTAAATAATCTTTTTGTTTGTTTGTTTGATTTGGTTTTACGTCATACCTACTCACTAAAGGTCATACGGCGACTTTCCAATTTTACTGGTGCAGGAAGACATCAGGTGCCCTTTTGTGCATTATTTCAGGCATGAACGGGCACCTGAGTAGAACCACCGATGTTCAGTAAACTAGCTGGATAGCTTCCTGACATAAAAGAATCCAAAGTCCCTGTCAGGATTCAAACCCACAGCGGTGAGGGACAACTTGTTTGAAGTCAACGAAAATAATCTTTTAATATTTTGCCTCTCTCTTTAATATAGCCCTTACCAATCTAAAATGGCAAATCTTTTTTTCACTATGACTTAAGTTAAAATTTAGTCATTAAATGTAACTAAAATACTTTTATTATATATTATAATAGGAAAACTAACATGTAATTTTATCCTATAAAAGCAAAGCTGTAAGTACATTCAATACAACATCAGCATGCAAGATTTTCATAATAAAAAAAAAAAACAAATTTTAAAATTGTTCAGAAACTAAATTTGTTTCATTCTACTAAGTCCTTGTAGACAAAACTTTAAAAAAAATTCTTTAAAGGAACTCCACTGAGGTCCAAAGGCCTAATAACATAAAATATGAAAATCTGAAAAATATTAAGTGAAGCACTGAAAATGGAAGACTCTGCAAAGGATAACAAAGAAATATACTTTACTCAGAATAACATGAAAATCAATCTTTTGTGCAACTCTGAGCTGCATTTGAGTGAAAAGCATTGTAACATTTCATTTTTGGGTCATTTTGCACAATAAAAATGATAATTCTGGAAAAATGAGGTGAGAGAATGACCTGAAAATTTGCACACAAGTTATTAGTTGAGACTTGATTGCATTAATTTGTAAGAAAAATATTTTCAGTCCCGACACGTCAAAAAACCTCAGTGGAGTCCCTTTAATGTACAATAATTATAAGGGTTCAATCGTGCATGCTGTACGACAAAATTAAAAATATAACTGAAAATGAAGACAATTAGAAATATTAATCATATTAAAGATTATTGTGGGAATCATGATCAGTCATGTGTGAAGTGTGAAACAATGAAACAAAAAAGACAAGTTAAATTTTATTTTTCGGTGAAAAAAAGTGAGAAAATGACGAGGACAAATCACTTGGAAAAATGTCATGTACACAACAGCAACTATGCAACATTGAGTAATTTTCAATGTTAACTCTGGTAATTTTGTTCTTAAATGGAAGGAAGAAAATGATTTTGAAATTTTCAACCATATTTGTTTTGAATTTTTTCTCCTAGAAATATGCTCACAATAACAATGTTCTGCATGAATTCCAATATTATGTTCAATTATGATAATCGAGTGCTCAACATTTTTTAATATCTTTTATTCAAAATCAAGGTTAGTCATTGCTATGAAATTGTTTCTTCTTTAATGCTCTTTTCATTCATTAATCTCCTTTGATGTATTCTGTAAAAGCTAAATAACTATATTTTTAAAGTTCAAATGTAAATGACAAAACAAGTGACCCAAGAATCCCCAACAAGTTAATATTCACAACTTTACATTACAACCATACAAAAGCATAAATCTTTCATTTTTATCCAAACTTCAATTATTTGAATGATACCAGAGTTAACGAAATGAAAATTTGTACGCTCAATTCATACTATTGCTAAAATATGATGACTTGTTTCATCGAAGGAATCATAAAAATCCCCGAATTCGCCTAATGACATCATAAACATGGCCATAATAGCTTCCGCTGGATGAGAGAACGCACTTCCATCAATTCCCAAGTATATTATATACATTGCTGAAAATATAAGTCAAAAATGCAAGCTATTTTTCGTACACTAGGGATCTAAACATAGAAATATTCACACACACCGAAAGTTCTAGAAATCTCTAAACACAATCATAAAAGCTGTAACTTATAAACGCAAAGGTCTTTATCTAAATTGAAAAACTTTTTCAAAGGAACACTGAAGGGTTGAAAGAGCTATACAAATCTATATGATGTGCTGAAAATCTTTTGATTTCATCCTAAGAAATTTTGCTATTTTTAGTAACAAAATAGCCTCAAACTCAAAGCATAATAGCCTCAAACTCAAAGCATAAATCTCAAAGTAAATACAATTTTCTAAATAATACTGGTTGTCACGATAGATTTTCAGCACCTCAGTAACATATATCACACATACTGTAATATCAGAAACAAATTGTTCGTTTTGATCTTTTTCATTTTGTTAGTTTATTCACAGAGATATATTTAAAAAGGACAGGAAGCTTTGACTCTATACACTTAAAAATCTGTATTAGGGATTTATTAGTATTAACGCGCAAGTTCACATTTTTGTGAGATTTCCCGAGACCATGTGGTACACAAGAAAATTTAACGACATGTGTGACGTCATATTATCTTAAGAAATACAGATTAAGAAGATGTAAATTATTCTCAGTAATGGATGAAAATGTAAACATGTTTGGTTTTATTAAACAAGATGGTGGAAATTGATCAACGTTAAGGGCCAATGAATCTCGGGCAAGGGATTGTGGGTCAGGATTGGAAATTTTTTAGAGCTTCTTATCCCTCTGTAATATAAGTCTCTGGTTTAGATACCAAATGACATGGTCAAAACAACAGAAAAATTGATGTCATATATCAGTAGGATATATTAAGAAATACTGCCATATTCAAAAAGAAAAATTCTGTAATAAAACTTTGGGTAAAATATAGCTTCAAAAACAGTTCCACAAAAATATCTTTATAAATGATTATGATATAAAGTGTTTACAATTTTTAAAAAAATATTTGTGAAAAAAAAATTAAAATATCTGAAAATATTTGTGAAATAAATTTAAATTATCTGATATTACAACCACCTAAACATTCTAAAATTAAACATTTAAACCAATAAACATAATAAAATTTGTGACTCTGCAAATACAAACATACAGTTTACGTGTGCGACACTCGGAACATAGACAAAACTATTGAGGAAACAAAACATGCAAACAGTTTCAACATGTATAATTTCACAGCTTCAGGTGTCATTTTATCATAACATTTAATAAGTAACAAAGTGAAGGTCAAAGGTCAATACAACTTTCAGTTTTCTTGCTGGAGCGGCAATTTGGTTCATTTTCCAACAGAACAGGGGGATAAAAGTAGATCTATTTAAAAATTGCAAAAAAAATATTAATTTGACCGAGATAAAGGAACAAACATTAGGACCAAGCAGCCATTTTTTTTTCAACAAATATTTAGGTATTTTGTTTCCCTTGCATGCGGTTATGCCTTTCAGAATTCTAAATAATCTCCAAAATCAAGGTGAAACTGTTTACATACGAAACAAAACGGAACTTAAACAATAACGTTAATGCATTGCTGAAAGATGAAAAACATGTGCATTAAGAAGTTTACAATAGCAAACGCCTTGTATTCAATGACTCCGAACGACTCATAAAGGTCGCCAAATTCTCCGAGCGACATCATAAACATCCCCATAACGGCTTCCGCGGGATCGGCAAAAGATGTTACATCAGTGTTTTTGAATATCAAAAACATAGCTGCATAGATAAAATGTAACAGTCAATTACATATTCTGTTGTCTGCTGGTGTGTCAAATATAATGTATAAATTTACGCCACTTTATCTGTGATAAAAAAAGAGTTCCATGTCTGGTTTTCTTATCAAACCATTACTTTAAACTGCCAACCTTAGAATTTTTATTTGCCATTCTGAGACCTGAGATAGAACTCTTTATGGCCCCTTCATTCAACCAATATCATTAAAGACAAAAAAGAACTATTACAAAAACTATTATACATGTATAATGCTAAAAGCATGAAAGAAATTTATAAGATAACTTCATTTTCCAAAGGCAACATCTCATTCAATTGTAACAAATTCAAAACATTTATAGCCCAAGACATTGGCTTAGTTTTGGATTACAGATGTCAAAATTCAGCAATAATAACCACAATACAGTCAAAGCTGTGAACAAAGATCACCCAACAGATTGACCACACATGGCCTTTATAGACAAGTGTGAAGGTAACTTTTTTTCTATTTAATCAGAGAATTTCTGTTGTAGACTGGCCTTTATTTGTAAGGTGATCTTAATTTAAAGGTGTTTTTTTTAAACACAGGTTTGACTGTATATATAACTAGGATCTATTGTATCATGCCATAAAGTTCTGATATTTATTGTGATACTGGTGTAATAAGAGAAAACATGGTTGGGACATAAACATCAAAATCAGTAGGCCATTGTTCCCCAACAAGTCAGACAAATTATGCAACAATACTTCTATTTCATTATCAAAACTTACAACTCAGACAATTTATGACACATTTTCAAGACTTCCTATAGGGTCAGTTCTAGGCCTGATTGTCTGGTTGGTTTCAATGCCAATTTTAATACATTTCTGGTTATATCTAAGCAGTTGGTCCAACAAACCAGATTTCTTGATAACTAACCAGTTATTCCCAATTTCTTCGCGGGTGATTGACTAGTAATCACAAATGATATCTGAACCAGCGTGGACAAACAAATGACCATATGACACAAATCATTTGTCACAGAAAAATTCCAGCTTACGCAAGGAAATAACTAGTGGCCCTTAGATTAAAAATCTGATGCTCTTGCTATATAGAACTAAACATGGGGACTATTCTTGTCCCGGGAGAGATAAAATTTTCATGAATGCTTGAGAATTCTTACCTTGGGAAAATCCTACGATGAACACAAGGTAGATAATGAAAAATCTCCGCAGATCTCCTTTAATCATCTTATATATCATAATCACAAACGGCCCAACGATGCGAACACCTCTGAAATATAGCATGTATCATAATGGTTAACAATTATCTACAAATTTTTGGTAAAAAAGTAATACTGGTACAAACAACTTTCTACCATTGTTAGGTAAATAACCTCCTCCATGGTCGAGGGGTTAGAGTCAATGACTTCTAATCCAGTTACCTCTCTGGCGTGTAGGGTTCGATCCTCAGGAGATGCTTTGGTAGTTTAGCACGGAGGAAGATAGTCTAGTACTGGTGTAACTCTCCAGGAACGATGGTTAGTTGTTGGGAAAAGTGGTAAAATGAAACAAACAAACAGGTAAATAACAAAAAAGGAATAAAAAACAATGAAAAAGCACTATTACAATAGATGTTTTAATTTCGATAGTAATAAAAAACTTTATAAGTTTACCCTTTAATAAGTAGGTATAATTCAAAGATATGAAAAAAATACAAAATTTTTTATTCCTTATCTTCTTACTAGACAAAAACTGATCAAGATTTATTCTTATCTTTCTAAACTTATAGAAAAGTTGCTCTTTAACTGTATAAACTTGTTTTCATAACTTTTGACTATATTACTTTAAAGGGATTTTTGACATGACAGGACTTGAAATATTTTTTTCAAGATTTGTGCACCTTTTAATGAAGGTCTTAACCAATAATGTGTGTTCAAATCTACATATCATTCCCTCACCCCTTTTTGTCCACAATGATCATTTTTATGAATTAAAATGACCCAAAAAAGAAAAGTGTTGCACACAATGCATTTCACTCAAATCTGGCTAAGAACTGCACAAAAATCCTAATTGAATACAATTCTGAGTATAGTGTCAGATTTATCAATTTGTTCTGTCACAGTTATAAGGACACCCGGTTATAACAAGTAACAGCACAAAGTCCTGATGACATTGTTGTATCCGGAGTGAACTGTATTTCTTTATTATCCTTCGCAAACTTTTCCATTTTAAGTGCCTCACTTGATAAATGAAAAGATTTCAAATTTTATGTTTTCTAGACTTAATGACCTTACCTTGGTGGAGAAACCACAAAATTCGTCACCCTAGTGCAATAACTGGTTAACTTCTATTAAATTTAGAAGGACTAAACCTGTTACTGCACTAAGGTGACAAAAATTACCTGCAGAAGAAGAGGAAATATGGTGCCGTGAACAATATGGCGAGTACGCCCATCACGTCCTCATACTGGTACGCCGCCGACGCCCGGCCAGGTAACATCATAACAACAAACAGACATGACATCAGAAACATCGCCTTTGTTGGTGCTCCTCTCTAAAATAAAAATAGTATTATAAATTATATTATATTTTCATTTATGAACTGAATATTACAAAAATTAAATTTATTATTGCTTCCAATCTTACGCATTGTATTTTAACTTTTTTTTCTTTTTTGTTTTTGTGTGTGTTTTTTATCAAATCTTTTGATTAAAGGTTTAACCTTGATAAGATGGCGAGAAAAAGACATTTGAGCCGCGCCATGACAAAACCAACATAGTGCGTTTAGGACCAGCATGGATCCAGACCAACCTGCGCATTCCCGCAGTCTGATCAGGATCCATGCTGTTCGCTATCAGTTTCTCTACTTGTTATAGAGTTTGTAAGCGAACAGCATGGATCCTGATCAGACTGTGTGGATGTGCAGGCTGGTCTGGATCCATGCTGGTGGCGAACCCATTATGTTGGTTTTGTCAAGACGCGGCTCATTTTAACATTTAGCCAGCTGGCAGTGACTGAGATCATGGTCAATGTGACAAGCATTTATCAAACCCTTGATGGTATTTTATTTTTTTATTATTTTTTGTTGTTGTTGTGGGTTTAACATCGCACCAACATTGTTAAGGCCATATGTTGACTTTCCAGCTTTACTGGTGGTGGAAGACCTCAGGTGCCCCTCTGTGCATTCTGATGGTATACTGAATATATATCTGACTTACCAGTGTTGTAAAGAAGATATTGAAGCCTTGATGATATATTTCCTTCATTGCCAGACCAAGATATACTATAGCTCCAAACAGTACTAATATTTCCAGGGCAAATCGAATCTGAAATATTCAAAGCAAAGTTTACACCTGACTTTAAATGTCCTTTTGAAATGCCTCAAATTTCTAGTTTGACAAAGTTTATTGTTGAATTTTAGCAGAAATCAGTACTGCAGCAAATGAATCATAGTCTTTTATTAAGTAGGTATTTATTCAATATCTTATTTTCATTAAGAAAACTTTCTTCAATATTACAACTTTCATAATGTAGTCTTTCACTATTATAGCTTTCATTAAGTAGACTTTTTTTTATATTGTTTCTTTCATTAAGTAAATTTTACTCAATATTGTAGCTTTTATTTGGTGATTTTGCTCAATTTGGTAGCTTTCAATGAGTAGATTATACTCAATATTGTAGCTTTCATTAAGTAGATCTCCTTCAATAAGAAAATGAGCATCTCACATTATCCACCATCTTGATAAGGTAAGCAAGGGCAGTAACTCTATTATAAACGTTAAAAAAGTTATGTAGATTAGCATTAATCAACTTACTGTATCCTCCGTTGAACAAGTTTTCAGCAGGTACCCGGCATCAATCTCTGTCACATTCTGTAGCATACCATTACTGGAGTTTATTTGACGTGTTTCTGGGCACCGATCTGTGCCGGGACGTAGAATAAATGCAGTAACAAACAGCAAAAAGTATATGATGAAAATAACAAACCTCCTGTAGAATCTGCAAAAACAAGAGAATGAGTTGTTTAAATTTTAAATCTATAATGCAAAAAATGAATAAAAGTTTTCAATATGATAAACATGTATGATGAAATACTGTGTTATTCAATTCACCTTAGATTGATTTTCTTCTTTTTTTCTATTTATTGGGTTTAAAGTTGTTCAAACACTGAAATGGTCACAAAGTGCCATTCCACTCAGCTGTTCAAAAAGGAAAACTTCAAGTGCCTAGCCTTCCTGCTACTTTTTTTTCAGGCATAAGGAATAAAAGACTTTCTGTAAGTTAATTGGATAGCTTCTTGGCACACAGAATAACTCAAAAGTATCTTGCAAGTCAGAAATGACTTCAGCAGTGAGTGGCTAGAGATTCAAAGAAAGAGGCCTCCTATAATGTTTATTTCATGTACCATTTTTCAAACAAACAATTTAAAACATTGTGTGCGATATACATACAAATATTGCTTCAGTATTTAAAGAAAAAATTTTTAAATCACATAACTGCAAAACAAAAATTTACCTGAATCTAGCAAAAACTTTCCATTTTTCCTTCAAAAGATTAACTATCAAACCGTCCATCATGTCAAGGTGACCTTCAGACTCCTAAAATATAACACACACATTTTACACTTTTGACATTTATTGCAGGTTTTTTTATGTGAATAAAGCTATATTGAACTGCTGATAATATTGAATGAGTAATAATTTATCTCATAGTAAGAATCATAACCAAACTAAATTAATTGAAATAATTAAAGTTTATTTCAACGAATGCGAGCAACAAAATCCTGGAATAATCACTAAACTCAACTTTTTCTCTTTGAAATGTAGAGTTTATAAATATACCTTTGCTTTATTTAATTATATACAATAGTTAAAGGGACTCTTCTGAGGTTATTTTATTTGACTGGACTGGAAATAATTTTTTAAGATTAATATTCTATTTTATGTAAGTTTCAACTAATAACTTGTGTGCAAAATTTCAGATAACTCACTCACTCCATTTTTCCAGAATTATTTTTCTCAATTGTGCAAAATGACACAAAATTGAAACGCGTTGCAACGCTTTTCACCCAAATAAGGCT
Organism: Ruditapes philippinarum; assembly: GCF_026571515.1. Taxonomy (NCBI): domain Eukaryota; kingdom Metazoa; phylum Mollusca; class Bivalvia; order Venerida; family Veneridae; genus Ruditapes; species Ruditapes philippinarum. Next base: position 83,827 of record NW_026852316.1, on the reverse strand, counting down.
AAGAATAGAAAAGATATAATTTCAACTCATATCTGAGAATATTTCTTAATACTCTACTTGCATATCTTTTTGTTTTAAGTTCCCCAGCTTATCTATGTAAGAAATTTTATGTTTTTAGGCTTCTTGATCACAGTGGGGTACCTTTAAGTGACTGTAACTGAATAAGAATTAAAATTTTTTATTTACCCCATAAACAACCAAGTTCAGCACAGAGAATTTATCCAGTTCTCCGGCAGCGGAGATTGTGTCAATGTCTGGTAGAGGATAGCCGGCACATGTAACATTTCCGTAAATCCAGTAAATCTGTCTTATTATCTCCAGAATATGTTCGTACATCTAAAAATAGATCAATGAACGGAATTATATCATTATGTACATGAAGAAATATATTTTTGCTTACATACATTATAGCCAGGCTGTATTTAATGCAAAAATCTGCAATGACCATCGAAGATTTTTTTAGCCCTACTTTATTTAATAATTTCATAAATATATACACAGATATCTGAAAATGGAAAATACCAAAGAAACTTAATGCACTTAGATGGGCATCATGTCATTTTAAATAATTAAGAATGAATTCTACAAATTAAAACTCTATCACCAACAAAGAATTATCATTCTAATCAAATTCATTGAAATCATTTGAATCTGTGACTTGTTTTAAATCAAATTTCAAAGAAAAGATAAAATTGTAACTTTTTACTGCAAAGGGAAGTTACTTTAAACAAATATAAAGCAAATCTTCAAAAGTGTTGCCTCCCTTTGCAGCAAAATTTTCTCACAAGCATTACCTCTTTTCTTGCAAGTTTTGCGGCCAAAGTCAGGGGAGTTAATCCTTGCCTGTTTCTGATATCAAGACGGCCGCCAAGACTGTACAGAATGTCAAACATGTCCTGACGAGACAAAAAAAAAATATATAATTATTTAAAATTTTACAATATTATTATCAAAATATAAAATTTATAACCCTTGCTAATATTGATGAATAACAAGACTTAGTATCAAATTATCATGCTATAAAACTGCAAGGCATTTTTATACTTACTGACTTTAAAAGTACCTTTAACACATTAAAACATATATTGAAATTTCATTTAATTATTTTTAACCATTAACATTCTAAAACATTCTAAAATCATTCTGAAAACTTTGTGGAGTTGATAATTATACATTCTAGAACAGAAAGTGATTAGCCTTTGCCACCAGTATAGAGCCAGGCCAGCCTGTTACTCTGTGCAGTCTTACCAGGATCTATACAGTTGTTGGTGGCTTAATTTTAAGTATTTGATATTAAAAGGACTCGATCCACTGAAGTTTTTTTGACATGATTGGACTAGGAATAATTTTTTCGATATTAATGTTCTATTTGATGTAGGTCTATGGCAGTAACTTGTGTGCTGAATTTCAGATCATTCACTTTCTCTGTTTTTCCAGAATAATTATTTTGTAAAAATGACCAAAATTGTAAAGCATTTGAAATCAGGTTAAGAATAACAAAAAAATATGGTTTTCAAGAAGTTTCTGAGTAAATTTTTAAGTTAACATTTTGCATATCTTTCTTTTTTACGTATGTCAGATGATCTATGTACAAAGGTCAAATTTTTATGTTTTTAAGCTTTTGTACTTCAGTGGAGTTCCTTTAAAATCCCTAAAACCTTGAATGGACTGTTCCAAATTCAAAGCAGGGCAAATCCATTACAAACATCAGGTTAAAGCAATTCATGTAATTGTGCATGTTAATATTCTAAATTTTTTAGAACATTAGTAATATTAAGTCTTCCTTGATAATTGTTGACATGGTATTTTACGTCAAACATCATTTTACTAGAGTACTATTGCTTTTTTGAAAATCTAAATCATCACCTGAATGAAGTATAAAATCATATTAAAACAAAATGTATCATCTGAAAAAAAGCTTTTAAATAAAAAATAGAAATAAAACAATAAAAATATTTTTTTTTCTCTAAAAAAACTGATGCAAAAAAGTAATTATTCACTATAAAACAAATCATTACCTTAGTGCAGTAATGGGTTAACTCCTATTTAATTTCAATGGGACTTAACCCCTTACTGTACTTAAGTGCCAAATGTTAACTAAAATTTAAAATCAATCACAATAAACAATATAACATGCCAAAAAAAAAAAATTTGTATTATCTTTTAGGTATTTAATATATTTTTAACTAAATGTACATAAAAATAAAAATTGTCTTTTAAAAGCTTTGTACAAAAATTTACACAACCATCTAGACTGACAGTGAATAGAAATAATGGTGACTTTTCCATTTTGTTAAACTTTTAACACTTAAGATATAAACAAAACCCATATTTCAAAAAAAAAATGCTTAATTTACCTTAGCCAACTAGTTTAAATATGTAATTGTAAACAATGGTTAAAAAAATGGTTGCCAAAAGAATAAAAACCTGTTGAAAATCTAAATTATCAAATATTATGGTTTAGTAGTAATCAGTACTAGTATTTCTTAGTAATTCCTAGACATATCAAAGCAGTTAGTGGCAAAAATTTTAGAAATGAAATAAAATTTTACTATAATAAATTAACCCATTCAGTGACACAATAATGTTTACATGAAAATGAAATTATTTTGGAGCAAAGGTTAAAGTTAAATTAGTGAAAAAAAATGTTACTCAACTGACTTTGTTAAAAACCTCATGAGGCAGTTCAGGTTGGTTTTTCTAAATGTATTTAAATGCAAGACATGGTTAAAAAATAAGTCTTTTAATTTGACTCAAGGTTATAAAACTAATTCGTAAACCAGTCTACCAATACAATCATTATCATTGGTCCATATACAAAATTCAAATTCGAATTCAGCCAATCAGAAGCTTGATTTTCTGACTGGCTTACATACTCAAGTTTTATTACCTATTAGGTCAAGGAACAATGTAAATGGATTCAGAATAAGGGTGAATAAAAAACAAATCATTACTATAGGGCTTGTCAGATGTTTGGCATAATCTGTCTGTCAATAACAACAACAAAAACATAAATAAATAAATAAATAAATAAGCAAGGAATCTATACTAAAAAGTGAGAAACAAAATACAATTTCTAACAAAAGTAATTTGTTTCATATTTATCAAACCAACCTAAACTAAATTAAGGTTCCTATAAATCTGTTATAAAACCAAAATATTTGGTGGTAGGATTAAAATAATATTTTGTAACCAGAGCATATTTTGATGTTTGTAATCATCAGCTATAGTCCGAGTTACTCATATGCTTGTAATAAACCACCAATTACACATTGTTAAAAATTGTTTATAACATACATGTATACATCAAATATACAACAGCTACAAATATGCCACTATTATTTCTGATATTGGTCTTTTTATTTTGATTCTTCATTGATACTTCTTGCTCCATATCAGATTTTATTATCACAAATATATATTTAAGATGTCATAGATTTACATGTTAATGCAACAATGTACATCTATGTCTCAGAACAGAAACTTTTGTAAATAGACATAAAAGTGTGTTGATGTTTGAGAACCATGAAGTACAGTCATCCCTTTAAACAAAGGCCATCCAAAGGAAAGCCCAAACATGACCTTTATACACAAGTGGCTATATTTTATTAGTCAAGGGTTGTTGAGAAGTTGACTTTATTTACAGGATGATGATCTACATTGTTTTTTAATTCAAGTTTCACTGTACACTGGTTCTATTTATTCAAAATAAGCTATCCCTTAAGTTCCTAGAAAACTTAGATAAACTGTAGCATAATTTTGATGAAAGCTAACAACTTTTTTTTTGAACCAGTCTGCTAACAACTTTTTTTGAACCAGTCTCTCTAGTCTACTTTCATGACAGACCAGTACTGGTTACATAGCATGAAAACATGGTATGACCTTATTATCTATTAGGTGAAGGGGAGGCAACTCATCACCAGCTTCTTTCAGCAAGTCACAAAGGGTAACAGTAACTGTTGTATACCTGTACTGTGAATTGGCTTAATTTTAATTTCATGGGCATGAAATTTCGTGGTTTTGTCACAAAGAACATTTCCGTGGGTCCTTAAATTCCATGACTGTTTATTTTTCCAACAGGTGAAATGTAAATAATTTGATGCAAAATAACTTTACAGAAGACGAAATGAAATTTCACTGGGTCTTAAATTCGTGGATTGCCCTATTCACCAAAAACACGAAATTTAGTGCCCCACTAATAATAATGGCTGTGCAGTATTTTAAATTTGGTCATGTTGGTACAACAAATAAGAAACACTTGTAAATGTTATAATTTACATTGCAATTTGTAAAAGATTACATTGTACATAATAACTATATTTATCACACACCCCTGTCGATTTTGAGACTCCGTAAAAATGGTATTGCACGGCCATGAATATATTTTGACGTGACATCATCAGCCTTATACAAAATGTAAAGACGGGCTATTATGTTAGCATTATACTGTAAGGGTGTCAATGAAAAGACTTTTTTCACCTTATACTGTCTTTATTTTGGGAATGTGATAAATAAAATACTAAATTTGTGTAAGTTCATTACTGAATTTATTGAACTCATTGAATTAAATAATAGTATGCTCCCTGGAGGCTCGCATAATATAATTTTATTCAACTTGTGCAATAAATTCAGTATTTAACTTACACTCATTCAATATCCTCTGTATATGTATCTATTATATATGACATGTAAAGCTAATGTCAACAACAGACAAACAGAAATACAACATAAAAATATATGTCCCTGAGTGTGCAATACAGATATAAGCAGCAGTGACATTTACTAACCTTCTTTGGAGTATACTGGACGCAACAAATAAAAGAAAATACTGTACATAAGTAAAGATGCATTGTAAAATATACAGTAAACCCCCAAGGCATTCAAACCCTTACTATGACATTATGTAATAAGTAATAATTTAAAGGTCAATGTCTAAGATTGTCGATCAGAAATTTGTTTGGTTTGGTTTTACCGCCCTGAAACACAATTTAGGTCATGTGGCACCGAAACACAATTTAGGTCATGTGGCACTGAAACACAATTTAGGTCATGTGGCACCGAAACACAATTTAGGTCATGTGGCACCGAAACACAATTTAGGACATGTGGCACCGAAACACAATTTAGGTCATGTGGCACCGAAACACAATTTAGGTCATGTGGCACCGAAACACAATTTAGGTCATGTGGCACCGAAACACAATTTAGGTCATGTGGCACTGAAACGCAATTTAGGTCATAAGGAACCCAAACAGGAAAGATGATTTTGGCTAACCTCAGGTGTTACAAACTTAGAGATATACAATGCTTATCAATCCTTGAGTAAAAAATTTCAATCACAGAAATTTATTATTGAAATCTATGAAATTCTTACTGAATATTTCTCATTGAAATAAAAAAAATGATTAAATATTAAATATTTAAACATGAAAAATAGTGAAATTTTGAATTTAGAAATATACAAATGCGTTCATAAGACGGTTATCATGGAACCTCCAACATGACAGGTTGTACCATTCTATTTAAAAGCATGGTTATGGTCCACCAAGTAAAAGAATGCATGAGCTATAAACGAGAAAACAATGGACAAAACAAAACAAAACGAATTTTCAAAGGAGATCAGAGGCTATATGGCCTTGTGAAACTCTGATTCATGTAGAAATTATCCAGAAAAACATGTCTGGGATAAAAACAGTTGTCATATTAATGCAGAAACAGGTTAAATCCCATCTATCTATATAAGGAGTTAACCAGTTACTGCACTTAGGTTACGCAGTGAACATGTATATTCTACGTCTATATAACTGCAACATTACAGTACTTTGACATAATTATTTCTATGTTTCATGAAAATACGATGTGAAGTTTTAAAGAAAATATTTGAAACATACAACATTTAACGATATAGAACTAACCTCTCCTTCTAGTTCCTTCTCCTTAGGATGCAGCAATAATTAAAATATCAAATCATAATATTAAAACGGAAAGTTAATTTACTAAACAATCATTTGATTTAATTCTTAATAATTGTAAATTTGGAGTAGTGAAACAGCAGGACAGCAGATAGGATGGACAAAGGCAAATATAGAGGACCCCCCCCCACACCCCTATTAGTTGTTGGGGCATCAAAAAGGCTGTTGATCATTTAAATGTAAAGCTATAAAGATTTTTTGACAGGGCATACAAAATTTACAATAGCTGTGAATCATACAGAATGTAATTACATAAAAGTCTTTGAGTATTGAGTAAACAGTAATATATCTAATGAAAAACTACACGACTGTATATACATGCATGAAGAGAATAGCAATTATAAAATGCCACACAGTTAAGCCTAATACATTGCTGTATTCGCCCTTATATAAATTGCTATAAGAGTATTTTACCTTTCTGTCCAAAATAACGAGCATGTGCATCACAGTGTTTCCGTTGCTATCCTGTAAATTTGGGTCAGCTCCCTTAGCAACCAGCAGCCGTACACATTCTTCCTGACCGAGGCAGGCAGCAAAACTTAGAGGGTATTCCCCAAAATATACATGTCTGAAAAATCAAAGAATTATATGTGTGACAAGAGTATCATGAACACATTTGTCAAAAGAACAAATTGAATCATATTTGGTTTACATACTATTGTCATTTTGTATGAGGGCTAATTTGCCAGTGAAATAATAAATCCTGTACATACAAAAAATTTGCAAATAAAAAGAATAATCAACCATTAAGAAATACATAAATGTTAATAACATATTATGTTAATAACAAAACACCATGATAACATATCATGTACTTAACATATTAGTTCTTAAACCACATTCTTAACATATTGCTTTCGTAACATATTGCATTTTTAACATATCACTCTCTTCTAATATACAGTGTTCTTAACATACTCTGTTGTTAACATATCACTTTCTTAACTAACATATTGTATTGTTAACATCTAATGTTTCTTAACATAAAGCGTTCTTAACCTTTTGCCTACTTAACATTCTGAACATTCACATCTATAACATATCCAATTATTAACATATCATATTGCATTCTTAAAACATCATGTTATTAACATATGGTGTTTTTAACATATCTTGTTGGTGTTCTTAACATATTGTTTTGTTAACATATCCCTTTGTTAACATATAACATTCAGGATTCTTAACATATCACACTCTTAACACTTCAATTTATTGTATCAAGCCTAATTTTTATTACAGTCATGTACAGGCACATACTATATAACTAAATTTTGGTAGGTTCAATGTGGATCCAGAGTGATTATGCAGCCTAGAGATGTACAAAGCCAAGTAGATTTGAAATTGTGCATTTTGAGATATACTTTACAGGATTCTTTTGATGTAATGACAAAAGTTTTCTTGATTCTACCAAATTCATGCATGTGTTCTTCAGTTCGATAAATAAGCCTGGGTTTGTATTGCCTAATAGAAGTTGCACCTTTTTATAGATAAAGTAAGAAATTTTACACACCCTTCATAGTTTGTTTTCTGACAAACATCAACCCACTCATGGTCCATACTGTCTGTGCGTGAGTCTTTCTGGTCATCTGGTGTGAAAAAGTTTCCATAGCAACGCTGGTGGTAGTCCGCACCTTTGTCTAACAGGAACTTCACCATACATGGGTCCTCATTAACTATGGCCATGTGAAGAGCATTTTCTCCTGGAAAAAATAAACATAGCCAAGTGAAAGGGATTTTCTCTTGGAAAAAATAGGACAAAGGCAAGTGAAAGGCATTTTATCCTGTTGAAAAATAGGGCATAGACTTTCTCCTGCAAAAAATAAGGCATAGCCAAGTGAAAGGCATTTTATCCTGGAAAAATAATAGGACATAGCCAAAATTGGGTTTTAGTTGCACCAACACACTATAGGTCATATGGTGACTTTCAAGCTTTACTGGGGGAGAAAGACCTCAGGTGCCCTTCAGAGCATTATTTCAGACACGAACAGGCACCTGACAGGCTGGATAGCTTCCTCACATGAAAGACTCCAATCCTCTTTTGGGATTCGAACCCACGGCAATGAGTGGTAAGTGGTTTGAAGTCAACGACCTTAACCTCCAGCCACAGACATCCCATGATAAAATAATATTGGACTTTTGATATTGATTAAAGAAAGTAGTTCCATACCGTAGTACTCCTCTGATAGGTAAATATCATTGATAAGTTTCGGGAAATGGTGGAGCAGTCTCTTTGCCAGGTTAGCATGGATAGCCGACGAGTTGAGTAGACAAAGATGGAGGGCAGATTCCCCAACAGTTCCAAGTTCATCGCTCCTCCAGCATAGTTCACGGTATTTACGATCTACAAATATATAGAATACCTGATAAAGTGAAAAAATTATTATTATAGCAAATGAATCAATTCATCATTGTTTAATTATTATCTGCATTAAATATCATCAAATCATTAAATCTTTATCATCATTATCATCATGCCATCTCTCTTGCCAAAACCTTTTCCTATCTCAGGATTTTCATTGGTCAATTCCCATTCTGTACCTGTTTCTGACCAATCAAATACCTGAGATCTGAGTTTGAGATTAGAATATTTCTTTATAACCTTGACCCCTGTTCTTTAAATCTTCTTGACTTTTGTTGTCATCAAATTCAAAGAAGGTCAAAAAAAATTAATTAAGATTTTTCTTATTTTAAAAATGGGAACCGATATGCTTGTTAAATGTATTTCTGAACCAAAATGCCTGGACTATGGCCAATATACATTGACAGTTTTAATTGCTACATTTCACCCATTTAACAGGACACTTAAAATTGGCAAACACATCAATCTAAACTACAAAATTTAGTGCTTAAACATTGTATATATATCTATTAAATAATTGTATCTGAACTGATAAGAGTACTTTGCTATAAACTTCAAAGTTTTTGATATAACACAAAATTGCCATGGGTGTTAAAACTGCACGTCTTTTATTAAGATCTTGAAATCTAAATACATGTACTAAAAATATACAATATTATAAAGTGGAACAAACAATCAAGTGTATAAAATAAGCTATATACATTTAACCAAGCCTACCGCAGAAATTACCTATAACTTGTCAAAATATGCAAATCTTTCTCTTATACCTTTAGTTAATGGATAAAATTTTAGTGATTATATCTATAACTATTAAGTTTAAAGATCCTGTAACACAATTCTTTTATGGTTTTATTTCATAAATACAATGTTCAAATTAAGATTTGTTAATATTGTAAGTTCCAATAAGCATTATTTATAAAGATATTACCAAATTTAACATTTCATGTAAATAAAGGGAGGTAATTAGAAAATTATTTTCTATAAATTCTAAGTCATTTTTTCCAATAAGAAATGAATGCATATTATTTTTTTATTACATATAATGTGCACAAATATTTGCAGTACATAACTTACATATTCTTAGATGTTTGAAACTTGTTTTATTTGCATAATTATATACATATATAATTTTTTTGTAAGGGTGGTATACACACAGGTAAAATATCAATCACAAAACATACAGGATCTTTAACTATTTACATATGCTGGGTTTTCCCTTGGAATTTCAGACATTTGGGTCCATAACCACTTTCAGACAATGGGGTCAGCATAGACCCCCCCCCCAACCCCCCCCCCCCCCCCTGTTTGAGATTTTAGGAGTCCATTAAAAGATTTTAAGGAGGTCCCATATCGAAATATAATTTCGGAAATTGAAATCAATTATAAACTGTTCATACTTTTTACTTCTATTTCTATTTTAATTCTATTTCAAGGACAGCCACCTTAGAGATAAACTGAAGAGCTTGTAAACTAAGGGTGTCTTGAAAAGAAATGCCTAACTATACAGAAGATCAAATTTTTATAATTTATCCAAAAGTTACCAAATCACCACAAAGGAATGGATATTCTAAAATGGTTGGTGAGTTTTGAGGGTAGGTCAACAACTAAGTTAGACGCTAATAAGAAAAGAACAAGAACATTTTTAACAATTACAGTCGTCCCTATATCAGTCCATTTGAGTTTTTGAGAAAAAAAAATTCTTAATAGATTCTAAGTATTAAATTTCAATATACAAGCCCACAGTTATATGGTCAATTTATTAAATGTTGTTAAACATTTCAGATAAATTATTTTTTGGAGAATATTTTGGTCAAGTCAACCAAAAATAACATAATTTTCCTGTAACTGTAGAAATGTTTTAGGTTTTTCTCCTGTAAGATACATCAACAATTAAGCAACCCTGACAAGTTAAGTTGATAGCCAGTTTTCACAACCAAAAAAGTAAATATCTAAATGATTCAATAATATTTTAAGTTTTTTTGTAACACTTAGACATTGCCACTTTTAGAATTCACAAGCATTGGCATACCTGTAACATTAAAGCAAATAAATATGGGTCATAGACCTTCCAATAATCTTATATCAAGATCCATATAATTGTTTTAATTGATCACAGATAAATCAATATAGCACAAAATGTCTTTCTCAGGCTAAAAAAGTATGGGTTTTTTTCCAGTATTAAAAAGGTTTGCGTTGTAAAAACATTATTTTTTGTTGTTTTGTTTTCCTTAATAATAAGTTAATACATAATTTATTTTAGTTTGATTATGTTGGAAGCTATAAGCTAATAGACACACTCTTGAATCCGTTCCTCAGGAACCAACCAGTAATTAGCAATGAGAAGTAAAGTTTCTTGCTTATGGAAACAATGGCCTATCCCTGCAGAGTTTGAACCCACGCAGTTAAGAGATTCTAAATTTTCCCAAATAACCAATCAGTGAAATAGTAATATGTGCATAAAATTGTGTGCAATGTTTATCAAAACTTACCAACATACAAATATCGTAGAAAATTCTAATAATTACAATAAGGAAGTTTCAAACAGATATGTGATGATTGTGTGTCCTTTTTGTTTCCTGTTCTTTTAATAACACAATTTAGTTATAACTCTTTTTTCAAAATGGCAGACATTAACATATTGTTATTTACCTTTTAATTACTTTATGGTTATGAGATAAAAAGGTCTTGCATGTTACAAACAAGACATAGTGTTTAATGATATCGCCAACTTATTATAGATAATATCTTCAATAACAATTAGAGAGCAAAATTGCTTTTGATGAAATCTGAGCCGTGGAAACAAACATTTCTGTTTTCTGTCTTAAATTTCACGTCCTACGCTGGAATGAGAAATCGATACAACACTTAAACCTATCAACTAGTAAAAGTTCTGTCAACACTGATAACAGTTTTATTATGTCATCAAAGTCTGATCTCCTCATTTATAAATCGGCCCAATCAATTTTATTGACAGACTGTTATTTTGTTTTCAATTATTATAAAATACTTAATCAAACTTGATAATCTTTTTCTGAGTTATAAATATCTGTTGTTGATCAATGATGTACTTGCGTTTAAAGTTTCAATGTTTGCACAAGAAATAGAGGGGATTTATACGATGTCAGGAGTTTGTGTGAAGTGAATATGCTGTCACTGACAGCTTTAGCATTCAAGTCTGTAAAATGCTACTTCTTTTTATGGTACCATGATTACTCAGTCCGTAAAGACCAAATGTACTTAAATAATATTACTGCCAGTTTGAAATGATGATTTCCAATGCATAGTTGTGACATATAATTAAATACATGAATATATACTGTATGTAAATTGTTGTGCCGCTTCTTATTGGATAAGACAGAAAAAACAATGGATACTTTAATATCAATAGTATAACTGCAAGTTTGAAATGTTGATTTTCATTAAAAAAATTGTAATATATAATAATATACATGAATATATTATACTGCATGTTTGTTATGCCGCTTCTTAATGGATAATCATGAGTTTATATAGTTTTATATACAGGACTGTTGTCAATTTATAAAGAAATCTAATTTTTTTTCTCTAAAAAGGAAGTTTGCTATATTATTAATTTATTCATTATAAATAATACTGGCAGGTCATATCGCCGTATGCAAATGGTTGTTTGCAACATAACCAAGCCACATTTTCCAAACAACTGTTTATATAGGGCTATATAACCGGACAAAAATATTTATAACTAATAATAAACATGGTTGATGTAAATCTAGTAATAAATCTTAACCTGCTGATTATATTTAAATGGACTTGGTCAGCTTCCAATTTTTGGAACTGTCCTTTTAAATTTTTGAGAATGTTAGGATGGTCATACTGCACAAATGTTCAAGCTGGCCTGACTTTATATGGGCGGCAAAGCTTATCACTTTCGGATCCAGCAGGTTAAATGTTAATTAAAGAAAATATTATAAATATGTTATACGGAATTTCAACAGGATATATTGCCTAGCTCTAAAGGTTATATAATCTTACAACCACTGATACTAGGTTATATAGCCTGTCAAAAAATCTTGACAACTTATTCATTATTTTTTTACCAAAACAAGATATCAGACTGAAGGACACTTTAATTATTAAACTGATTCATAGTAAAAAAAAAAAAAGCCTAGAAGTATTAATGTTTACAAAGGGGAATATGTAAAAACTCATCCAGGTATTGGTCTTTGCCAGTGGCCTGAACTGTAACACATAAAGTAACAAAAACATGGTCTAGAAGATATGTATAAACTCATTTAACTTTAAGTGAAGACCATCACAGGTAAAACTTCCAAGCACACCTGAGTACTCAAGCAGAAAAATACTTTTGATTCCAGATATTACATAAAGAATTATCAACTGTATACAGGGCTTTTTTTCTGAGGTACGAGAAGGGGCCTTTCCCTTAAAGGGTATTAATCAATATTTTATGAAATATTTTTTATAAAATTCATCAACAGTACATTATTATATGGTTTATTCCCGAAAAAGTTGTACATTGTAACATAGAATGTCTCTATTATTTAATACACACGAATAATGAACGTAAAGGGAATAAAAAGTTCCGGAACAAACTATTATTTTCCTATTTTGAGCAGGGTTTTATCCATTTAGCAATAATTTTGTGCATGTGCCATTAGCTTTTAAGGTAATAAATTACCATATTTATTTCATACAAGCATTTGGGAGGATACCTTTTTAAAATTCAAAAAATAATTTTTGCATCAGATAATATATAGCTTTATACACTTTAAACATTTAACATTTTAACTATCTAAATTATAGCTAAATTTAATAATAGATACTAGGAAGAAGTTACATAGATTTATCCAGGGACTATTGTCACCATTTTAACACAACAGTCACCTAATTTCCTTGACACTCCCAGACATCTTGGAATCATTATGGTATGTATGAAGTAAAAAGGTCATGGATAGCAATTATGTTCCTGGTCATCTTAAGGAGAATATTTTGTAACCTTAGTGCAGTAACGGGTTAACTCTTTATATGGTTTTACAAAAGTTAACCCATTACTGCATTTAGGTGATATATACCATATCTTTATCATTGTAATATAAGTCTGACTTTGGAGGCACATCCAGTTTCTTAAGTAGCATCAACAGAATTAGTAACGATTCGCCACACTAACGATTCGCCACATAACGATTCGCCACGGAGTAATAACGATTCGCCACAGTTAAATAACGATTCGCCACAGTATGATTATAGATCTAACAACGATTTTTTTAGTTATCAACCAACTTTTTCCTTTTGTTTTAATAATTTGACCATGACAATAATTTAATAATGTTTCTTAATACAAGTAATTTGAACTTAAAGCCCCCATCGCGGATTTTCAATTTATCAAAGTAACGTACATTATTACAGGAGTACATTTACAAGAAAGTGATAATATATGTTGATTAATTATAAACATAAATGTCAATTAATATAAGAAGAAATAGTTTATTTCGGTAACTTATACATTTACAGTATCTCGTTACATACAATAATTACAAATAAAATAATTATGTGGTCACATGACAAAAGCAAAGAAAAAAAATAAGAAGAAGAACATAAAAAAGTTTTAACTGATGACATTCTTACGGAGAACAGAACAGCTGCAAATAAAGGAACAAAGAACATCACAATTTCATTATCATTCATAGAAATAAATATATATTTCATATATTATATGTATGTCAAATATTTTAAAAAAATTGCAAAAAATGTGATCATTACGATAATTGAATAAAGAACACATATCTAAAACATTTGTCACACCTTTTATCTTAACAAGCCAATCACCTTAAATTGTATAAATATTTAATTGACGCCGAAATAATCCTTTAATTATCTGACAATGTGAGCAGATTTTCAAAACAATGCGGCAATTAAGCTTATGTATGTAAAAATTTCATGTCTGTACGTCTTGCATTGTAAATGGCTATGTATGTATGTAAACACATATTATGCTAATAAACTACATGTTATGTTATGTTATGTAAATTTGTAATAAAATATGTTAGTTATATAAATATCTTATCTAAAATGTGTACAGTAATGTAATTTTGGTAGTAAAATATATTATTTTCATTTATTCAATTAAAGCTGTTTTCTTTTAATTTTCCAGTTTATATAAATAACAAAGTTTAACTTATAGATCTACAATGTGTAATGTAATTTTGGTAATAAAATATTCATTTGTCTTTATTCAATAAAAGCTGTTTTCGTATAATTTTCCAGTTTATATAAATAACGGAAGTTTTTCTCATCTACAATGTGTAATGTAATTTTGGTAATAAAAAAATTTAATTTCATGTGTTTTTATTCTATAAATGTTTGTTATTATATTTTTCCAGTTTATATAAATAACGAGGTTATAAAATGTGTTATGTAATTTTGTTAATAAAATATTTGGTTTTCGTGTGTTTTTTATTCAATAAAAGCTTTATTCAGTGTAATTAATTTATGTTATTAACAAATGAAATATAAAATGGAAAAAAAGTTTTCCATCAACAATTTGAAAACAGGTGTGAAAAAGTTTGTATTTCAACACGTGGCGAATCGTTATTTAACTGTGGCGAATCGTTATTACTCTGTGTCGAATCGTTATGTGGTGAATCGTTAGTGTGGCGAATCGTTACATTACCCATCAACTAGATCTTTGTGATATTGAATATACTCACTCTGGTTCGCCAAAAAAACATTAATGATACGGGGGCCATTCCCTTACTGTTGATAGGTTATATCACACCAATGACAACATTTAACAGGTTCAATAATGAATATCGTTGCTCAGGTCAAGTTGAGGCCTCACCATTACAGATTTTATCATTACCAGATTGCTTTTACTTTAAACAAATCCTATATACATTTCTCATTGTTAATTTTAATGGATTATGTAATATTTCATATATATCTTTAATTATTTTACTTTTTAACTTTTATAAGACCTGGCTTGACTGGCCGAATGTATACACCCTTGCATGGGGTTTGATAGAAAAGGAAGATATATATTGATAGATAAATAAATGAGGAAAATGCCTTTGGAAGAATCATATATCCTTAGACAGATTGTAAAAACACTTTTTTCTATCCATCTCCCAATAATCACCAACCCCTCATAGGAGCATATAGACAACTACATTGTATGCACCGTGCACAGCGCATAATTTCTTGACACACACTTGTGTCAGAGTATAGGGTATATGTTTTGTACCTGGTTTATTGTGAAGATAATTTCCCTCAGCATCTGTTAAGTGCATATCAATCTTTGCAAGCTCTTTTGCCTTCTCTTGTTTTTCCTTGCCCACTCTAATTTTTGTTCTCTGTCTCTCTTTATTTCTTATCATGACCAAATCAACAATTGGAATTTTCTTGCCTTCTCCATTGTTATAGAGAAACTTCGGAACCTCTGTTAGAATTTTTTGATCTAATTCGGTATAATCTTTAGTCCATCCTGCTCTCTTTGCACTTTCCATCAATATTCCGCCTCCTTTCAAATCTACAAGGTGATACAAAGCTTTCGCTCCTTTGTCAGCTTGATTCTTCACCCCAGAGGCAACAACTGCGGTATTCCCCATGTTTTAAAAAACTTTACCACGCCTTTTAACTCTTTATTCACGTGTTTTATCTAAAATTGTCCTCCATCGTCAATGTAAACAACATTTTACCCAATTAACATACAGGAAGTTCTACTGCGCATGTGCGTTATCAATGCAGACTGGGCTACTGTTTAAGATTTTTCCCTCGAAATGACGTCATTGAACAAGTGCTTTCTGAGAAGTTTCAAGCTTCTAATGACGCTGAATTTAATTTTGTAGAACAAAATGTCGTCTTAAATTGCTTTCTTGCGTCTATTTGCGAATTATATTTTTGTGACCAAACGTGAGACATTTAACCTTAGAATCAAAATGAGTGATATATTTATGACCAGTCTGTGGCCAATAAGCATGACGTATCTTTGATCTTTACGAATGACAGGTAGAATAGCTGTAATCTGTCATGCTTCGCTAACTCAGGTAGACATCCTTAGCAACTGTTTATAGCGGCTTTAACGACGACTCTCTGTGTGTTAAATCAATCAAACAATCCAATCGATACAAAGATTTGTTTAAGGATTTTTCACAGCTATCGAGAAAGTGTGTTTGTGGAGGGAAACACTGAAAAGAAAGAATGACAACGATAGCGTTTGGAGGTGGCCCGTCCCTTGATCAACGTCGGGGGTTTACAACCCTGAGGGACGGGACACACGTTCCAGGGTAAGTCAATTTAATATACTTAGCATTATTTTCTCCACCTATTCATTGCCACTTCCGCTAATCAAGATAATGGCTTTATAATTACTTGACACTCAGACAGATTTAAAATGGATTAACAGATTATTAATAGCTTTTGAGTGGCATAAAATAGAAAGTTGATTGCCAATAAATAATCATTCATTCATATTGAGTTCAGGAAGTGTGGTCCACTTATTAAGTTATTTAGTGTAAATGCTGTTTAATTAATTTATTTTTTAATAGGTCTATACAACAATACAATACAGTTTATTTGCTTTAAACATTATAACAACGTTTCTAGCATAATAATACAACACAATAATTTATTAATGACATGTATGGTAAGTTGGTGACAAAATGTAATTTAGTGGCAAATGAAAATACTGTGATATTTTTACCTTAGTTATTTTTTGCCAACATTTAACATAAAGTCCTTTTTTCCCTTTTTTTAATTCCTTATCATTCCCCTTTTTTTACCAGGTTTTCAATTTTGAAAATCCTGGTTATTAGATTGGGGTATGGCGGGCGGATGGGCGGATGGGCGGGCGGGCGTCAAACGAAATTGTGTCCGCTCTGTAACTCTTCAACCCTTTGAAGAATTTTGATGAAACTTCAGACAAATGTTTACCACATCAAGATGACGTGCAGAACGCATGTTCCGCATGGCTGGCTCCAAGGTCAAGGTCACAGTGACATTAACATTGAAAATCCTGTCCGCTCTGTAACTCTTCAACCCTTTGAAGAATTTTGATGAAACTTCAGACAAATGTTTACCACATCAAGATGACGTGCAGAACGCATGTTCCGCATGGCTGGCTCCAAGGTCAAGGTCACAGTGACATTAACATTGAAAATCCTGTTTACATGACTTTAACTTGATTTGGCAGTCAAAGGTCATATCATCTTTGGAGGTAATTTAAAAAAAGATATGATATATTATTTCATGTCTACTTTGTAACTTGTTTTTCATTATACAGAATTATAAATATAATTATAGTGAACAAATTCTTCTGTGCTGAAACTCGTCCTACATTTCTCAACGGATTTCGTTCAAACTTTCACAGAAGCTTTGTCATCAAGCACCCTGGCACATATTGTCGGGGTTTTGTGATTGGATAGTTTTTGACCTAATTATGGCCCTTTGTTTTTTTCCTTATACATAATATTATAGTGAACACTTCTTCAGTGGCAATTCCTCCTACATTATTCATGTTTTACATTGCACATAGTTACATTGTTTGTTGCTTGTATTTGTATTTCAAATACAACATATTTATCTACAATGGTGATAATTGAAAACCTGGTTTCATGGCATTGCCATGTTTCTTGTTTGCTTTTTTATTATAGTAAAATTACTGGTTACCAATAAGAATTATACTGTGTACAGAAATGACTTTCTATTATTTACCTGTGAGTTTACCCATTTAACTTTATATACATGTGCATATATCATGTATCTTCAATGTGCAATGAGGTACAGAATTTTAATATTTTTTTCAGTTAATGTTTTGTTAAATGGGGTAAAAAAGTTCACATTTTTTTTTGTAAATTTCCGAAATGATCTATTTATGTAATAATTAAAGGCATAATTGCATGTTTAATAAGATCAGATAATTCATTATGTCAGTTTCTGTTGTGAAAATGTTGGAGGATGCTGCATGGTACCTACTCAAGTATGAATGAAATATATACTTATTGTGTTAAGATTATGCCAATTTATTTGCTTGCTACTTTTTGCAATGTTGTCTTACAAATGTGTATTTTTTCATTTTCACAATTCAGAAAATATAATTACAGTTCAAACTTCTTGTTTTAAAGATACATGTAGTGTGATTCCTGTTTTATATTATCGAAGAGTCATATTAAAACAATTAAATTTTGATTTTGAATTTTGGGAAAGGGTTTAGTCTTTTTGGTAAAAATGTGTAGCCGTGCTGCTAAAATTGGGATTTTTTTTTAAAAAGTTACCTCAATATCATATTTGATATTAATTTTAATTAAGTATTTTACAGAGATTTATTACTCTGCAAATATGATATCTCAGGCTTATGTATAATTTGGGAATTTTATGGTTTAGAATTGGGAAAACTGTCTGTATTGATTGCAACTGGACACAAACATAGAAAGAAAAGAATTGGTGTATTATAACTATGATATCCCCTGATACAAATTTTGTTTTTCATGGTATTTTTCTCAAAGGTTTATTTATTATGCAGATACATTTAGTAAGTTGCAAGTACAAAATGCATATTGTTAATTATATTTTCAGGTACCGTGGATATTGCCCTCAGATTAAGTACCGTGTTGGTAAAACGTACGGAACAGATACACATGAACTTGCTCAGGTAAGTGTAGCCATATTGTGTGTGTTTTTTTCGTTTGTTTATACTGTTGGCCAGATTAAACCACATGTCCGAGACCTATGGTGTCTTTGCTGCTACGCATTGGTTGCCTCATTGGGGATATCTTTGTCATGATTATCTATCTGCAAGTCTTGTTCTTCGTACAATGGAAGGAGATGACAACTTCATCCAAGGCAATTGTTTCTTTTAAAACTTCTCTTGGTAAGGTGACACCAAATTCATTAGTTAGTCAGCACAGGTCAACAAATCTTACCTTGTACTTAGGATGACTTGACCTTGACCTGCTGTGAGCCTTCCCTGCAATGGGCACACCTCAAGAGGCATTTGGGGAAGTGTAGCCATATTTGTCATACTGTAATTTTTGATAGTGTTCTTTATATTAATCAATATATTTATAAAAGATGATGAACCTAAATTTGTCACAATTTTCATTTATTTTGCATACATATTTTGTCAAAATTTAAGGTATATCAAATTATTATAAAACTTAAATGTATCTAGAAACTTCTAAATCTCAAAGTTGCAAACATCTATAACAGTTGGATAATATAATCTACTACATATAATTCTTAACACTACTAGATTAGCTATAAATTCTTTTACTTATACACAATGAAAATATTAAAGAGAATATATAAGCCAATACACTTGATTTAAATCCCCAGTGAAAATTGCAATTTGTTCAAATCCCCAATATAAATAAAGTCCCAAGTTTTATGGGTGAATCGTGCAAATCTTTCCACTTTTGAATATACTTTCAATAGATTAATCAGTTTTTCAAACACCTCGCTTTTATAGAAATCTTATACAGTAATGGTGTTAAATTTCAAATTTTATGGTGTAATTGTGAAAGTTGTTTGCACTTTGCTTAAATATTGTGATTTTCAAATTAATAGTGAAAAGCATTTAACTTTAAGTTTAAAAATCAAAACTGAAATTAATTATTAAATATCTGTATGTTAATATTATATTGCACTGGGAGGCACAATGATTCACTGGATTAGATATAAATGTTATATTCAAAAGTCCTATATTTTTTATGAAGCATGTTAAAGGAGAAATTCTGAATGTAAATTGTTTGACAAGCACCAAGCAGTAGATAATCTGGTAAAGGAGAAATTCTAGATGTGAAAATTAATGTTTGACAATTTAGCGCAGCAGTATTATCTGGTCAATTAATTAAACATGTTGGCCTAATATATTGTACTGATTTTCCATAATTTAAGTTTCATACACATGTACATGTATTTGAAATCAAATTGTAACAGTCAGAGTTATAATCATGCCAATATGTTAATTTTAGTTCAACCATTCGAAGAATCATAATGGAGAGCTATAACTTCACTGTATTGTACTCACCCAGGAAGCCGGTCTCAGCATAAAATTTAAGTGTGCAAGTTGGTATCTCTAAAGCTACTGAAGGAAATGGGTTGAATTACTTCACACACTAATTTGCCTCACTGTCAAAGGTCAATAACTCTAACATGGATTTTGACAGAATTATGTTCCTTTTTGAAATTAGAAAAATCTACATTGTTCAGGCTAATGTTTAACTATCAAGCACTGAGATTATAGTCTGAAGCTCACTGTCCTACTGACAACTCTTGTTTATTACCACTAGCTTTACCAACTTGGTTTAAATAATATGAACTGATAGAAAATGCCTTCATATTTTATTTCGATAACAAATCATGGCCCCAAAAACAAGTGGACATAAAAAATACCGTTGAAAACACTTCACGACAACCCTTATGATGTTTTATCTCCAATTCATGAAAGATTGTGTTAAAAAAAATATTCAGGTGTCATTTATACGGAATATTAAAAAAGACATACTCTACCACCGATCGTTAAAGTATTGTTAAGTTTTAAACAATAGTAAAATATTCGACTAAGTGCGCATTTTGTTATTGTTTTGTCTGTTGGTTGCAATTGAACGGTCGTAAAGGTTATCGATTAATATCATCATATCATATGCTGTATCTAATAAAATTTGAATGGTTGGTATAAACGGGTTAAGTATCAATAGGTAATAAAAATATGCTTTACTGCCGATTGTTATTCTTTTGTTAAAGAAATGGTAATAAAGTAAAGCTAATGGTATTATCATAAAGTGGCAAGGCATAAATTAATTTGCAATTCAAAATTTGTGATTGAAAATTTGAAATGGAATTCCAAATTTTGCCTTCATACAAATCATAAATTCATTCAATGTTAAGATGTAATAGTAAATTTTTAATAACTGTTGAACTGGCCATTACATTATGTGTCATTTAAAAAAACAAAAAACAACAACAAAAACAACTTGCAACCAAGGCCTGTTACAGCGTGAATATTACACATCATTCAGTAGGACGGTCATCGATCGGTCAGTCTAGTCTGTCAGCCTATATCAGTCAAAATAAAAATGAAATGTGTATAAAATAAATGACAAATTATTTGGAAAAACAATATGACATTGTAGGGTTGTGTTTTTTCCACTTTCGATTAAAAAGCCTTAAATTCAATAACATGTACCTTTAGCAATTTGGAAATATAAAGTCTGCGCACACTCATTAATACATAGACTAACAAAATTGATAAAAGTCCCAGGATCAATGCCTGGTT
The DNA here is from genome assembly GCF_026571515.1 of Ruditapes philippinarum. Lineage (NCBI taxonomy): Eukaryota > Metazoa > Mollusca > Bivalvia > Venerida > Veneridae > Ruditapes > Ruditapes philippinarum. The sequence continues at coordinate 62,229 of NW_026852316.1, read as the reverse complement.
TATTCATAGTGGTTCAGCCGAAACAATAATAGTTGGATATTTGGCATTATTTGCGTGGTTAAAGATCAAACCTTCAAATATTGAAACAATTAGATCAATATTGGTCACTAATATTTGTACATTTATATATATATGTATTGGTATTAATAGTTACAAATTAATATTGGTCTGCTAATTTGAAGCCTGACCATATACTTCAAAGTTATGATATAAATGAAAGTTAACTTTAAAGATTGATTGATTTTTGACCAGTCAATTTGAATTTAAGTCATGATGTACTATATCGGCCTACTGACTAGCTTTATTATACATGTATATGGAAAATGTATGGAAAATTAAAAAAATGTCTTATACTGGCTTGCTACAAAGTTGTAGGCCAGTACAGATGTATTCATTTTGAATGATTTATTCTTTAAATTAAGTAATCTAAAGGGGGAAATTTATGGAAATGTAAAGTAAGATTATGTACATAATGTTTCCAAATCTTCGGTAATTTGTTATAAATCCGATCTTGTCTCTTTATTTGCTTTTTTGGTACTTGTGTGATCATCACTGCGTATTTACAGTACGTGTTTTACCAGCCCGTCATAAAACTTATCTTCCAAATTTCAAGAGGCTTTGCGGAGATGTTTTAAATAAATGGTGTCAACGTGTAGGGCTTTCAGGCTACTTCATTATGTTTGCCTTCGAGGGTATGTTGATATTAGAGATTATTTTATTTATTCGGATCGTTCGCAACTTCAGAACTGAAATACCACGGTTTATTCAGTGAAAGTACATTAACAAATGGCTTAAACCTCGCTGATTGATAACATTAACATAGAAAGATTTGAAGAAAAGTTTACATTGATCCATCAGGATAAATGAATGTATAGTCTTGAAAAATCTTGAAGCTTTATATTTGTCAATAAGCAAAGTACAGGTAGATACATTTGTTATAATGTGTGTAGACATGAAATAATTAAAATCCTTTTACGGACATTTGCACTGTACATCTTCTCTGACATGATTGTACAGCTTGCACAACTTAAAGTGAAGGCATATCTAAGTAATGGAAACTGCGTGACACCCTGCCCAGAAATAATGCAGTGGCTGAACTGTGCTGTGATGAAATAAAAGTAAATACAAGCCACTGCCATAACTTGTAGGCCATGCTACAAAAACAATCACCATCATAATTATTCTCAGATTAAATAGGATATTGCGACAATTTCTGATGATGTTAAATGCCTGAGTAATATATCGAGAGGGCGTATAATTTTTTGATTTATTTGTTTTATAATTTGTTTGTTCGAATGTCTCCAAATTTATTAGTGCAGGCATCTTGATGAACACTTGACCCAATTAAAGGTCATAGGGGTCAAGGTCACTAGCACAGATATCATGGCATTCATTTAAACATGAGAAAAGATTCCTAAACAAAATTTGGTAAAATGTATAGAGATCCATTGACCATGTATGAAGACACATTGAAAAATAATCTGATTTGATTCACTATACCTAACTTTTTATATAATATATTTTAATGCCAGCTGGCAGCTTTGAGTTTGAGTATAAAATCAAATTCTGGCTATGCACAGCTAGACTTTATCTATATTTCTTTATGAAGTCACAATTAGTCTTACACTGGAAGTGACAATTTGTTCTTACAATTGTATACAAATGTAATAACAATTTAATATCATTTTAGTTCGGACTTCTTTAATTGTACTGAAAAAGTGATAAAAATTGTATTTTAACAAGTCAATAATGACTTTTTTATCAGTTTTATCTATCTGTTATAAGTTGTTTTGGAATTGGATTTACAATATGTAAGATTCAAGTGTTGTTGTTTTGGGTTTTTTTGCAAATATATCATAACATGATTTTTTAAACTATTGGTGTATTCTTATTTCAGTCACGTATTCACGTCCATCCATCAAATACTGTCACAGCCCCGGAAGGAGTACAGCTCGTACAGCTACGCAATACACTGCCAAGATCTACCGGAGATAATAAATATACTGAACAAATGGTGCCCGGATATACAGGTATATACTTAACTCATAACCGTTTTCTGTGATCTCCCCTTTTTCTCATAACCATTTACCATGACAACAATTATTTCACATAATCATTCATTGTGATAACCATCATTTTCTTCTAAAAGGTTTCTGTAACTAGTATAAAGGATCACCCCCCCCCCCCCTCCATTTTTTCATAACCATTTTCTTAAATAATCATAATTTCTCATAACCATTTAAAGTGATTACAATTATTTTTCTTCTAAATGTTTTGTGTGATAAAGCAATCATATCATTCATTTTCTCATAACCATTTTCTATTACAATCATCCCCTCTATGCCATTCACTATGATAGCCATTATTTCTCATAACCACTTTCCAACACAAACATTATTTCTCATAACCACTTTCCACCACAACCATTATTTCTCAAAACCACTTTCCAACACAACCATTACTTCTCATAACCACTTTCCACCACAACCATTATTTCTCAAAACCACTTTCCACCACAACCATTATTTCTCAAAACCACTTTCCAACACAACCATTACTTCTCATAACCACTTTCCACCACAACCATTATTTCTCAAAACCACTTATTGCCACAATTATCATTTCTCATCATCACTTTCTGCACTGAAAATCATGCTGGTCATAAGCATTTAAAGGAACTTCACCCTTTACTCAGAGATTTATATAGAATTTTTGAAGTATTTTGATGTGTTACTGGTTTAGTTTCATTTTGGAGTGTAGGGGAGCTAACTCTTTTAGCATGATAGGTAAGTTTAACATGAGTGTTTTCCCTTGGTTTGACAAACGCAAATCTTGTATTTATAGCCTATGTATAACAGGGCTTTGTGAAAGATTCTTTATCCTGTTAAGGGTTTCATTAAAGTGGAAGGATATTGCCACACATCAGTTCTTAAATGTGTTAAGTTCTGCTCAATGTCATAGGTAGAAATATTATACTAAGCCTTAGGCATGCCTACATTGTCTACAGATGTATAAAAAAATAATTTGCTTTCTGAAAATGAAATGTATTTCAGATTGAGTATTTGGTATGTACTAATTGTTTGATAATGTTGTAATTTAAGCAAAATCCTGTTGAAAATTGGTTTGAAACCAATCCTGCTCAAGGGATTTCGATGTAAAAATAATGAAAACTGAGTTTTCAACTGTATTTAATCTTGTTAGACTATAGAAATGGTGAGTTCTACACTTTTGAAATATGTCTACTATATTAACCACTTAAGTTAGCTACCTAAGAAAAAAAATGCTGTAAATATCTTATTTCTTCATGCAGGGCATTTTTGCACTATCGATCACTAAGGGTGTAACGGTTTACCGGTATACCGATATATTGCAATATGAAAAAATAAATTTCGAACCGCGGTACGATTTTTGGAAAACCGGTATTTTATAAAAAATCATAATTTTCAATTAATTGCCTTCTAATTTTTATGGTGGCATATTTTTGCCACCAGATAACCATATAACTAAATAGTTAATTATCAGGTTAACTAGTTAAGTAACTATAGTTAACCTCTTAATTAACTAGTAAATTATCAGGTTAACTAGTTACGTAACTAGTTAACCTCTTAATTAACTAGTTAGGTATTAGGTTAACTAGTTACGTAACTAGTTAACCTCTTAATTAACTAGTAAGTTATCAGGTTATCTGGTGGCAGAAATATGCCACCATAAATTTTGTACAAATTTCACATAAAATCTTTAATTGGCAAATTTTGTTGGCGCCAACGTAAGATAAAAGTATCCGACAATTAGTACACTTAAAAGTCAATAAGCGGCCGCAAACTTTACATAAGCGGCCCAGATGTGAAGCTCACACGCGACTAGTTTTGTTTATCAAATTGTGTGACACTACTTTCTATTTATTCCTTACATTTTTATTAAGTTTCTACTAAAAATATTTACATATAAGGCCATCCTTAAAAAAATGTTTGTTTGCAGTAACCCGACCCAGAATTTTCAAGGTGGGTAGGTAGGTAGATTTTTTTTTTTTTTTTTTTTTTTTTTTTTTGAACTGTACTCCCAAATAAACATTGAATGTCAAAATGCTGGACAATATATGCCTTGATAATCTGGTAACAATTAATAAATTGATAACTGAATACTAATTTAATAAGACCTACATTTAATTTCTTCCATTAACCTTTAAAAGAACGAAAACAAAGTTCAAGGCATAATTTTCTGATTCAAAAAAAAAAATTTATCCAGACCATGAAAAAATTTTTTGAGTAGGGGCAAATTTTGTGAGTCGGTCGCGTTACTGCAAACGAACATTTTTTTAAGGATGGCCTAATAATAATATATAAATGTTACTCCATCTTTACATCAAAACATACACGACAATACGTATTGCAATATATTGCAATACGCTTCAGCAAAATGGCAATATATTGCAATACGGTTTTTGCTGTATTGTTACACCCCTATCGATCACCAGGGGCCAATATAAGACCCCATTGCCATTCCATTATAGCCTCATATTTTATTAATTTCAGTAAAAACATTCTCAATAGCTCCCAAAATATCATTCAACCTTTGCGAAAACTTAATAATTTTGGCTTGTTACATAAAAGGAGTGTAGGACATAAGCCCTCCCGTCCGAAAATGACAAGGCGGACAAAAGCCTTCCTGTGAAAAAGACTGGGCAGACAAAAGCCCTCCCGTGAAAATAATAGGGCGGACAAAAGCCCTCCCGCATCAAATACATATACATAGTTACATTGAATAGTTTGTATTTTCTTTTCAATACACTCAACATATTAAAATTGTAATCATGAAATTTTTGTTTTCCATTGGCATAAGCGTGTTTGTATGAGCTTGAGCGCATTCCTGACAGACATCTGAATAATAAGTGCTAAAACCTGTAAGTGCATATTTATTCACGTAAATATGAAAGGATTAAACTCCCATATGAAGTTAAGATTATTATTATTATTAGAGTATTAAATGATGAAAAAAATAGTTTGAATTAACTAGAATAAAAAGTCCAAGACATTTATAATGTGTCTTGTATTATGAGTCAATTACTTTTAAAACAGACTATGTTTTTGGAACATTTATGTAAAAAGATACTACGTTAAACATTTCAGAAAGGACTATATTCTAAGTGAAGAGTGGTTCTAGCTTATGCACATACTTAGGCCAATTAAAACAACAACAAATATATATGTTACATTTTAATATGTTGAGCGAATTAAATAAACACAGGCATTTAACATACATATGTATTTGTGTTAGGGGAGGGCTTTTGTCCGCCTTGTTAATTTCATAGGAGGGCTTTTGTCCGCCCAGTCTTTTAAACGGGAGGGCTTTTGTCCGCCCTGTCATTTTCAAGGGAGGGCTTTTGTCCGCTCTGTCATTTTCACGAGAGCGCTTTTGTCCGCCTTGTCATTTTTGGACGGGAGAGTTTTTGTCCCGGAGGGCTCTTGTCCGTTTCCCACATAAAAGTGACAGGATGTTTAATCATACACTATAATAGAATTTAAAGGCCATGAATAGGGTAGATTGGTTTTTTTTCTTCAAATTTTTAAAATTTCTCATATTGCCCTGAAGCGGCATATAATTTTTCCAAATCTATTAGCCAGGGGCCTTGTCCTAAAACAGTTGAAAAATGCCCATTATTTTAATACAAGTAGAATATAGTGCCTATGCTGTGTAAATCTGTACCAAACTTGCATGTGTTTGTGCTTCTTTTGTAAAATGTTGTATACTATACATGGGGCGTCCGTGGCCGAGTGGTTAAGGTTGTTGACTTCAAACCACTTGCCCCTCACCGCTGTGGGTTCGAATCCCAACAGGGACTTTGGATTCTTTCATGTGAGGAAGCTATCCAGCTAGGTTACGGAATGTCGGTGGTTCTACTCAGGTGCCCGTTCATGCCTGAAATAATGCACGGAAGGGCACCTGAGGTCTTCCTCCACCAGTAAAGCTGGAACGTCGCCAGATGACCTATACTGTATTGGTGTGACGTAAAACCCAATCAAAACAAATATACTATACATTGATGATTTGGCCACATAATAATCTAAGGGAATTGTATTCCTCTTTGGCCACCTTAATAAGTTACCACAATCGAATAAAAACTAATTATGAAGTTAACTTTAAACGCATTGTTACTCTCTGGAAGTACATATCACAAAGGACATAGAATGGAAATGACAAACAAATCTGTATATAAAACCTATAGATGCCCAAATGTACTGGACCATTACTCTTTATCTATACATCTTCAGGGTTTTGGTTATTAACCGATTGGCGATCCAAACCAAAATGCTGTTATAATCGGTTGTATTTTCAGCCTGTATGTTAAAGTATCACCCTTGACCCTTGGCAAAATCAGTTGTTTTTCTTTGGAGCATCTGTTGCCTCAGATAAAAAACTAAAAACAAACTGCATCAAGTAATCAGCATAACTACAAGCCATTCTGAGTCAGACTGTCCTTATACACCATTGGTGAAGAAAAATTGACACAAACATATGCAAAAAATTTGTCTATGTGTCAGAAGCTACCAAACCAATCTAAATCTCAAGACATCACATAATTTAGCTTCGAGATGGAACTGATCAAATCCTTCTGACAGATAAAATGAACAACCAATAGGAAATATCATCCCAATGATTACAGTTTGCAATCCGTACAACCCAGAAGAAAATATGTTGTCACACTTTTTGTATAAATATGGACAGAAATACCTCCACAATTTTATTGCAATTTTAAACATTGACTCTATGTTATTTATATATTTTGGGAAAGGTCCAATAACCCATGGCAAACTTCCAAGTTTATTCTAAAAATAGTAACATTTTGACTAAGTCACACGATATTAAATATCCTCTTGTATAACTTAGGGCTGAAGTTTTATATTGATTTTTATTACGGAATTGTTTGACCGGAAGCGGTCAATAATTAAAAAAGCTTAAACCTACTCTGGTGTTTTGACTTTTTTTCAACTTTATTCTCTTTTTTACCTGTAAAACGTTGTACATGTATAATATTCTATAAAAACTAGGAAAACTGCATGTGACTGCTTTTCGCAACAGCAAACAATGTTTACAAACTCTGAAATCCAAATTTAGGCAAGAATGATGCATATAGTACCTTAAAAATGATTTCATATTATATCCCATGTAATATTGCCACCTTGTATAAAAATTTGAAATACTTGTAGCTATGTTTTTACAAAGTAAGTGACAGGTTTATAATTCTCTTTTGAGGCTGATAATGGATGGACCCAAATACTTTTTTGCAAGTTTAGCTGGAAATGTTAATGTCCCAAAAGAACAACATAAAATTTTCTAACCACTCAGCACATAAAAAATCAATGCACTAGGGGATGAATTTTTATGAAAAGATTGTTGACCTCTTTAAGGAAAGGCAGTAGTCGTACCAAGGTTCATTTTTGTTTGTCATTGTTGATTACAGTTGTTCCCCATTTTTTCCCAATTTGACAAAAATAGTACTAGACTTTCCCATATAATGAACATCGTCAGTTACCTACGATTGATTTAAACATGTAACGTAACTGATAAATGTTATTGGTTTGGCCGTCACAGGTACATTTGTATCGTACGATGCATAATGAAAGGCCCTGGCCTCTTCCAAATTTCTGAAGCCCTTGATAGAATGTTATCATTTTGGCACTGTATCATTTATTAGAATGTTCTACTTCAACAATTAAAATATTTTCAAGCTTATCTTAATGACAAGTTTAATGGTTTTGCATCCTGGTATGAGTTCCGTTGCTAGGCAACAAATGTTAGATGTTAATATGGCTATTTTATCTATTCTGGTCATAAATTTGACAAGTAAAAATCAACTTTAATTGAACTTGTTGGTTGGAGGAAATTCATTTCAGTTTTTAAAAGTGATGCTGTCCGTTTAATTAACTTATATCAATACATATACATGAATACATGAAAGTAAAGCAAAAGTTTGTCTTCTGACAAAAAAGCAATATGAGATGAGATTTAAAGCTTAATTTTACAGACAGTTAAACCTGCGAAACTAAGGTCATCCAAAGAGAGAGACTAAGCAGTGTCTTTATAGACAAGTGGTCTTTATCTATGGGTCACTTTATTCCATTTTATCAAAGAAATTAGGATCAAAAAGTTGTGGTCAGTAACAAAGGTTTGACTGTAAATGCTACAAAGATACAGTTCTCCTAGTGAAATAAGTGCTTAAACTGATGAATTTATGTAATGGATTTGCCCTGCTTTGAATACTAGTATTCTTACAAAGATGACCCGTGCAAGTTGCATACATTAATCTGGAAAAAGTGTGATCCCTCGGAAGCATTAATGACAACAAAATTACATGAAAATTCAACAGACTCGGTTTGATTGAGTCTGTACATGAAGTCTTTAAATTTCTTATTCAAAGGACTAAGTCACTCTCACAAGTATTGGAAACAAAATATGATGTGTATAATGCACAGATTCTTAAAAAGAAAGTAGCAATTTTGTTGTCTCTTTTCTCTTGCATTTACATAAGATACTCTGACATTTTATTCTGGTTTATAAAGGTTCAATTTTTAAGTCGTAGTCTTTAGTGGTAACATGCTGGTCTAGAAGTATATATAACAGAGATCTATAAAAGGCCTCTTCCCAATTGAAATTGAAATTTTCTTCAAAATAATGCAGATTTCCCAAAATATCCTAACACATACCAGGTACCAAGTTTTTACTTTCCCAAATGGACGATTTTATCCAAATCATGAGGCTTATACAGGCCCCTTCCCATTGAAGAGAGAAAAATACCCCCTGTTTTGAATATACAGTTTTGTTTCACTCTATCTTACAGGTTATATACCCAGAATGACATTTAAATTTGGTGGAACATATAAAGAAGATTGTGATGTTTGCATCGATGAATACATGACAAATAGAACGAATCACGATCAGAGACATCGAGACTTGACACGTCAAGTTAGCTGCGTGCCGAGATTAACGGCGGTGTCACATGACCCATCTGTAAAAGAGAAGTTAAATCGCTACAGAGATACGCATCCTTCTAGACCATTATTAATGGGTAAGTGTTGGCATAAAATGTTTGGAGCCGATTGAAAAAATAACGGATATCACATTCTTGGGGATTGTTTAGCTCTGGAATTCAGCCGGAGAAAAAAATACAAGTGTTGGTATAAGAAACTTGGAGATGATGAATGGTCGGGTCTTGTGGTAACGTGCTGGTCTTGTAGTAATAAGGGTTGCAAGTACAATCTTCTGCTTCACCACTAATCATAGATTTTTTGATGAGAGCCTTTATAATCGAGGTCCCATGACTCATCGTCAAGTGCTAATTGTTAAATGAAAATAAAAAATAAATAAGTAGAAAACAGTCTGTAACAAATGTACATTTTAATGAAAAGATACAGTTTTGGAAATATCAGATCATGACTCCAAAAAAAAGAGAGAAAAAAAAAATATATTGGCTGTATTTAAAGAAAGCGATTAAGAAATTAAGTAAGCAGCGAGCCATTCTTGATTTACTAATTAACCAGTATTTTATATCACCATGTTTATATTGAGAGACCAACAGTAAAGTGCTTTTTTGGCGGCAAATTTTGACATTTCTTTCGCACTTTGTGCGTTTTATGACAATATTTCACTTTTAATACACTTTAAAGAAATTTATAAAATAGAAATAACATGAATATGGAGCCATGCTGACTGAAGGGATTTCAATATTCCTAAAGTTTCAAACTGCTACAAACAGAATAGAACCTTTTCAGACTGCATGGATGCGCAAGTCACTGGCCTGGCTCTTTACTGGTGACAAATGCTTACCACTTTCAATTTCAGCAAGGTTTATGTGGGTTAATTTGATGTTCTTATATCGAATGGCTTTATTCAATGTTCAATATGTTCAATGCTTGAACATTGCATAACCACTTAAGTTGGATATCTTTTCTTCAATTGATTTGCCATTTGTCATTTGCCATACAATAAAAGTACATTTAAAAAGGTCATATCCAATGAAATCACTGTAAAGAATGCCAATAATATTTACAATGCCATTATAGGGACTAAAGAACACAAAAAAAAAGAAGAAACTTTTAGCATTACTAAATAAAACATAGCCTGGGTTCCAGTCTGTCGATTTTTATGTGGCTCTGTTCGGCAAATTCAAAACACGATCTAGTATGAAATACCGCGTATGTTATGAAAAAGCAAAAAATACCAATGCCTTTGTAAGTTCTTATGTGGCTACTTTTTCTCTTATGTGTCTAAAAGTACAAGAGAGAGGACAAAAGTGTAGCCACTTAAATACCAAACTTTGAGCATGTCTGTCCTTCACAAAACTTGTTGGTACTTATTCCCCAAAAACTACTGGTACAGTTTCATCCAACTTTAACAGGAATAATCTGTAACAAGTCTTGTTTTGCAATCATTGGCATTTTCTGGTTCAATGATTTTTTTTAGAGTTATGGCCCTTTAATGATTTTTATTTTTTAAAGTTTTGTCTGTACTACTTCTAGTATTTGACTGAAACCTTGAGTGTACCTCAAATACTTTGGCATCGACTCAATGTGCCCTACTATTAGTACATTGTACACTCATGCGCTGTTACAGAATTAGCTTTGACCTTTGTTTTATAACAATGAGTAATGCTGCTATGATACAGTTTTAGAAATCAATTTCAGTATTGTTAACAACATTCTCACGTCTGGCATTTTATAGTGTGACACAGTTCTTGTGGGGTAGATAAAAATATTGATTTTTTTTACTCCGGTAAATTGTGTTAATTTCTATGGAAAGGGAAACTTCAGATGAGTATTTAAATTTCTATGTGTTCTTTTAAAATTGTGGCAGGGTGATCTAACCTTCTTAATTCTAGTTTGAGGCAAGATAGCATGCATAAGTTTGTAACTGAGCTTTAAAAGCCTTAAACATAACATTTGAATTTCTTACATAAATGAGCTGTGGCACTTTAAACAGAAATATATGCAAAGATAGTTAAGAAATATACTAGGAAATAAATTGAAAATCGTATTTTTATGCTTTCCTTAGCCCGATTGAGTGAAAAGCGTTTAAACGCTTTTCATTTTGGGTCATTTTTTTACAATTTGAATAATTATTTTGAAAAACGTAGAGCGCGAATGATCTGAAATTTTGCACAAAGATTAGTGGTCTAAATCTACATTTATCTGGAAAAAATATTTTCCATCCAATCATGTCAAAAAACCTCAGTGGAGTCCCTTTAATATACATGTACATTATTATACATGTGCAAACTTGCCATATTTACTTATTATATTGCAGTGTAACAATATTACATTGGTACTACAAATATATGTTACTGTAGCACACAATTAATAATATATCATTATGTACATCTACCATGAAAAATTATCACATTCATGTACCAGCATGTACATGTAAAAGTACCACTATTACAAGTACATATACTCACACAAATAAACTACTGCAGATGCATTTACCTACATATGAAATACCACATATAAAAGTTCCACAAACATGTGTGTACATATAAATGTCCCATAAACACATGTATTCACATGTAAAAGTCCCACAAACACATGTATCCACATGTAAAAGTCCCACAAACACATGTATTCACATGTAAAAGTCCCACAAACACATGTATCCACATGTAAAAGTCCCACAAACACATGTATCCACATGTTAAAGTCCCACAAACACATGTATTCACATGTAAAAGTCCCACAAACACATGTATCCACATGTAAAAGTCCCACAAACACATGTATCCACATGTAAAAGTCCCACAAACACATGTATCCACATGTAAAAGTCCCACAAACACATGTATCCACATGTAAAAGTCCCACAAACACATGTTATTCACATGTAAAAGTCCCACAAACACATGTATTCACATGTAAAAGTCCCACAAACACATGTATCCACATGTAAAAGTCCCACAAACACATGTATTCACATGTAAAAGTCCCACAAAGACATGTATTCACATGTAAAAGTCCCACAAACACATGTATTCACATGTAAAAGTCCCACAAACACATGTATCCACATGTTAAAGTCCCACAAACACATGTATTCACATGTAAAAGTCCCACAAACACATGTATCCACATGTAAAAGTCCCACAAACACATGTATTCACATGTAAAAGTCCCACAAACACATGTATCCACATGTAAAAGTCCCACAAACACATGTATTCACATGTAAAAGTCCCACAAACACATGTATCCACATGTAAAAGTCCCACAAACACATGTATTCACATGTAAAAGTCCCACAAACACATGTATTCACATGTAAAAGTCCCACAAACACATGTATCCACATGTAAAAGTCCCACAAACACATGTATCCCACATATTAAAGTCCCACAATTTGCAAATACTGATGATGTACCCACATATCCCACAATCACATGTACCCACATATAAAAGTCCCACATTTTTTAAGACATATATCCACATATCAAATATGTTTCTAGTTAAATGGGTGTTCAACTCAATAATTCAGATGCAGTAAAAGATTTAAAAGAAAGATTTCAGTTTCAGCATTGGACTTTCAATATCTGTTAGTACATGATTTACAATTTTGGGTAGGCATTGTGGACAATTGAAACAATATTCAAGATGCATGCCTCCAGATGAACCAAAATATTTCAAGAAAATCAAACTTGACCAAAAAAGTACCAAAATTTTAAGAAAAGTAAAAAAAAATGTTCAAGAATAAAGTAATAATTTTCATGTTAAGTGTGATTTTTGTCTGATTTTGCAATATTTTTTACCATATTTCTACTGCATCAGTACTGCGTGACTGGCACAGTAAGAGCTATTTTTGCATATTTTCATCTCTTTTTGGTAATTTACATGAGTTGTAAGTGCTGTTTGTGAAAATTTTTTCTTTGTTCACTTCACAATATTTTACTTTTAAATACAGTTTTAAGATTTTAATGAAATTAGCATGATGGAATCTGGAGGCGTGCTGCTTTAATATATCATTTAAAACACAGAGTATCTATGCAATTTCAGAGGACAAGCGCCCATTGACAGAACCTCCAATTCCTGGCTACAATGGATATATACCAAGGATCAAACCCACAGAGGTTGGACTTGGACATCGGTACCACGTTGCATGCGACAATGGATTTAGCCAATTTGTGCAGGAAACTGCCCGCCACTCGGAGAGATTAACAGGGACCTTGCCAAAAGCATTAGAAAAGTAAGTCAGCCAATTAATTCTGTTATAACGCTATTTACGAGGAAGCACAGGAAAAAGGTGTAAAAGTTAACAGGGACCTTGCCACATAAAAGAATTAAAGAAGTAAGTCAGCCAATCACTTCTGTAATTAGAATGTTTTCATAGAAGCGCTGGGAAAAGGCCACATATTTCCATGTTTCTCATATTATCAGGGTTTATCATATCATAGGGAATTGTTTAAAACAAAAGAAATTTGCATCTTGGAAACCAAAAACATGTCTTCTTTGTAGCCCTGACACAAACCAAGTCAACATTCAGATAAAAATGTGACAAAAGCATGTAAAAATAATATTTTATGAAAATATCACAAAATCTACAAAACTGTGTTAAAATTCTAACTTGAATTTTATTCATACTGAAGTTAAGTTATTTTGCATGATAAAACACAACACTTAATTAAGAGTAGTACTAATGATTTGAGGTGATTTGTAGAATTAAATCATTTCATCGCGTCCAACTATCAGCAAAAAAATCAAATTCCAAGGTAATTTGAGAAGGAACTTTGTTCATCTAGAGGTTGAGGGTCACAGTGTTCACAAATAGAAAAATTCTCAGATATGTTTTCTTTGTTCATAATATCTAAAAATGATATTTTTCTGTGTTGAGGGCAAGAAATCACTATCTAGAAATGTTATGTAAAGTACATCTATGCAAGTTTAGACCTAAATCCCATGATAATGAGAAAACAGGATAAATAAGATGACATCAGTCGTCCAAAGGCTACGCAAACGCTTCGCAATAGTGAATGCTAAGTTATTACAGTATATACATGTAGTCATTATAGCTGCGTTACTTTTAACAAGTATTTTGAAGTAATGACATTTAAACGGAGAAATATACCATATTATTATGAACAAAGAGTAATAATAATGTCATACACACACACATAGCTAACCATCTATGATGTAGAAATACATTGTTATTAAAATGTGCGTGCTTTGGTTGTTCACAGTATATACGTCATTGTATAGCAATTGTTTAAGCCAATCAGAATTTGAGAAGAAATTCTTTTACGTTATTACAAATGGCCTTAATATACTTTTTTTAAAATATCTTTCTTAAAAGAAATTGTATAATCCAGGAAAATCTGTTTATTTGTAGAAATATTAAATTACTTCATAAATTAAAAGCAGCCATGTATATAGATTATATAAATGCTATGATTATGGGATGAAAAGCCATGTTACAAACATGCAGTATTATAGGTAATAATGAACATAATATTATGTACAATATATAACATGTCAAGAATCTCTAATACTGCTAACTTCTTTATATAGAGAAAAAATGCAGCCATGTACATGTATGTAGATTATATAAATGTCAAGATTATCTTATGAAAAGTGATTTATCTACTATCAGGTGACCAAGGTTTGATTCCTAAATGGTGCAGGTCACTTTCGTAGTCATTGATCATGAAATCCTTTCTTATGGTCATTTGCACTGTACATCATTCTGCTCTGGCATTTACAGAAGTTATCAGTTCCTTAAGCCAAAGTGAAGGCAACTAGTGCTGTTAAACTGTTCGACAGTCTGCCCCGGAACTATGTGGTGGCTGAACTATGTTCTGGTAAATTCAATGTGGCTTCCGGAATGAAAACTACCAACACCACAACCACCATGAAAAGCAGTCTTACAAACGTGTAGTGTCATTAAACCTTTAGCCTGCCAGCTGCATCTAATCCTACCCATCCAAGTGGTTCCATCTGGTCATTGTCTGCACTGTTCATTAAACCTAAACACTCATTACTTATTTTTATAAATTTCCCTAAAAATGATGAATGATTTTGTCTAGATATTTGAAGAATTACCCTAAAAATGATGAAAATTTTTTGTCTGGATATTTAAAGAATTTCCCTAAAAATGATGAATGAAAATTTTGTCTGGATATTTCAAGAATTCCCCTAAAAATGATGAATGATTTTGTCTGGATATTTGAAGAATTTCCCTAAAAAAGTTGAATGATTTTGTCTGGATATTTGAAGAATTTCCCCGAAAATGATGAATGATTTTGTCTGGATATTTGAAGAATTTCCCTAAAAATGATGAATGATTTTGTCTGGATATTTGAAGAATTTCCCTAAAAAAGTTGAATGATTTTGTCTGGATATTTGAAGAATTTCCCCGAAAATGATGAATGATTTTGTCTGGATATTTGAAGAATTTCCCTCAAAGTGATGAATGATTTTGTCTGGATATTTGAAGAATTTCCCTAAAAATGATGAAAGATTTTGTTTGGTTATTTGAAGAATTTCCCTAAAAATGATGAAAGATTTTGTTTGGTTATTTGAAGAATTTCCCTTGAAAAGATGAATGATTCTTGTCTTATTAGTTGAAGAATTTCCCTAAAAATGATGAATGATTTTTGTCAGGATATTTGAAGAATTTCCCTCAAAGTGATGAATGATTTTGTCTGGATATTTGAAGAATTTCCCTAAAAATGATGAATGATTTTGTTTGGTTATTTGAAGAATTTCCCTAAAAATGATGAAAGATTTTGTTTGGTTATTTGAAGAATTTCCCTTGAAAAGATGAATGATTCTTGTCTTATTAGTTGAAGAATTTCCCTAAAAATGATGAATGATTTTTGTCAGGATATTTGAAGAATTTCCCTCAAAGTGATGAATGATTTTGTCTGGATATTTGAAGAATTTCCCTAAAAATGATGAAAGATTTTGTTTGGTTATTTGAAGAATTTCCCTAAAAATGATGAAAGATTTTGTTTGGTTATTTGAAGAATTTCCCTTGAAAAGATGAATGATTCTTGTCTTATTAGTTGAAGAATTTCCCTAAAAATGATGAATGATTTTTGTCAGGATATTTGAAGAATTTCCCTCAAAGTGATGAAAGATTTTGTCTGGATATTTGAAGAATTTCCCTCAAAGTGATGAATGATTTTGTCTGGATATTTGAAGAATTTCCCTAAAAATGATGAAAGATTTTGTTTGGTTATTTGAAGAATTTCCCTTGAAAAGATGAATGATTCTTGTCTTATTAGTTGAAGAATTTCCCTAAAAATGATGAATGATTTTTGTCAGGATATTTGAAGAATTTCCCTAAATCTGATAGCTGATTTTGTCTGGATATTTGGAAAATTTCCCTAAAGATGATGAATGAATTTGTCAGGATTGAAAGATGGACAAGTCTGTTTAAGATACAGGCAATAACATCTTGTCATTTTCCGTTACCTTTAGCTGAATCTTAGTGAGAGCAGTGGCCTAGTGCATCAGGTGTCTCTACCTCTCAGATCCAGGGGGCATGAGTTAGAACCAATATTATCTTCGCATGTGAACAAAGCAGAACGATGGTGGTTGTTTTATAACTTATCTTACATAAAAAAAAATATTTTATAAGACTTACATTGTTTTTTACTTGATTTTGGTATTCTAAATACGTGAAACTTATATTAACACAGTTAACACCCTTGTTACACTTACATAATTGTTTAATACTCATCATTTTATGTAACTGTCTGAAGGTCACTTACCCCTTACAGAGAGAGTTTCAGTTTAAATACATGTACTTAAAAGAAACCTGGAAATTAGTTTATCACATGCTGGTGCATTTATGTAAGTTTATATAAGTTCCAGACTTTAAATTCACCATCCAAGTTCAAATGTGAAAACAAGATTCTAAGCTCAAAGATCAGATTTACAAAACTAGTACTGTAAAAACTTGATGCTGTTGCGGTGGTCTCGACTCTTATTTTCAAATTTGTTGCCTTTGGATATTACGATATCAGAATGTAACGATATAAATTCTGTGGTCCCCTGATTATAAACAGTGTTTACTATATAAGTTATAATGCTTTTATTGTTATCACGTAAATTACTAATAATAACTTTACTTCTATAAAATATGCAATATGGCAATATGCCACTGCGACAGCAGTGGTAACAGGGGGAAAATGACCTTTCGACACATTTTTAGCTGGTATGTTTCAAAGAAAATGTTTAGTTATTGATTGCTGCAGCAATGTCTTCATTGTCGTTGTCTTGTAACTTGAATTACTCAAATATTTTTATCGTTTTCACTACTGGTATACTTTCTTATCATGACAAGGTGCAGTTGTTAGACATTAGGGGCAAAATTCCTGAAGCAGTACTTAAGTTTTTAGTTAAGCCCCTTTTTAACAGGCGAGCGTTTACACCACACACCATTATCTTGTTTGAGCAGTGTTTAAATGGTTATTCTCAAAACTGGGTTGAAGCAAAAGATTTGATATTGTCATAAGGGAGAGTTATTGTACACACAACTGCATCACACTTTTGGTTAAGGTTTTGTTGGTAAATGGCTTAAAAATAAATCACATACTTATTTGAGAGCATCATAGGAGGTCACTGTCCAAGGCCCATAACTTTAGCATGGATTTTGACAGAATTATATGACCTTTTTTGAACTTACAAAACTCTTTTTACTCCTGGCTCTTGTTTTGCTATCATGCATTGAGAATAGCTAGCTAGTCAAACACTTTGTCATGGCAACAGCTCTTGTTATTGTTTTTTCATATTATTTTTGTTAAGTAAATAAATTGTGAAATGTCTGGCATAAAGAAGTCAGTCGGGTATGTTTGTCTATATAATAACAAAAATAATGTTTCAAGGTGTCATAATTGTGGCTCCTTTGATAAACTGTGCTTTGTCATACTGTTAGTATATATTTCTGCTGGTACACCTAGTTTTGAATTTGTATGTAATAGGAGTGTTATGAGATCTGTCTGCTAGTTTAGTAAGATGTTTCACAAGTAATTTCACATTTATTTATATAACATGAGAAACATTTTTTATATTATAAAACACATTGGGGATATGACTTTGAAAACCGCAACCAAAGGAGGTAATGCTTGTTATTTGAAAACACATCTGGATTATACAATATATAATATCTGGATTGATATTTGGAGAATTTCCCTAAAAATGATGAATTATTTTGTCAGTATATTTGGAGAATTTCCCTAAAAATGATCAATGATTTTGTCAGGATATTTGAAGAATTTCCCTTAAAATGATGAATGGTTTTGTCTGGATATTTGAAGAATTTCCCTAAAAATCATGAATGATTTTGTCTGGATATTTGAAGAATTTCCCTAAAAATGATGAATGGTTTTGTCTGGATATTTGAAGAATTTCCCTGAAAATGATGAATGATTTTGTCTGGATATTTGAAGAATTTCCCTAAAAATGATGAATGGTTTTGTCTGGATATTTGAAGAATTTCCCTGAAAATGATGAATGATTTTGTCTGGATATTTGAAGAATTTCCCTAAAAGTGATGAATGATTTTGTCAGGATTGAAAGATGGACAAGTCCGTTTAAGATACAGGCAATAACATCTTGTGATTTTCCGTTACCTTAAGTCAAATCTTGAGAGCAGTGGCCCAGTGCATCAGGTGTCTTCCTTTCAGACCCAGGGGGCACGAGTTTGAACCAATATTATCTTCGCATATAAACTGAGCCAAACAATGGTGGTTGTTTCATAACTTATCTTATATAAAAATGATTTTATAAGACTTACATTGTTTATTACTTGATTTTGGTATTCTAAATACGTGAAACTTATATTAACACAGTTAACAGTCTTGTTACAAATGCATAATTATTTAATACTCATGGTTTTATATAACTGACTTAGAGTCATTTACCCCTGAGACCGTTACCCCTGACAGAGAGAGTTTCAGTTCAAATACTTTTAAGAAACCTGTTAAGTACTTTGTCACACACTGGTGCATTTATGTAAGCTTATATAAGTTTGAGATTTAAAACTGGATTCTAACTCAAAGTTCAAGTCAAGTTTCAAGTTCATCCTAAAAAAAAACTCCAAAATAAGTATAAATGTATTAGCTTAAGACAGGAGCTTTTATTTACTTACCTTTTTCATACAACCACAAACTAAATGCCTATTTTTATGTCACAAACTAAGTAACTTACTAAATGTATTGATATTAGAATACAAAAAAAGACATAATAAATTATATCAGCTTTTATTCTCTATTAATGTCAATATGAGTGGTGGTACTTTAAAGATAATTAAGCCCTTATATGTAGATACATGCTTCCTGTAACAAGTTTGTCAGTCCTTATATAGATAATGGTCATGACTAGTAGAGGACCCCTATAGATATTGAGGTCAGTTGGTCAAATTTCAAGGTCACTGATGCCATGACAACTAAGAACTTGTCTGATCAGTTAAAAGGGAATTCGTCACTGTAAGGTTGTCAGACCAGTATGAGGAGATTACTTTGGCATGTTTGGTCTAGAGTTTCAAGAATTGGTGTTATAGTTTGTGATAACTCAGTAGATGAAAAACTTTTAAATAGTTAATTTATAAGGTCAGTAAGACAAATGTCAAGGTTGCAATAGCACTAAATGTAAAATCCTTGTCCTATCAAAAACTAGATGAAAAGTGGCTAAGTTTGTTTGGCGTAGTTAAGAGACATTGTCTATGGCTGATCAATTTGCCACTTGCTGATTTCAAGGTTAAAGTTCATGGTCTCAGTGACATATATTGAATTCTTTGTATAATCAATAACTTCAGAAATAATTAGCCTAAGTTTATAAAACTGTCTAGGGACATTGCCCATGACCTGAGTAAGAGACTCCCATTGATTTTGAGGTCATAAGGTCAAGTTCACAGTAACACATAAAATTTTTGTCAAATCAAGAACAAAGGTTTCATTTAAGGCATAGATGTGGGAAACCAAGTACAGTAAACTCCACTTTAAATGATATCACTGATAAAGATATACTGTTTATAGCGATGCTGTTGCCATGGTCTTAACTCTTTTTTCCAAATAGGTTGCCACTCGGATAAAGTTATATCTGTATATAATGATATAAATTCTGTGGTCTTCTGAATGTTTTTATAAGGGGATAGCTGTATTAGTTAAACTTAATACTTTTATTATTAGCATGTACATCACTCAGATTAATGTAATATTTTACCTTCATGAAATATGTATACAATGTATGCAAATATGCCACTGCAATGGCAAATGATGAGTATTTTTATAACACAATTTTAGCGCTTATGTTTCGAAGAAAAGGTCCCCGCTATTATGATACTGGAGCGATGTTGTCCAAAGTCCTAGTTGACATGCAAAACCTAAATTTAGCCCATTACTCTCTACATTTGCTTATCATGACAATGTGCAGTTGTTGTATAATGGGCATTATTCTGAAAGCAAAATTTGTTTCAGTTATGCCCATTTTTAATAGACGAGCGTTAACACCACATGCGATTATCACTGTTTAAATGGTTATTTTCAAAACTGAGATGAAGCAAAAGATTTGATATTGTTGTAAGCGAGCATTATTGTACTCAACACTCACAGTGTCACCATCAAACTTTGGTTTAGATTTTGCAGGTATGCAAGTAAAATCTCTAAAACTACTGAAGGGAATGGGTTGAAACTAATCACACACTTATTTGAGAGCAAAATAGAAGGTCACTGTCCAAGGCCCATAACTCTAACATGGATTTTGACAGAATTATGGCCCTTTTGAACTTACAAAACTCTTTACTGCTGGCTCTTGTTTTGCTATCATGCGCTGAGAATTATAAGATAAATTGTGAAATGTCTGGCAAAAAGAAGTCAGTTGGGTATGTTTGTCTATATAATAACAAAAATAATGTTTCAAAGTGTAATAATT
This sequence comes from Ruditapes philippinarum, assembly GCF_026571515.1. Classification (NCBI taxonomy): domain Eukaryota; kingdom Metazoa; phylum Mollusca; class Bivalvia; order Venerida; family Veneridae; genus Ruditapes; species Ruditapes philippinarum. The sequence goes on along the minus strand of NW_026852316.1, from coordinate 41,320 downwards.
GTGGCTCCTTTGACAAAATGTGCTTTGTCATACTGTTAGTATATATTTCTGCTTGTACACCTAATTTTGAATTTGTATGTACTAGGAGTGTTATGAGATCTGTCTGCTAGTTATGTAAGATGTTTCACAAGTTCTTTCACATTTATTTATATTACATGAGAAATTTGTTAGCTAAAAACATTGGGGATGACTTTCAAAACTGCAACCAAGGGAGGTAATGCTTGTTTTGTGAAACACATCTAAATACAAACTTGATATAAGTTACCAAACACTTTTCCTTATGCAGCAAACTGAATTTCTTTTGGGTAAAAAGAAAGTGTTGCATTCTTAATTGAACCTAAGGGTCTAACCCCACAAAATGCTTAAGTAGAACGAAGATTTGGTATATTCATACATGTCATAACGTCCCGGATAAACGGGATTGTCCAGTAAATCAGGTGACTGTCAGGGAGGTGCCCTAAAGATGAATTGTCTCGGTAAGAATTAAAAATGTATAAAAATCTCCTTGGCAGGGAGAAATAATACATTTTTATGCAATCTTATGGTCAAGTATCCTAGAAATTAAAGCATGTATGATAGGTATATGTATATTGTAGTCAGCATTTGAATTAAGATGGTAATTTATTTTTTTTGCAGGTTACCACGAGAACACTTACAGAGTGCCCCACCATCCTTCAATAGACGACTTTACCAGAATGATGGTATGATACCCAAATATACAGGATATATTCCACGTAAGTTTGAACAATTTAATTTTTGTATGAAGTCCTTTTGCTCAGTAATGGAGGTTTAATTTTTACATAATACCTGTTAAATTCAGGTAGGTATTACTGCTTTTTTATGCCTAGAGAGAGCGCTGTTTAATGAAATAGTTCAATTTTATGAAATATGATAAACAAGATCAACAAGGAAAGGCGTCGTTCAATGAACGCAACCCCCATATGACCCAGCAACAAGAACCAAAGGCAAGGAGCCCGGGCGGACCCCAAACATAAACAGGACAGGGCAAAGACAGAGCACGGACAGGTTAATCATTAAATGATAAATAATTTGTAACTGATTAGGAATTCAAAGAAAAGAATAATAGGCCCACAAAGGGGAAGGGGACAGGAGACCGGGGGAAGGGGGGGGGGGTAATCAAAGAAATAAAAACTAGAGGCAATGGGGAAGATACTTACCGTAGACGAGAAAACAACAAGGGACACAAGCAAAAGTGTCACCAAAACAGTATGAAACAACATAGACATTCATCTGAGGAACACAGTGGGGCGCCGCCTTGGAACGGTCAGCAGCCTAATAATGACTGCTGGGGAGTTTAAACCGGTTAATGGTGCACCAAACCTCGCTCTTAGCCCCACCATGTTCCTATAAACGAGACGGTGTAAATAAAATGAATCCCCGCCAAATGAAATTCTAACAGTTGTCATGGTTACAAAAGGTTAAATAAGTAAAACACTAAAATGATCATGTAGAAACATATAAAAGTAAACCCAATGACCATAACAAAAGTACTCAATGTCCTAAAGGAAGACAGAGCAACAAGAAAATCACCTACAAGGGCGCGACGAAGCAAGGCAGAAGACGAACATTAAGACAATTCAGTCCCAAAGGGCTTTACGAACTATCCATCATAGAGTCTCCCACTTGGTCCGTCAGATGCAATCAAAAGAGGAAAGCGTAGTGTCCAACTGTAAAAGGGTTGAACACTAAACATGCAGTATGTCTTAAAATAGTAGGGTCATAACCTCTTTTAATAAAACGTTTAATGATTTTAGTAAAAACAGCAGAAAAATTACCATGACCCAAAATCTTACAAAGTTTGTAAATCACATCGCCATAAAAACCAGACTGGCTAATCCCTTGTCGCAGAAGAGTTTTTAAATCACTATTGAATTTAGAAATTAAATCAAAGTTACGATTGTAAAAGTTCTAAGAAAATGCTTTACATTGGTTTATTTCATACTCAAAGTTAACATTATTATCCTTGAGTGCTGAAAAAGTTAAGATCATGATTGAACGAATCTAATATAAGTTTGTTAACTAATTAAAAGAATTTCAAATATTTTGTAGACTGAAATACTTACCTTTTTTGTGCCAAATACTGATATTCATCAATGAGAAATACTAAAATTCATTAGTGAGAATACCAGTAACCAAACTTCCATGTCTCTGAAAACTAATAAAGTTTGTAATTGAGAAATACTGTATAATTCAGAAATACTAAATTTCATCAGTGAAAAATGTTAAAATTTATCAGTGAGAAATCCTAAAATTTATCAGTGAGAAATTCTAAAATTCTAAAATTCATCTGTGAGAAATACCAAAATTTATCAGTGAGAAATACTAAGATTTATCAGTGAGAAATACTAATATTTACCAGAGAAAAATTTATCAGTGAGAAATATTTAAATTTATCTGTGAGAAACATAAAAATTCATCATTTATCATTGTCATTCTTTGTAATATGTCTTAATTGTTTCTCAGAAAATCATCACTTCTAGCACTGCTTGTCCAATGGAACAAAAATTATCATATAATATCAACAACCACGTATACTTCACTATGTACCAATTTTTGTGATTTCAGAGAAGCGGTTTGTGTTTGGAAACACATATGGCGATACCACCAGGACATTAGAAGTATGCAGTCATCCAGCAGTGTCATTTGGAGCTCATATTCAGGAGAAAGAAGGAATCTAGATAATATATCTTAACACTTACATTACAAACTAGTTTTCAAAAATGAGTGTCGTGTCTAACCTAATTAGCAGTCCAGAGAATTACCCTGATCTAGAATTTCATACTATCAGCGTTTGATATATGTATGTATAAATGCATCCTGCCTAGCTTACTGAACGTCGGTGGTTCTTAACCCAGGTGACCGTCCATGCATGAAATAATGCACAGAAGGGCACCTGAGGTCTTCCTTTACCAGTAAAGCTCGAAAGTCGCCATATGACCTATACTGATGTAAAACCTAACCAAAAAATAAAATCATCTTTGCACTGTTCACAGCAGATTTTGTTGGGTAAAAGACTATACTTCATATGAGCTGAATCCCATCTGAAATAAAGCAAGGAGGATCACCTAAAGTCGTCACAAGTAAAAGCTGGACAATCGCCTGATGACTTCAATTATATGTATGGTGTGACAAAATATAAAGCAATAAGTTCAGAAGGTTTTTTTTTTCTAGAACTTTCATTTTTATGAATATAAGAAGCAGTATATGACATCAATGTCATGTTCAAGAAATTTTTTCATGTATAAGGAACTGGAACACTTACCTGAGAAATTAAAATTGGGATGTATATATTTCTGTAGTGTCTTATTAGGTTAGATTATGTCTGAACAGTGTTTCGTCATAATTAATTAGGAGTAAAAGATTGAAGGGACGTATATTTGAATGAACTCATCATGGTGTAAAGTTAAAGTGTGTATGTGTGTTTTGTATAAAAACGGTTTTGAATATGGAATTGACTGTGAATACTCTTGTATAATATATGTATTTAGAGTACTCTTATATGATGTTCACCTATGTATTGTTATACATTTGTATTTACAATACTCTTGTATAATGTGCACCTATGTGTTGTTATACATTTGTATTTAGAGTACTCTTGTATAATGTGCACATATGTGTGATTATACATTGGTATTTACAGTTCTCATGTATAATGTGCACATATGTGTTGTTATACATTGGTATTTACAGTACTCTTGTATAATGTGCACATATGTGTGATTATACATTGGTATTTACAGTTCTCATGTATAATGTGCACATATGTGTTGTTATACATTGGTATTTACAGTTCTCTTGTATAATGTGCACCTATGTGTTGTTATACATTTGAACTGAAGGTACACTTAGATTATGTGCACATATGTGTTATACAATGGTATTTACAGTGCTATGTATGATACATAAGAAAAGAGTATCAACTCACAGGAATGTATATATTTTAATTCAGTTGACAAAACTGTAACAATTATTTTTTAGTGCTGACTCTGGGTTAAAATTTTTGAGAGTCTTGAGAATCTTGTGATGTGAAAGACAAATGTCATTTAAATAAGAGTATAAAAGCTAAATATTTTTGACTGGATATATTTTAAAACCCTGCAAAATGGGTGTTGTTAAATAGAAGGTATTTATGGCTAATTTGAAGAAATGATAGTTTGAGTTGCTCAGGATACTTTTGAGTAAATGTAAATATGTGTATAAATCAAAATATTTATGTTAAATTTAATTACAGAGAGCATTATATATGTACTTACAAAAAAGCAAAGTAAATAAATAAAATTATAATTGTTACTTGAATTGGTTGCTGTGTAATTTGTAAAATAAACTTTATTTTACAAGGAAAAAAAAAAAACAATTCTGTATCCATTAACTGATTTAATTAAAGATTTGCTTTTAAATTTTATTTAGAGATTAGCATTTAAATTTTATTTAATTTTGAAAATATTTAAGCTTAAAGGCTGTTATGAACATATCTGTGATATTAGACATTATTTTACCATGGCATTTTTGAAGGGAAAACATGTATGACATCATCAATGACATCACAAATGACACCAGTGACATGATCAATGACATCACAAATTACACCAGTTTTATCATCAGTGACATCATCAAATTCCTACATGTTTGATTTTTGTTAAATATGGATATTTGTTATTGCAACTTGAAGATGAAATACTTTTGATGATAGTTTGACATCCATGAATGATTAGTTTTTATAAAGGAGATCATTTTTAAACAGATTAGGATTGAAGAAACAAGAGTCCATAAAGGTAAATGCAATGTTTGTAACTGCTTTTCCTTCAGAATTGTGATGCCTATTAAACTGTTTAAAATTTAAATTTTTATTATTAATTCTTTTAGAATAGCTCTTTTATTTATTGTACTTTAGAGAAAACTGTGTGTGTATAATGATTAGATGTATTATAAAAATTAAGGCAGGTAATAAATTGCATGGTTTTTTCCTATTTTAAGAAAAAAATAGTAGTTAAATGCATTGCTTGTCCACAAATCTGAAATATATGCTAGAAAAAATATATAAAATTATTAAATATTATACTGTAGGGTAAACATGAATGTTAAATCTACATTTTTGTAGCACGATAAAGATACTAAGCTTACTGAAGGTAATAACTGAAATTTGTCAATTGATAGTTGATAATTTCATTCATTGGTTATTTGAATTATGTTGGATTAAATTTGTAATTTGTGAATTTCTGTAGATTTACAAGTAAGTATGCTAAAAATTGGCATTTCTAAAGAATTTGCTACTTTTTGTAGATGCTACTTTTTGTAGATTTCTTTTACTTTAGATGACCACAATTAAGTAAGGTATATGAATTCATATGAAAAACAAAATCAACAAGGAAGGGCGGGGTTCAATGAAAGCAACCCCCACACGACCCAGCAACACATTACCACCAGTATGGAGCCCTGCAAAGCCATTTGTAAAAACTACTGCATTTTTTTTAACATTTAATCATTTGTTTTTATGATTTTCTTCCTTAGTTTGCTTGTAAGAAGCATATTGTACCAAAGTGCAGTAACGGGTCAACGCGTTTACTCCTAGTGAATTTTTGTAGTATTTAACCAGTTACTGCACAAAGGGGACAGTATTTCTTTTTATTTCATTAATTGTTAAAACAAGTATTTAGAATACTAAATAACGAAAACAGATACATTAAAAAGTCATTAAATTTAATCAAATTTAATTGAAAATTTAATTAAATTTAATACTTTTCTTGTATACTTTTTAATTTGTTAGTGTGAAAGAAAATCTTGCAGTTTAATAGCCATAAAAATATTTATACGCAAATTATGTGTGTTTTACAGAAGATTTTACATTGTGTTTTTTTTTTCTTTTACTCGAATTAAGTGTTAAAAGTGTATAAGTTGTTAAGAATAGTTATATTAAGAGAATGCCTTTAAAATTTTAAGGAAATTCATAGTTGCTCAATTGTGTTAGATATTTTAATTGAAATTTTGTTGTTGTTTTTTTATTATGTGATAAAATAGAAATGTGCTTGTAATATAAAAATATAAATGGTAAAACTATATACAGGTATATTAGGCAATTTTCTGAAGTCTTGCTTTCTGTTAAGGTTATATGTGACGTAAGTAGATTTTTTATTTTTAGAAAGGAAAGAAACATTGTGTAAAGTGGTTTAAACTTTCGACATTTTGTTAAAACCATTTTTTCTGAAACATGTACTTTCTGATACATAGACTATGTCATATAGAAATGGTTTCTGTTCTCAACTATACTAGGATATATTTCTTAAAATCGCATTAATTGTGAAAAAAATTATGATATCTCTTAAAATGGCATATGTTCTGAAATGAAGAAAAATCTGACTTAAAAATGGTATTTCTTGCTATATTTTCCCCAAAATTACAAAGATTGAATAATTGAAGTTGATTATCTTACAGAATATCATGAACAAAGTGTCACCTAAATTGCCTCTCTTGTAAAATATATCCAGTGTATGTTTTAAATGAATTTTCCTTAAGAAATATAAGACAGTTAAGTATTTTGAGGTAAAGACAAAGGTACTTATTTAACATATTAAGGTTTTTCGTTTCACTTTGTATTCATTGAACTAATAAATGTTATGAAAATATACTCATGAACAGTGTTTGTTTTGCTATCAAAATATTCTGGTAATGTGTTTTCAGATTTACCAGATGCATAATCTTGCTACAATATACCCATAAAATTCAGAATATACTGGTAAAGTGTTCAGGAATTTACCAGATGCAGAATTCTGCATTTATATACCCATAAAATTCAGAATATAATGGTATAGTATTAACAGATTTACCAAATGCAGAATCCTGCATTCATATACCCATAAAATTCAGAATATAATGGTATAGTATTAACGGATTTACCATATGCAGAATCCTGCATTCATATACCCATAAAATTCAGAATATAACGGTATAGTATTAACGGATTTACCATATGCAGAATCCTGCATTCATATACCCATAAAATTCAGAATATAACGGTATAGTATTAACGGATTTACCATATGCAGAATCCTGCATTCATATACCCATAAAATTCAGAATATAATGGTATAGTATTAACGGATTTACCATATGCAGAATCCTGCATTCATATACCCATAAAATTCAGAATATAACGGTATAGTATTAACGAATTTACCATATGCAGAATCCTGCATTCATATACCCATAAAATTCAGAATATAACGGTATAGTATTAACGAATTTACCATATGCAGAATCCTGTTTCCCATAAAATTCAAAATATAACGGTATAGTATTGACGAATTTACCATATGCAGAATCCTGCATTCATATACCCATAAAATTCAGAATATAAAGGTATAGTATTAATGAATTTACCATATGCAGAATCCTGCATTCATATAACCATAAAATTCAGAATATGGCGGTATAGTATTAACGAATTTACCATATGTAGAATCCTGCATTCATATACCCATAAAATTCAGAATATAACGGTATAGTATTTACGAATTTACCAGATGCAGAATCCTGCATTCATATACCCATAAAATTCAGAATATAACGGTATAGTATTAACGAATTTACCAGATGCAGAATCCTGCATTCATATTCCAATAAAATTCAGAATATAACGGTATAGTATTAACGGATTTACCAAATGTAGAATCCTGCATTCATATACCCATAAAATTCAGAATATAACGGTATAGTATTAACGGATTTACCATATGCAGAATCCTGCATTCATATACCCATAAAATTCAGAATATAACGGTATAGTATTAACGGATTTACCAGATGTAGAATCCTGCATTCATATACCCATAAAATTCAGAATATAACGGTATAGTATTAACGGATTTACCATATGCAGAATCCTGCATTCATATACCCATAAAATTCAGAATATAACGGTATAGTATTAACGGATTTACCAGATGCAGAATCCTGCATTCATATTCCAATAAAATTCAGAATATAACGGTATAGTATTAACGGATTTACCAGATGTAGAATCTTGCATTCATATACCAATAAAATTCAGAATATACCAGTATAGTATTGATAGATTGACCATAAATTTTGTAGAATCCTGCATTCATAAACCCATAAAATTCAGAATATACCAGTATAGTATTAACGGAGTTACCAGATGTAGAATCTTGCATTCATATACCAATAAAATTCAGAATATACCAGTATAGTATTGATAGATTGACCATAAATTTTGTAGAATCCTGCATTCATAAACCCATAAAATTCAGAATATACCAGTATAGTATTAACGGAGTTACCAGATGTAGAATCCTGCATTCATATTCCCATAAAATTCAGAATATAACGGTATAGTATTAACGAATTTACTATATGTAAAATCCTGCATTCATATTCCCATAAAATTCAGAATATAACGGTATAATACTAACGGATTTACCAGATGTAGAATCTTGCATTCATATTCCCATAAAATTCAGAATATACCTGTATAGTATAAACGAATTTACCAGATGTAGAATCTTGCATTGATATACCCATAAAATTCAGAATATGGCGGTATAGTATTGATAGATTGACCATAAATTATGTAGAATCCTGCATTCATAAACCCATAAAATTCAGAATATACCTGTATAGTATTAACGAATTTACCATATGCAGAATCCTGCATTCATATTCCCATAAAATTCAGAATATACTGGTAAAGTGTTCACGTATTTCGCCCATTCTCAATAAAATAAAGCATTTGAGGTTGAAAAATATTAAAAATTTGATGTTGTCATTGTGTCATTTTTTTATCGCAGAAGTAAAAGTTTAGGGTATTTTGCAAGTTTGCCTGAAATATTTCAACAAGAAACTATAATATAACAGGATGGCATTTATTTCGGTAATGACACTGTATTTCCTTGGGTATGTAGATTTCAGATCTAATAATGTAACATATTGGCTGCATATAAATAACAAATGTCTGTAAAATATATCAAATCTGTAAATTCTATATCTAGAGGGACTTTCAAACCCAGAAAAATTCAAGCAAGTTGTGTACCTTGCTAATTTTAAGTTAATTTCTTCAAAGTTAAATATTCGTAAAAAGCAAAAAGAGTCAATTTTTGCAATGATTATTTTATGTCTTCATTTAAAGGATAGCTATCATATATAATAAATGACAGGTCGAATGCATACACAAATGTTGTATTTAGCTTTTTTTTTTTCAAAACATTCAACTTTCCACTTTTTCATATATGGAAAATTTATTGCTAAGCAGTTCTATACAATGTATTTATCCCCATATAGGATGTCACGTATGTTTCATTTTATTCAAATACAAGTAAAGGTTAAGAAAACAATTTTATTCTTTGTAGAATTATTTGTATTGATGGATATTATTTTAACATTATTATATATAGAATGAAATACGGCCAGTAAGCTCTTTGCAGATCGAATCAGTTGTTGCTGTAAACTTCAATATCTTGTAATATTTTTAACATTTCTGCTGGTACATCAACATATTATTAACATATCTTTCCTGTGCAAACACATTTTTTTATCTTCTTACATCTAATACAAGGTAACTGTTACTAACAGGCATGCTAATCCCAATTTTATCGTTGATTTTCAAAAATTGTTGTATTGTAAGTTGGAGTAACGTATGTTTCATGCTGGCTAATTTATGAACTTTATCACGGAATTGAAACTTACTGTTACATGTAAAATCGACTGTTTTATTTAGGAATCAAATGTACATCATTATATTGTCAAAAAAGTCGATTTTATGTTTTTATGTGTGCATATGTAAACAATATAAAGTCTGTTTGATAAAAGTAACATTTATTTCACTGTCATGACTGTGGCTACTTAAACAAGTTAAAACTTTACCAAAGTTAACAAAATTTACTTACTAATGTCAAATTGAAGTAAGTATTGCTGTTATACGTGCTTTCTGACTTCAATTTCCCTTTTGATAAAATTACTTTTAAAAGTTGGTAACGTATGTTTCTGTAACGTATGTTTCATTTTTATATTGAAAGTGGGTTGAAAAATGATGCAAGAGCGTATAACTCGCCATAATTTGTGGTTTATATATCTGAGTTACACACATGTTAATTTTCTTTCTTGTTTGGAGTCTTCCTTGAATGGATTAGCTCTAAAACAATGGTAACGTATGTTTTTTTTTAAATGCTGTTGAAAAGATTTGAATAAAAAAATGAAAAATTCCGAAAATAGAATGATATTTGAGAGGCTGCAAGCTTATTTGTACTTAAAATAATGTACATGCTGTATTATTAAGCATGCATCGATTCAATTGTGTAATTTCTGTTTCACTTCTTATTGTTTTAAGGTTGTCTTATTTCTTTATATGCATTTGGCGAAATTTGATCATCCATTATATCAATGAGATTTTAACAGTCAAATATAATTTTTACCAATAATCAAAGTGCATATGCACGCAGCAATGACTAATTACACATGTTTCGTTTATTCTGGAACTTATTTTTCTGAAACCAAATTTCGAAGTTTAAAATTCTAGGTGGCGACAGTAACGTATGTTACATTTTAGGGCATTAATGGTACTTGTAAATGAAAAATAACAGATAGAAAAGTAAAACTGAGAGAGTCCCTATTAGACAAAGTGGTAGCCACCTTTCTAACAACATTTTGACCTCAAGAAAAAACTTCGTATAGAAGCTACCAAGTGGAACATCAAATGCTGTGTTTTATTGAGAATGAGCGATTAACCAGATGCATAATCCTGCATTCATATACCCATAAAATTCAGAATATAACGGTATAGTATTAACGGATTTACCAAATGTAGAATCCTGCATTCATATACCAATTAAATTCAGAATATAACGGTATAGTATTAACGAATTTACCAGATGCAGAATCCTGCATTCATATTCCAATAAAATTCAGAATATAACGGTATAGTATTAACGGATTTACCAAATGTAGAATCCTGCATTCATATACCAATTAAATTCAGAATATAACGGTATAGTATTAACGGATTTACCAGATGTAGAATCTTGCATTCATATACCAATAAAATTCAGAATATACCAGTATAGTATTGATAGATTGACCATAAATTTTGTAGAATCCTGCATTCATAAACCCATAAAATTCAGAATATACCAGTATAGTATTAACGGAGTTACCAGATGTAGAATCTTGCATTCATATTCCCATAAAATTCAGAATATAACGGTATAGTATTAACGAATTTACTATATGTAAAATCCTGCATTCATATTCCCATAAAATTCAGAATATAACGGTATAATACTAACGGATTTACCATATGTAGAATCTTGCATTCATATTCCCATAAAATTCAGAATATACCTGTATAGTATAAACGAATTTACCAGATGTAGAATCTTGCATTGATATACCCATAAAATTCAGAATATGGCGGTATAGTATTGATAGATTGACCATAAATTATGTAGAATCCTGCATTCATAAATCCATAAAATTCAGAATATACCTGTATAGTATTAACGAATTTACCATATGCAGAATCCTGCATTCATATTCCCATAAAATTCAGAATATACTGGTAAAGTGTTCACGTATTTCGCCCATTCTCAATAAAATAAAGCATTTGAGGTTGAAAAATATTAAAAATTTGATGTTGTCATTGTGTCATTTTTTATCGCAGAAGTAAAAGTTTAGGGTATTTTGCAAGTTTGCCTGAAATATTTCAACAAGAAACTATAATATAACAGGATGGCATTTATTTCGGTAATGACACTGTATTTCCTTGGGTATGTAGATTTCAGATCTAATAATGTAACATATTGGCTGCATATAAATAACAAATGTCTGTAAAATATATCAAATCTGTAAATTCTATATCTAGAGGGACTTTCAAACCCAGAAAAATTCAAGCAAGTTGTGTACCTTGCTAATTTTAAGTGAATTTCTTCAAAGTTAGATATTCGTAAAAAGCAAAAAGAGTCAATTTTTGAAATGATTATTTTATGTCTTCATTTAAAGGATAGCTATCATATATAATAAATGACAGGTCGAATGCATACACAAATGTTGTATTTAGCTCTTTTTTTTTCAAAACATTCAACTTTCCACTTTTTCATATATGGAAAATTTATTGCTAAGCAGTTCTATACAATGTATTTATCCCCATATAGGATGTCACGTATGTTTCATTTTATTCAAATACAAGTAAAGGTTAAGAAAACAATTTTATTCTTTGTAGAATTATTTGTATTGATGGATATTATTTTAACATTATTATATATAGAATGAAATACGGCCAGTAAGCTCTTTGCAGATCGAATCAGTTTGTTGCTGTAAACTTCAATATCTTGTAATATTTTTAACATTTCTGCTGGTACATCAACATATTATTAACATATCTTTCCTGTGCAAACACATTTTTTATCTTCTTACATCTAATACAAGGTAACTGTTACTAACAGGCATGCTAATCCCAATTTTATCGTTGATTTTCAAAAATTGTTGTATTGTAAGTTGGAGTAACGTATGTTTCATGCTGGCTAATTTATGAACTTTATCACGGAATTGAAACTTACTGTTACATGTAAAATCGACTGTTTTATTTAGGAATCAAATGTACATCATTATATTGTCAAAAAAGTCGATTTTATGTTTTTATGTGTGCATATGTAAACAATATAAAGTCTGTTTGATAAAAGTAACATTTATTTCACTGTCATGACTGTGGCTACTTAAACAAGTTAAAACTTTACCAAAGTTAACAAAATTTACTTACTAATGTCAAATTGAAGTAAGTATTGCTGTTATACGTGCTTTCTGACTTCAATTTCCCTTTTGATAAAATTACTTTTAAAAGTTGGTAACGTATGTTTCTGTAACGTATGTTTCATTTTTATATTGAAAGTGGGTTGAAAAATGATGCAAGAGCGTATAACTCGCCATAATTTGTGGTTTATATATCTGAGTTACACACATGTTAATTTTCTTTCTTGTTTGGAGTCTTCCTTGAATGGATTAGCTCTAAAACAATGGTAACGTATGTTTTTTTTTAAATGCTGTTGAAAAGATTTGAATAAAAAAATGAAAAATTCCGAAAATAGAATGATATTTGAGAGGCTGCAAGCTTATTTGTACTTAAAATAATGTACATGCTGTATTATTAAGCATGCATCGATTCAATTGTGTAATTTCTGTTTCACTTCTTATTGTTTTAAGGTTGTCTTATTTCTTTATATGCATTTGGCGAAATTTGATCATCCATTATATCAATGAGATTTTAACAGTCAAATATAATTTTTACCAATAATCAAAGTGCATATGCACGCAGCAATGACTAATTACACATGTTTCGTTTATTCTGGAACTTATTTTTCTGAAACCAAATTTCGAAGTTTAAAATTCTAGGTGGCGACAGTAACGTATGTTACATTTTAGGGCATTAATGGTACTTGTAAAAGAAAAATAACAGATAGAAAAGTAAAACTGAGAGAGTCCCTATTAGACAAAGTGGTAGCCACCTTTCTAACAACATTTTGACCTCAAGAAAAAACTTCGTATAGAAGCTACCAAGTGGAACATCAAATGCTGTGTTTTATTGAGAATGAGCGATTAACCAGATGCATAATCCTGCATTCATATACCCATAAAATTCAGAATATACTGGTAAAGTGTTCACGTATTTACCTGATGCATAATCTTGCATCCATATACCCATAACATTCAGAATATACTGGTAAAGTGTTCACATATTTACCAGATGCATAATCTTGCATTCATATACCCATAAAATTCAGAATATACCGTTATATAGTGTTCACGTATTTACCAGATGCATAATTTTGCATTCATATACCCATGGAATTGAGAATATACTGATAGAGTGTTCACGTATTTACCAGATGCATAGACTTGCATCCATATACATATAAAAATCAGAATATACTGTTTTTAAAGTGTTCACGTATTTACCAGATACATAATATTGCATCCATATACCCGTAAATTGCCTACTGATATGTATATTATTTACCCCTTTGCTCCAAGTGGATGCATAAAAATATATTACTAACCTCATTATTATTGCTAAAATTCATAAAAAATCAAAGGGCTGCATGCTCTGTGGTATTTTCTGATCTTTCCTGTATAAGTTTATTTTTATATACTATTATTCATCTTACGCAGCGACTGCGTTTAACAGTTTGTGATTGTTACATATGGAATTTTGCATGCCTAGAGTTGCATCAAAAATCATTTTTTATTACAGCCACACTTTAGCCTTGCATATCGTGGCTACTTCCTTAAAAAAGACACTTCAAAAAATATGTTGCCTCGACAAGGATTTTAACCTTAGGCCTCTAACACCCTAAACGAGCGCGCTACCTCTGCACCACAGTGAAGTAATACGTATGTAGCGTGAATAAAAACAAATATATTGTAATTCTAAAATTGAGAATTTTCATTTCGTAATTGTAATCCTTATAAATTTCGAGGTATTTTATTCACGATAAACCTGTTGTTAAACACTTATGAAAATAATTTAGCGAAAATTTTCTCTCCAAAACAGTCCGACATGTATATATTCCATTAATCGACAGTCAGATTTATTTGTGTACTACGCTCTGGAGTATTCGGTAATCGACATAGCTAAAAATAGCATTTTCATTGATTAAGCTTTACGGAAATAGTCGAACATTTTTCATTGGGTAAAAAAGATATTCATCCGCGAAATTTGTGATTGTAACCTCATATTTCTATTGACTAATGTAGACTTTTAATGCACTGTAATTCGTTTAATGCCTACATTAAAATTATTCTTTCTTTTAAATTGCTGGTTTTTAAGCAGTTTTGAGTGAGAACTACTTTGCGTTGTTAGGTCTGTGAGGAAATTTTGTGTTAGACCGTGGATGTTAGCTATGTATTTATTGATCTTGAGATCAGAAAATACAAAAAACCGTTGCAGTACATGACGAGGGTTTACCGCAAAACTGCAGTTACTCCTATGAAATAAAGAAGGACTCACAACAGTCTTGCGGTCAACCCTTTTTACATGTAACAGTAAGTATGGAATCAGAATGCTTGAATTAGCTAGATGTTGGACATCTTGAATGAATGGTTGGACCCCTTGAATTTGTGGTTGGACACCAATTGTTCAAAGAATCTGTCCATTAGACTCACTGAAATTGAAAGTGATGCAAATCCCCAAGTGTTGGTCTAAGCGGCCTTCGTTGCCCATTCGTTAAGATATTTTTTACTACAAATCACTTGCCTCTAAGTCTGCCAGTGTAAAGCTATCCATTGCCAGAAGAAAAGGTTGATCATAGGATGGAACATTCTACTCGGATGACCGCTTATGTCTGAAACAAAGCTATAATAAACACCAAGGTTACCCCCCCCCCACACACACACACACACACAAACAACAAAAAAAGAAAAATAGCTACCCAATGTATTTATTGAAGCTCAGATTTCATTTTTGGTTGTTGTTGGGGTTGTTGTTTTTTGGGTCTTTTTGTGTGTGTGTGTTTTTTTGTACAATATTTTGGTTTATAGATTAACTTAATTTTATTCTTGTAACGCATACATAGATAAGCATACTGTATAACCGACGACAGACTGCTGTCGTGATGACAGAGATCTAAAATTTTCTGATATAATTTGGTTGGTATATTGATATTAACGATAAAAAGAACAATTTCATTGACGTGCTCTAAATAAAATTTTAAGCGGGTATTCGGAAATATCCTTGAAATTTTGTATGTTTTTTTTTTTGTTCTGTTTTTTTGTAGGTTTTTTTCTGTGTCTTGTATTATTTTTCTCTCTTTCTCACCAAATATCTAAAGCTTGATATAAATGAATGGATTTCGTAGAGACATAGATAACATATATATTAGCTACATCTTCGGATAAATATAGACTATTTCTTACTTCGCGTCACGAAAGCTAAATATTCAATGTGACTTTTCCTGAAATTTTTTTCAGGTGTCCGGTCTAAGAGAAATGCTGCCATTGTACAAAAAACATATTTTCGAGGCTGCAGGTAAAATTTGGTAAAAATTAACATTCAAAAAGTCGTAAATGAAAAGGTCTTTAAAATTGGCTTTCCGCCCTTAAGATTGCAAAAAAACGTCACTTGGTAGGCACCGGCACCGCTCCAAAAAACCCGTAATATTACAGTAGCAGAATTTTTGCTTAGTTAGACATGATTTAAACTTTACCTCCTATTTTGGCTGATTTTATCACTTCCTTATATTCGTCTCGTCATATAGTGTGTTGTTGCTAGTCATATATAGTGTGGTCGCTAGACATATTCACCGATCGCGCGACGCATTGTCGCTAGCTGAAAAAAAATAACGATGTTCAAAGTTCATCATTCTCCAAGCAGTTTTAAACACTTCGATGTCAATGACTTTGAATCACCTTCACCTTAATTTTTTTATCTTTTTTAAATTACTAAATCAATTATGCAAATGAACCTATCGAAAGGTCGGATATTGATAAACTTTTTGCAATAGATACCCGTCGTAGGAATCCCAACCTCCAAAAGTTTAGGAAACCCAACCTCCAAAAGTTTAGAAAATGTGTTACGGCAAGCTATACAATTTTGACCTAGATCTATACCATATTAAAGCAAGTGTGTGTGATGTTGCTTTTATTTTTACTGGCCGACGGGATCAAATAGATCAAAGTATCTGCGCCAAAAACCTATACATGGCGACTTTTCAAGTTGAATCTTCTATGAATCTTCCTTGAACTCTTAATTTTTCGTGCAGTGGTGGTGAGAAGAGACCAAAATACTTCCACCAAAAAAACCCAAAAAACACAAAAAAAACCCCAACAAAACAAAAAAACGGCTCTTGTCAGCGCTGCCCTCAAAAACTTTTATTTTATTTTGGTACTTACATTTTTGTACTTTAATGACACAATATACTGCACATTCAGCGCTACTTTCTACAACTGTTAAACATCTAACATGCTCTAAATACTTTATTTTAAACATTATTAAACACATGCATGGCATTTCTTAAGAATTCAAAAGATATGGACGCCATTTGTTTAAAGGTCAATTTATAAGTATGACTATACAATAAATAATAAATAAACATCAACACAACATCAGAAATGTCAATTACAGCTTATTATTGCAGCAGTGTTCGTCACTCAAACTGATATTGCACGGAAATTCAAGAGAACAAAATCACTCCGCACTTATGAATATTTTATAACTTTTCCCTATGAGCAGTAATGATAACTGATATGTAACACATGTACATATATATGTGTGTATTGTTCATTTCTCCTTAACCTGCTGGGTTTCGTAAATTGACCTCTCCGAACTCAATTTTCCAGCCGAACGCCGTCTAAAATCAGTTTGGCTTCCTGTAAAATTTACATGGACAAATTGAATATAAGAAGGGCTTTAATTGGTCATTTTAAAATTACAAACTGAAATTTGGGAATCTCATTGGCTATTTGCAAAAATGTAAAGGATAGTTCTTTTCATTCTAAAATGAAATTGTAACGATAGCTCTAAAACATGTAAGGATAGTTCTTGCCATTATAAATGATAGTTCTAAAATAAACCTTTGCACAATTAATGTGGTGGGTGGGTTATAAGTTATAACATAATTATGCAAGTTAACTAGTTTTACATCGCCGAGTATCTTTGTTATTGATACTTAACGTTGGAACCGTATAAAATAAAATGTAAAGGATAGTTTTGAAATACACTTTTGCACAATGACTGTGGCGGGTGGGTTAAAACATATGCAACCAGTATCAGTAATCGGTTGAGTATCATTTTGTTGGAATTGTCCGTTATCAATTATTTTTTATTTGAAGTCAATCTTTCAATAGCTTATAGCCTAATCAAACTGCACTTTAGCCCTGATTTACACTTGTAGCAAAGACTAATCGCTTCCGGTTACCTTTCAAAAATTGTTCGTGAAGTCTGAAAGATTGGAAAATGTTCTCAAAATTGGCTTGAAAGGTGCTTAAAAAGTGGTTAAATTTTGGCATTGCATGTCTGTATGAACCCTATAATATTTCTCTGCTTTCAATTTTATAATATTCATTCCCATTTCAACTGATTCTAACTCTGTGATTAAACAGATGTGCCATATTTGATGACTGTAGCATTCAAAGTGATAAAAGAATCTTTTTCTAACCATAAATTAAGTCTGCAGCAAAAGAAATGAATATGGACAATAATGATTCAAAGTATGTGTGATTTAAACAATTGAGAATACAACTGTGAGAGAGAAATTGTTCGAAATATGAGAGTGAATAATGAGACAACTGTGTGTTGTTGTTGTTGTCATTTTTATTTTGTTAGGGGATGACGTATTTATAAGAAATTTGATTAAACAGGGTAGGGAATGGCCCTTACTTTCAATTACAAGTTATTTTAAGTCACTGAATACTTTTATAGACATCCCATAATTAGACAACGGCAGAGTGAACAATAATAACATTTGCCCTAAGTAAAAACTGACAATTTCTGATAGGGATTAGTTTTATGCTTCTTCCCGCCAAAAGATTTCGGATAATATAAGATTATAAATTAATGTATGAATAATATATGAATACAGACAATTATGTGTGGGTTGAAGGTGTACCATGAAAGCGAATTTATCCCAAAGCACGAATTAATAATATCATTTAATGCGGTATTTCTGTCCTCTGTGTCAAATCAGAATTCCCTAAGCTCGTGTGGAAAGCGAAGTTGATATCCCGCGAAATTGCTTTTATTTTCATTTAATGACACTATTTGTTACACGATGTATGATTGGTTGAGCTTAAATGACGCATGCGACTGTTAGTATTTGGTAATAAATAACGGCGTGATGAGATTTAAGATGTAATACATTTTTTTGTTGAAATATCAAGAATATACAATTACGTGATATTTCAAAGGAAGAAAAGATTTTAAACATAAGGTAAGATTTGTATTTTATTTGAAAATTAAAGAGAAAAGTTAGAAAAATGAAAAAAATGCTATTTAATTTGGCATTTTATTTTTTTTCCGCTGTTATTGAAAACCCTTTTGTCTAAAATAGTTGAAAACATAAAAGGTTAGCTTAATTATTAAAGAAATAACTAAAATAATGCATAATTTGTTTTTATTACAAGTTCTACTTTTAATAACAAAACTTTAAAATTATGTATTTTAAGCACAAGGTAAATTGCCTACATATATATATTACATCTAAATGATATTTTTTTCATGTAATGACATTTGAATATTCAATATAAAAATATAATTCAGACCAAAGTAATAAGCAATGCTAAACATAAAAAGTTCTATTAAGAAAGCGCCTTTGAAGGCTTTTATCTTTTTTATACAACGTCAAACATTATGGCAATATTGCACCACCTCAAAACAAGTTAACAACAACAATATTGACCGATTTAAGAATGTTTATATGTATTGTTGACTTACTTTATTTAATGCATTTGATAAAACCATACTGACATATAACACACCCCAAGTGTATGAATAGAATTACAGACAATTATGGTTTTATCCTGTGTATATTCGTAGTGTTGGCATTTATCCTGTGAGTAGTTGGACCGCGGGCTTTTACCGTATTCTGTGGATATTTGTACCTCAGAATTTTCTCCTGCGGATTTGCCCTGTTGGCTTTGCTTCTGTAGATATTTGGACTTTGGGGGTTTATCCCGTTAGTACTTGTATCACGGGCATTTATCCTGATGGTATTTGTATTGCGGCTGTTTATCCTGTGGGTATTTGTATTCAGATTTTTTATCCTGTGCGTATTTATACTGCGGCTTTTTATCATGTGGGCATTTGTTCTGTAGGATTTTGTCCTCTTATTTATTTTTACTCAACAGTCTTTTGCATATAAAAATAATATACATAGGTACATTCCATTTCTGGTTATAATACAGTTATGTCTAATTTTTACAGAAGAAGCTACTATGAATTATGCATCGTCTGTGTACATGTTTGTCTGTGCGTGCCTATGTGCCGAGAAGATGGCCGTAGTGTCCGTTCAGATACAGGAAAGTTCTGCGGGTGAGTCAATTATGTTATCAACTAATTACAAATTACAGTAGTTTTATTGCATACTACCTATATCACTATTATCTTATCACTTGGAATTAGTTTTTGCTATAATCTGACGGTATATTAATATGAGACGCAATCTGCAGTCCCGTTCCCGAGTTCCTTGGAGTTTCCCATTGGAAGGTGTCTCTTTAATATAGAACAGAACTTTCATTATTTACTTAATATGTATCCGGTGAGAATGTTATAAAGCACACAACTGGGTGAAAAGATCAAGAATGTTGAAAAGACTTTATTTTACTTAAATAGAAAATCCCTTGATTCAAAAGATCTAACACAAAATACAAGACCTTTAAAAAATATTGTATGAATTACATGTGTAGTGATATTTTATTAACATAATGCGTGAGGGTAAGAAAAAAATACGGTCAAGTCTTCTTTAGTCACCATAAGCATTGGATTTAATGCAAAGCGATGTTTGCCTTTAATATTGTTTAAGATACTGAGTGCACATTTTGTCCATCGTGAAGGTGTTTTATCGACAGGCGCCAAATGAATGTTGAATTAATGAAAAGTGGGACGTAATTTTGCCAGTTGTATTTTTTTCATTTTGTTTTCTGAAGAAATTGATATGTTTGACTGCACAAAGGTGATCCCTATCTCCCGGAAATATGTCTAAATTCTGAACATCTCTAAGCCTACTAGAACCAACACGTTTATATTTTCTGATTTTTGATATAACCAAACTTCTTTTTGACACAAATTTTGAATAATATCGCGGATATTTGAGACCCAATTATTGATTGACCCGTTTCGACTTCATACATACATACATACATACAACATACATATACATACATACATACATACATACATACATACATACATACATACATACATACATACATACATACATACATACATACATACATACATACATACATACATACATACATACATACATACATACATACATACATACATACATACATACATACATACATACATACATACATACATACATACATACATACATACATACATACATACATACATATATACATACATACATACATTTTCTTTGATCATGTATATCACTGCTTTAAGTGTAAGTTTTCAAACTTGATAGTCTCAGAGATTTTTTAAAACAGATAAATATAGCTCTGTGTCTTAATCATATTTTAACATGTTCAATATAGATCGAAACACTTAAACATTTACCGTAAATAGTTAAATAGGGTATCAATTAATATTTAACACAAATTTACAAAATATTCCTCTGAAGCCTGTTAATATATAAAACCCCATACTTCTGCGCCACAATTTGAAATGGAAAATGCAATTGGATTTTCAAGATAAAGCATTAAAATGTTTTGAACTTTCCTCCTTCGAATCAGAGCCCATAAGGAATGTAATAATCTCAACTCTGTTATAATAGAACAGAACATTTACTTTATTTCTGACTTGGGCTCAACACCCATCATCATGACATACATATACATGTATAATTATTACAATATATAACGTTTCAAAAACTAAAACAAAATTTTTATATCAAACAGTAACAATATCTGGTGTGAAAACAAAGACAACATGTGACATTGTAGGCGAACAATTATATAACTTGTTTTTTCTTATAAACTTGTTATCATAGCTTATCTTTTGATATTATTTGTTCACCAAAAAACAGAAAACCATGCGACATTTTTTCTTTGTCCAGAATAGCAACGTTGCTCTCACACGGAGTTAAGTGTTACATGCAATGTAATATATGGTACTGCGATTGAAACTTTATCAACAGGATGTTTTGATATTTTGTAACGAATTCTATAGTATAGTGACAGCGCAAAGTGTTAAAATATCAAGTTTCACCCGAACCCAATAAATAAAACAATATTGTTTATGGCTTGATTAAATCACAAAGAAAGAAACAAACCTGACATATAACTTATTCTAAATTGTCTGTATTGCAATCAAATTGGTCGATTCAACTTTTTCATGCATCTAAACAGAAACCCACGGCGAGAAACAAATAAATAAGCCCTGTAAATAATGTTTCAAAACGTGTAGGCCTACATATTTCAATTTTATACAAAAGTCAGTAAATTCAAATAGTCCAATTACTTTTAAAGTTAAATTCATTTCCAACGGTCTCTTTCAAAAAGACGATCGTTCATTTAGCACTTAAATAGATATCAAATGATATTAAACATAACTTGTTCAACGGTGTTGATGTGGAAAATTGCAAAGTAGAGGGATTGCCGGATATCAAGTGAAATTTTCCACATAAGGGGTTAACGTAGGCAAATGCCATACTAAGAAATTGTAAAAACATAAATAAAACGTTCTAAAATGTAGACAAGTGCGATACTAAGAAATTGTAATAGATAATGAAACCGACTTATTGGAAGCAAATGCAATACTAATAGATTTTAAAAGATAATGAAATTGTTTCTTCATAGACAAATGCAATACTTAGAAATTGTAAAAGATAATAAACCCGACTTCATGGAAACAAATGCAATACTAAATGAATTGTAAAAGATGATGCAAAGGACTTTTCGGAAACAAATGCAATACTAAGAGATTGTAAGAGATAATCAGACGTTTTTTTCTTCTTAAACAACCGCCTCCAACAAATTATTAAAGTAAATAAAACGGCCTTCACGTAGTAAACATTGCTTGACATATATCAATGCGTTACTATGAATTTGTAAGAGATAAAACAAGTTCTAAAAGATAATGAAACGATTTGTACTTTGTAAATTATATACACCATGTCTACATTATAATCATTTATCTACATTTACTTTATTACATCGATGGTGTAGGAATAAACTTAACTTCCGTTAGTTTATACTTTTATAGTTTAGTTGGATTGTATTGAAAGTTATAAGCTAATTATTACACCCTGCCCTACATGGGATTTAAACACATGCGGCCAGCTATCCATAGATAACTAGTCCGACGCGTTTAGCACTCAACAACATCGCATTCTTTAATTTGTTCTCACCATTTTAACTTTGATTTGGATATATGTTAATGTGATTAAACTTTGTAATTAGCTTGATAAAGTAAAATGTGTGTGGGCAATCCAAATCTAAGGCAATTCGAATCACATAATTTAATTTCTTTTTTATTCATTAATAAAAACAAAATGATACGTTCCTAATGTTTATATACACAAGAATCTGTTGATACAACTTTTAAAAAATCAGCACTTGAGTGTAAGGAAATATGTGTTTTGAGTGATCCAAAACCATTTGAATGTCAAGTTGTTCAAATTACCTTTGTTTTAGATGAAGGCTTTAATATTTTCAAATGATCTTTTCAGTTCCTACTGTTTAATGCTTGTCCAATGTTTTAAAATACTCAATTTAATTTTTTTTTCATGTTGATTTTTTTCTTCATCAGTATTTAATGTCACGATTTCAAGAAAACTTTGGTAAACAGTGAGACAATTCTGCGATGTTTAGAAAAGAAATGACATATGTTACTTTTATGTCATATAAATGTTACAAACTAATACATCCAAAATATTGCAAAAATAAAGCTTTTTATAAGGTGGTTCCGATTGCCTACACTGACTGTATTTACAAATAACGTGCAGAGGGTTTGCACCGAGTATTTCATGTTCTTCAATAAGAAAGTCTTTATTCGATCTAACAAATGCTGATGACAGAATATAATTTTGAAAATTTTTAATTTCAGACAGCGCAGAACTTCAAGAAAGCGTGACAAAATTAGATGAAGTCAATCAGTTTCACAACAGTAACCGAGAAATAATTAACAGAAGAGATCCACCGTATTTTGAGAAACTTGGGACTCAGATGAAATATCCAACAAAGTTCCAAATGCTTTTCTCAGGCCTTTACAGTCCAAGATTACCATTTGGAATGTTGTTTGATCTTGTTAAACGCCATGATGACCCAACCACGTATAGCAACAAACTTGTCGGTCTTAAAGCCTCGCTACCATTAACATACACCAATGATGACAAAATCACTACATCTGGCAATGGCGAAGCGAAAAATGAAGTTTCTGGACCAAGTAGTTACAACGCCTACACCAATTTGGGAAAAGATTTAGTCTTTGATGCTGAGAATGAGCGACAAAGAAATGGATTTAATGCTAAAGCTATTGAAGTGAATGAAAATCGAGACAAAGAAAATGCTGATCCAATTGTTATTCAGACTGAAGCTAAACGTCTAAATAGCCACTGCGACATTTCTAAGGCAACACTAAACATGATGGTGGAGTATTTCAAATTCAGAACCGTTTGTGGCAAAAAAGCCTCCAAAGTAAGATTTGGACTTGGAAAATAATGTCTTGAAATGGACGCTACTAACACTAATTTGAAAAAGTGTTGCAAAACTTGTTCTCAAGAGAATTTTGAATTGACTGACTTCAAAAGTATAATTTTATATTCCTTCATTTCTCCAAGCTTTAAAACCAATGTTTAATTTTAATTAGATTATGTGTTGTTTTATTTATACGCTTGTTAAATATATGCATGTATGTTATATTATAACAATAACGGTTCAGTCATTGTACATAACAATAAATAAAAAAGAGATTCAAAAAAAAAGTTTACAGTAATAAATTTCTTATTTTCTTAAT
Source organism: Ruditapes philippinarum (assembly GCF_026571515.1). Lineage (NCBI taxonomy): Eukaryota > Metazoa > Mollusca > Bivalvia > Venerida > Veneridae > Ruditapes > Ruditapes philippinarum. Next base: position 16,668 of record NW_026852316.1, on the reverse strand, counting down.
ACAAACGCACGTAACTGCATTTGCCATATTCTGTTAAATAAATAGAAATATTAGAGACTTTACACAGTTGTTTGAATACAAAGTTGAACCTTCAAAATAAAACAAACATATCTTTTGCTAACTTGTTTGCTATACATGATAAAGAGATAGATGTAAATATCCTAGCAACAGATGTTTCTAATAAGATTCTTTTATTATTATTTCTTAGAAAGAATATACAAAATCTGAACTTTATAATATTCATACATAAAAAAGAATCGTTTATCCTCTACAATCTTTAAGCAAATAAAGACAAAAAACTATACATTCATTATTATTTCTCTAAAATATTAAAGCAGGTCTTGACAGTAAATTTAACTACTGGTCCTCGTTAAGTAAACCTTATCCATACTCCTGAGCGTTTCAAATCCATCAAGTATAGACCTTTTTACATTTCGATTTTCCGTAGCAACGAATGTTGCATTTCGCGCATGCGCATTCTGCGTAGGGCAAAAAGCAATAAGTTAACGATGTCTACAGTTTATCATACTTAAAGGCTTTAATAGATGCGATTTCATGTTATGTCACCCAAAAAAATATTTATTTTGGGATGACTTAAGGCGGTAAGTACTGAAAACTTGAATTTATTTTTAACAGATCTACGAAAATGTGCGGGAGTAATAATTCAATGGTCAAAACGGGCACACACGTGTCTTTGTTTAAGGTATCATTAGACGACTTTTCCATCAGTAATTTAAATTGAAACAGGAGGGTGTTAAAGATTTTATTACCCCTGTATTGCATAATATATCACAATTTGTATGAATAACTGGATTGGTCAGGCGGCAAGTGTCAAACAGATTGGCACCCGAACGTTTGTTCATTCAACCGGGACCTTTAAATATAATGATATAGTTAATCAGTTACGCTTATTGAAATGGTAATTTATGTAACTTTTAAATATACCGATCAATGTTTATGGATTTTGCGAAGAGAAAAAAATGTGTGACGTGCATTATTGAAAATAACATGTATTACGAAGAAGCGGATAAAATGTGTGTTATATCTTTTCCAAACAAACCATCTTAACTTCTCAAGATTTTGAAAAAAAATATTTAAAATCTATTTATGTGACTTAATTTTTTTCTGTTTGCATCACAGGCAAATCGGATAAAGGATATAATCAGGTATATTGAACACTAAAAATGCACAATCACCTGTTCTGATATTTTTTCTGAATGATAATTAATTTCGATTTCATGTTATATAATTTTATTTTGTTTTTACATGTAAATGAAGTATTTCAACAGCAAATAAGTTGACTTTTCATTTGCTAATATATATATTTCCACATCTTTTAAAAAAAAGAAAAAAAAGATCTTAGTGCCAGTTCCGTGATCGTAAATTCTTAAACAAGTATCTTTTCCATGCCTTTTTATGGCATTCTTCGCCACAAAGCTATAATGTCATCTTTTCTTTTCTATATTTGTTGGAAGCTATTTTATATAATTTTGTACTGTTTACCTTGAACTAACTCGGAATTGTCTATGAACTTCTACTATATTTCTATGTTGGGCGAAGCATTTTCTGCCCTTCGCATATTGTGCATGCGCGAGAAAATTCTAATTCCGGTCGATTTTTCATAGCAACGGACCGCGTCGTAAAAATGTCTGTATCTTTGGCTTTACTTATCAACTCATGTCTGTTTTCGTAATATAAAATGTATGAGGCCTATTCCTTTTTAAACAACTCTCGGTGCAATGGGCATTCAAGTAAAATATGTTTCTCATCTTCAACATATATACAATATACACAATGTCTTTGTTCATATGTCCCCCTATCTCAAAATTAATTGGTTCTGTTCCATTTCTAACATTGGCTATTGTACCCCTATGCAATCTATCTAAAACTAATTTACAATAAGGTTAAATGACAAAGGTTTGTTGAAATTTTTTGTAATAACTAAATTAATTTCTACCATTACCTCTTTTAGTATCAACTCTTTCAATATCTGCTATCCAATTGTCGACCCATTGTTCATGAAGTTTGAGTAAAAGTGCTAGACAAATAGCTTATTTACTTCATATCTGAGGGAAAAAACAATACTCACCCTTATAAATTCTTGCTTTTTCAAATTCCAGGGCGATCCTATTTTTCTGCCCTGTTTTCCAATTCAAGTTCTTTTCTATTTATTCTATCGCTTGACATATTCACAAGCATTGATACATGACTAACAGCTTACAGGCTTTCTTAGTCTCGCAAATCATTAAATTCCCACCATTCAAAACTGAACTGGGAATATACTTTCCAACGTTTAAAAATATCGTGCTATTAAATTCTTCAATACTGTCACGTCAAAATATATGCACGCCAATACAATATTATATTTACAGAGCCACAAAAGCAGCACCCATGGTATGTGACAACTATCATGGCAAAAAATCTTTACAAAACACTAGTTCCAAACCAGTTACAACCAGGCCCTATTGTGAATCCTATGTATATAATGTATTTTCTCAGAAATTAATTGAAAATCCTTTTTTTGTACTGGTAAATTCTGCCAATTAGACCACTCCATGGTCAAAGATAACCTCTAGACAAATAATATTATAAAGATGCACACTTTTTTTTTACTTTTTAATATTGAGCTTTTATTAGAGCTGTCACTATTGGCAGATTTTACAGTAGATATTATGTGATGTTTTAATATGCATTTAATTTTAATGTGTACTATATTTGCATATATATGTGCATATATTTCATATATACACATACATATGCCCATAACATAGCAGAATATGGTTTTAATTGTAAAATATGTAAAATATCTTAAGTCTCCTGTAATTCTACTTAAAGAATGGCTATATATGTACAATGTAATGTTTGTCTTTTATTTTGAAATACATGTAATTGTACACAGATGAGACTAAAATAAATAAAAAAAATACTATTCCTTTCCAATTTAAGTGAAAAGCAATCCAACCCGTATCAATTTTGGGTCATTTATCACAATTTGAATAATTATTCCGGAAAATAAGTAAGCGAATTATTTGAAAGTTTGCAAAGAAATAATTGGCCTAGACCTACATCAAATGGAACATTAATGTCGGCAAAATGATTTCCAGTCCCGTCATGTCAAAAAAAATCCTCAGCAATTCAACAGAACCTCATTAATAGTATAAGTAGGAATTAACTCTTTTTAGTTATCTAAAATGTAATTATTCGAATAGGAGGAGTATCATTAATAATTAATTTAAGCTCGATAATGTTTGAGTTAAAAGAGATATGTTTGTTTTATATATTATTATTGTACATGGTGATCGGTATGTACAGAAAAGACGAAATAAAATACTTTGCAATAGGTCTAATGAAAAAAAAATCAAACAAACAGTCAAACAAAAACAAACAAACAAATTTCTCGGTAACTAGTGATTAACATAATACACCCTCAAAGATCAAGGTAAAGGACTGATATATTCCGAGTACATGTATTTAACAACGTTTCGATTGTACTTCTTCAAATCCCTCCCGAGGTGTGCATGTCGCGGAGAAGGCACACGCCAGGTCAAAGTCAAGTGGTCTCAAGTACCAGAGACGATTGGTTGACCAGTCGTGACTAACTCGGTAGGGTAGCGCTAACAAGTGCCGTTTCATGTCTGCTGCCTGTTTGCTATCGTCACGGAACATGGTGCATTGCCAGTATTGTCTTTCCCTCAACGAACAAAAACAGATTAAGGAATATTTGCGTGAAAAAGGCGTCCCCGATGTGACTTGTAGATTGAACCAGCATGGACGCTGAGATCTCGGACATATGGAATTTCTGGCGCCAAGCTAAAAAAACTAAAATCACTACCTTTCTTGTATAAAGCCGTCCGGTTTGCTTAATAGGTAGAGCGTTGGACTGTGACTCATGAGATCGGACTGTGCAGGTGACTTTCGTGTAATTCTTTCTGCAGTCATTCGCACTGCACCTCTGCTGTGGTATGTAAATAATGTACTTATATGATTATGGGGGTCGATGTTCACGTATGTTTAATTAAATTTACAGTTTTATAGACGATAATATAAAGATCATGCAAAGGTTTTTTTAATAAAAACATCTTATATAACGTTTATGAAGTAAAAAGTACATTTTTGTCTGACCTTTTCTTTCAATTTCTCATCAAATATCAATTTTATAAGTTCCATGAGTCACTGTATAAAAATCAATTGTTAATGTAAGTTTACTCTAGACCAGGCTTATAAAATGTACTTTATTTGATGCATGCACATTGTGTATATGTGTGGTATGATGCAGCGACGTCGTTCATTCTGTCTATTGTTTATTTTTTTCCTTTTCTTTTCTGAATAAAAGTATTTATGTTTGCTTGGCTCTGCTCTCCTCTTCTCTCCTCATTTCCTCTCCTCTTACATACTCTCTAACAAAGCATGTTCAAATTAGTGTGTGAAGTTCAAGAGTGGTTAAACAAAAGTAAGTGACTGTTAAGTTCAAGAGTGTTTAAACAAAAGTAAGTGACTGTTAAGTTCAAGAGTGTTTAAACAAAAGTAAGTGACTGTTAAGTTCAAGAGTGTTTAAACAAAAGTAAATTACTGTTAAGTTCAAGAGTGTTTAAACAAAAGTGCTTCTCTAAGGGAAAAGTATATATGTTCATTTATTGGTTACTGTTCTGTTTGTAATGATAAAATGCAAAATATTTGGAATTCTCCAACATTCAATATGTTGTATTTTCAAAAAGTAGCACACTTTAGAAGAGGTCATATAGCGGCTTTCCAGCAGGCAACAATGGGCACCTGAGTAAAACCACCGACGTTCCGTGAGCTAGCTGAATAGCTACATCAACTCCCAGCTGGATTCGAGCCCACAGCGGTGAAGGGCAAGTTAACAACCTTAGCCACTCGTCCAAGGACGTTCCTAGCACAATGAAATGCAAAATCTATAATAAAAAATTTTGAAAATAGCATAGTAGTATATATCAAAAATAATACGATGTTGTGCATTTTAGAATATGCAGAGGCTTATCTTAGAAGAAAGCTTGATGTTAAACATCTGAAATACATGTATACACAATAGACTATCTAAAAACACACGATACAATATATTTAAAATAGTACAATGTAGTGCATTCAAAGTAATTCAAAATAATAGATTCATAATATGTGTATTTAGGAATATGGTATATGATGACGTGCAATGAATTCAAAATATAACTGTTATAGAAGAAGAATCTTTATAATTTGCAAATCAACTCTCAAAAGAAATAAACGCAATTTTTTCAAGTTTAAAATTTTTCTAGTAGCGAACTGTATCTACCTACCTACCTACCGCCTCAAATTGCTTATTTTTATTTATTTTATTTGATTTTTATTCAGATTGTTTCTAAAATTACTATGATGTGAAGTGAACAAAATAAATAATTTACACATTACAAACGGCACATACAATCCATGTAAATTACCAAAAAGGTAAATTACCAAAAAGGTAAATTACCAAAAAGGGGTAAAAATATGCAAAAATCGCCCTTAATGCGTTGGTCATGCAGTAGAAATATAATGATTATTACTGTAATATCAGCCATTTATCATTCACAACATGCGAATCATTACTTGAATATTGAATCTTTTTTCCTTTTCTTAAAATCTCTGTTATTTTTTTCTCAATTTTGATTTTCTTTAAATATTTTGGCTAATCAGGAGACGTGCAGCTTTAAATAGTACCGTTAATATTGCATATAATTACACAATTTCTAAAGTTAAACGTAAAAACAACTAATAGAGACACCTAATAAAACAGAAAAATAGAAGGTGTCATACTTTGAAGAGACATCAATAAATATTAATATGCCTATAATTTAATTTATTTGTTTATATATTTATTTTTTTACATACAAGAAATTATTGTGATTGGCTTACTTTTCTATATGAATTGAAAACTTAGAAATAACATATGCAAGTTTATCAGCTTTACTTCGGTCGCGTATCTTTTTTAAAAGATATTTCTTGCTTTAAATAAATGCAATCCGGTACTGTTTATCGTGTCTTTTAAAATCAGATTATTATTATTTTTCTTTAATAATTCTGAATCAATATATGTTCCATATAAGTGTGTTTCATAAGAAATTTGACCTTTAACCATTAACCGTCTGAATGTATATATACATATTATATAAATGTACCTATTTCGAATTTAGAAACACATGTCTCATAATATCTAAAGAAAATTCCAGCATTTAGAATATATATAGTGGAACAAGATGAAAAGAAATAGATGTGCCAATAAATTTAGCAATGCTGTTTTAGATTTCACTTATAATTACGTTTTTATTTTTTGACCTTTTGTATAAGAGTACATGTATAGAGAATATGTGTTTGTTATGTAAGATGAAATGTTATTTCATCGATTGGGCTTTAAAAACAGTATTCTCACGAATAGCGTAGCTGTTTTTAAAGTTGTTACACAACAAAACAAATTTTCTTTTTATTCTATGCTTAAAGATCCTGTATGTTTGGTGATTGATATTGTGTGTGTAGTTAATGTTTAATGAGGGTCCATCCGCCCTTTCGGGCACAAAATGCAGCTTTCGCTGTTGAGTACGGACCCCGGACATGTCACCAGTCATGCCCTTAAAGAGTTAATTTTGAAGTACATAGTGTTGATAATTTACCTCCTTGCAATTTCCACGGAGTATTAGCCAAAGATATGAATTTTGAGCTAAAAGTAAGTAACTGTACGGCGGTCATTGAGAACCTTAATGTACAGTAACCTGTGAAAATATGAAAGGTTAGCCCTGAAAAGGGCTGTTGGTGCCAGCAAAAGGCCTGCCGTTCAAGCCGTCTAATCGTGCTAGGGGCTCACGCACCCTAGCACACCGTCCTCGTTGACCTAAGGGCAACTACCCTCGGCATTAGTCAGGACATCGCGCTTGGTCCGCAGCACAAGTTCCGATCTTTTTTCTATGCTGCGGACCAGCTGCCGAGAAAAAAAGGTCGGAACTTGTGTTGCGGCCCAGCTGCCGATGTGTGATTGATATATATATTTTTTTTTTAAATGCGTTTATCTAAGGTCGCCGCCGGAAAGCCCATATGGTCGACCGAACACTCAAATATGGCCATCCTAGAGCGTACCGTCGAGATATTTCGTCGATTTTTTTCAAAGCTTTATTGGTTGAGGAAGACCCCAAGTGCCCCTCCGGGCATTATTTCGGGTACGAGCGGGCACCTGGGTAGAACCACCGACCTTCCGTAAGCCAGCTGGATGGCTTCCACACATGAAAGATTTCGACTCGTGTGAGGATTGAACCTACAGCGGTGAGGGACATGTGATCTCTAGTCAGCGACCTTAACCATTCGGCCACGGAGGCCCCTGTGATAGATATTGTTACTTGCAAAAAATTATATATGTATATAATTATGCAAATAAAACAATTTTCAAACATCAAAGAATATGTAGATTGTGTACTGCAAATATTTGTTCACATTATATTTAATCAATAAATTATATGCATTCATTTCTTATTGGAAATATTTACTTAGAATTTATAGAAAATAAATTTCTAATTACCTCCTTTATTTACATGAAATGTTAAATTCGGTAATATCTTAATAAATAATGCTTACTGGAACTTACAATATTAACAAATCTTAATTTGTGCATCATATTCATGGAATAAAACCATTAAAAAATGTGTTACAGGATCTTTAAAACCAAGTTAAAACGAAATTTCCCTAATATTAACGTTAATATTAAAATCTGTTTTCCCCATTGAGAACTTCATTTAGTGGAAATTTCTCATTAAGTACAAGAAGTCTTGGGCTGAAAAATAAGTTCGACCATCAATGTTTAATGACGGTGATATAATTCTTTAAAACAAAATTAGAATGATCGCTTGTTTTAATAATAAAAACAAACACTTCTAGTAAGCAAAAAAGTCCAACCATCCATCCATATTTCTGTTATCTATTATTAATTCACATTAGACCTGGCTTGTTAAATGTAAGCGGCAGCCATTTTTATAAGTTGTGTATTTCACGGGAGGAAAATAATTGATTCAGAGGGATATCATTTGGATTTGTAAGTCATACACCCTTTTAAAAGAAAGAAAACTTATTTGGGATTTGTAACAGACAAAAAATAAGTGTTGACAAATGTGAAAACATTCAAAAAGCGGCTAGGAAAATGGAAAACTTGGAATTGTACAAAGGCTGCCTTACGAACGCTGGGTTGTTTACTTTTTCTTCGGGCTGAAGGCTATCATTGCTTTTCAAGTTTGAAGGATACTTAAATATGCCTAATTGTTATCAAGAGCAGTTTTTCGTGCGGAAGGAATGCATTTTTCAGACTGTAAAAATGAAACAAACAAAAATACAGACGATATTTGGTGATTGGAATTTGAATGAATAGAAGTAAGTTTTCTTCTTTTTATTACTTTTGGCATATCAGTTATTTATCAATTTCAGCTTTGCTTTTCTTTAAACAGCCTGACATTGTCAGAATTGTCAGCAAAAAAAAATTGAGATACCGCATGAGGAAAATCTTTAAAAAAAGTCTCGTCATTGAATAGCGTGAAATTATATTTTGATAATTTTCACTGAGAATTTATCAAATATAATTTACCGGGTAAATTAGTAATCCACTGAAAAAAAAAGAAAAAAAAAGAATGTAAACCCATATTCATGGTTGCATTTTAAAGTGAGTTGTGATTTTTGTAATGTTCTGAGATATGATTTTGTTTAACTGTTATTCACTTATCACTTTCTTACTATACATCAAAGGTCCTTTATGCCTCATTTCATTTATCAAAAGCCTATTTTTTCTGTACTTTTATAACATTCAAAAGAATAATCACTGGCTTATTACATATGTTGCTTTTTACAAATAAATACAATTATAGAGAATAAGTATTTTGTACGGAAGTTAAAATACTACTTTGTTTACATTTTAAAAACTTTTATGATAAATTATATCACATTTATGGTAACAAATATCTAACATTCTCTTAAATCAATATTAAATGTTGTAAAATTCACATTTGCCTTTTCTAAAGAAGTTAAAACATTCTTTCTAAAGCATAATGTTCATCTAAGTAAATAACATGTAATAGATATGTTGATATTGTTCAGTAATCATACATGTAGTTTGATTTCAATTTGTATAAATGCCTTGTAAAACATTTTAGCCGTGTCACGACAAAACCAACATAGTGCGTTTGCGACCAGCAAGGATCCAGACCGGCCTGCGCATCCGCACAGTCTGCTCAGGATCCATGCTGTTCGCTATCAGTTTCTCTACTTGTAATAGGGTTTGTAAATCCTGATCAGACTGCTGGTCTGGGTCTATGTTGGTCGCAAACGCACTATGTAGGTTTTGTCGTGACACGGCTCATTTTGACATTCATACTCATATTTTTTGTTATATGCATGAGTGAATAAAAATATATCATGTTGTAGTTGTTGTAGTAGTAGTAGTAAGAGTATAAGTGAACATGTTTCTAAAATATACCTTTATACAAAAGGTCAAAAATAAAAAGGTGATAATAAGTGAAATCTAAAAAAGCATGTCACATCTATTTCTTGCCATCTTATTTCACCATATCTATTCTAAATGCTGATATTTTCTTTATATATTATGAGACATGTGTTTCTAAATTTGAAATCTGTACATTTATAAAATATTTTATAATATATTACCGGTATCAGTGTGTCTATTTTTGATGACTGTTCCAAATGCAAAACATGCCAATTGTTTTCACATACAGCCGGTTAATGGTCAAAATGCTTTCGGTCCATATCCATGCACATGGAACACACTTATATGCATTAAATATGGATTCAAAATTTTTAAAGAAAAAAAAGCTGCTTTTGAAAGACACTATAATCAGTACCGGATCGCATTTATTTAAAACAAGATATACATTTTATAAAAAGATACGCCGACCAAATTTTAAAACCCTTAAAAATTAAAAAATCCCAAAATTTTTATTTTTTTTTCAAAATTTTTCCAATTCATATGGGAAAATATAAAACAAAAATTAATTCTTGTAGGAAAAATATTAAAAAATTTAAACAAAAAAATTTAAATTTAATGGGTTTTTTTTCCCTTTTGGGGAACCCCCCTTGGGGGGCCCTTTTTAAAAATTAAAATTTTTTAAAAAATTTTAAAAAACTTTTAAATTTTAATTCCCTTAAAAAATTTTTAAAATTTTTTTTAATTTTTTTAAAAAAATTAAGAACATAAAATAAAAACCCCGGGGTTATTTTTTTTTCCCAACCCGGTTTCCTTTTTTCCCAAAAGGGGTTTCCCCATTTCGAAAAAAAATTTTGGCCCAAAAAAAAAATATGGGTTTTTGTTTTCCCAAGGGGAAAAATTGGGGCCCTTTTTTTTATTTATATAAAAATTAAAAAAAATTCCCCCGAAAAAATTTATTATACCCGGGTTTTATTTTTTTCCCCAAGGGCCAAAACATTGAACCATTAAAAATTTTTTAAAATTTTTTTAAATCAGGGTTGGGCCCCTTTTTTAATTTTTTTTTAAAAACAAGGGGGCCCAAAACCAACAGTTGAAAAAAAATTTTTTCCCAAAAATACTTTTTTTTGGTTCTGGTTAAAAAAGTTTTAAAAGGACAGAAAATAAAACCTGTTTGGGCCCAAGGGGGTTTTTTATTTTGGGTCTAAAACGATAAATTTTTTAGTTTTTTTGGGGTTGGGGGGGATAAAAAAAATTTTTAAAAACCCCCCAACCCCCTTTTGTTTTTATAACGCAAATTTTTTCATTTTTTTTTAAAATTTTTTTTAAAGGTTTTGGGTAAAAAATGAAAAACCCCCGGCCTCCCTTCCCCCTTTAAAATTTTTAAAGTAAAACCCCTTTGTTACCCAAAAGATTTTTCCACCCTTTTTCCCCACCGGGAAAAGGGAAAACCCGGGGGTTTTAAAAGGGAATAGCCAGAAACCCCCCACCCTAAAAAATTTTCCAAAGTAGGGAAAACAAATTTTTTTTTTCCCAAACAAAAGGGCCCTTGTCCCCCCCCCGTTTAAAAGGGAAAAATTTTGGGGTTTGAATTTTTTAAAAACGGGCGGTCCCCCTTTGTAAATTTTTATTTCCAAAGAAGGGGAAAAAAATAATCCCCATTTTTTTAGCGGGGCCCGGCCCCTTTAAAGGGTCCCCCAAGGGAAAAGGGAAAAAACTTTAAAAAGGAATTTAAAGACCCTGGGTGGCGAATTGATCCCGAAAAACCCCTTTTCCCATGCAAAATGTTTTTATTTTTTTAAAAGCAAATTTGGTTTTTCAAGGGGGGAAATTTTTAATTGCAATTGTATTCCCTAGAATTTAACAAAATTTTGCCCACAAAAACATTTTAAAAACATTTCCCATTTTGGGAAAAACCAAAAAATACAATGCTTTTTAAAATGTATTTAAAAAACTACCCGGTTTTACTAAAATTATGGTTTTAAACCCAAAATTTTTTAAAATTTTGAAAAATGAAAAAAACCCCAAAAAATTAAAGGAAAAATTTAAAAACCCCATAAAATAAATATTTTTTAAATGAAACAAAAAGGGGTTGTTTCAAAATTTTTTTCCAAAAAGTATTTTTTTTAAAATTTTTAAAGGGCCAAAATTTAAATTTTTTCCAAACCCCGACTCGAGTTTCCCTTTTTTAAATTGAAAGGGCCCGGGGAAAAAGGGTAAAAGGGAAAAAAAAAATTAATAAAAAGAACAAAACCACGAAAACCTTTTTCCCTTAAAAACCAAATCCTACTTTGGGAATTGATTCCCAAAAAAAAATCTAAAATTAGAAAAAACTTTGGTAAAATTTTTAGTAGACCGTATTTTGGGAAATTAAAAAAATAAACCATGTAAAAGTTTTTTTTGAAAGGCCCAGTACAAAAAATTTTCCCCCAAATTTTTTCCCAAAAGGGGAATCAAATTTTAAGCGTTTTTTTTAACCCCCAAAAAAGACCAATTTTTTTTAATTTTTAAACCTAAAATTTTTTAAAATTTTAGGGTAATTTTTTACAATTTTTCCAATTTAAAAAAAAAAGGTATGGTTAAACCCATTTTTTTTTTTTTCTGTTTTTGACCCTTTTTTTTTCCCCCAAAATTCCCCCCCCAGTTTAAAAACTCGCCCCTAAGTTTAAACCCCCGCAAATTTCTCAAAATTTTTGGGGTTTTAAAAGTTTGAAAAACAGCTTTTTAAAAATTTTTTTCTTTTAATTTTTTTTTTCCCTTTGTTTTTTCCAACTTAGTGCCCCTTATTTTAAATGCCGGAAAAAACCCCAAAATTAAAAAAAAATTGGAACCCTAAAAAAATAAAATTAAAGATAACTTTTTTAAAACAATTTTTTTGATGAAAAAGGGGAAATAAAAAAGGTGACCTGTAAGGGTTTTTTCAAAAGGGAAATTTTTAAAGAAACACCCCGGGAAAAGGCCCCCCACAAAAGGGGAAAAATAAACCGGGTCCCCTAAACCCTTTAAAGATAAACCCAAAAAAAGGCTTTTCCAAGATATATAAAATTTTTTCTTTTTTTTAATTTGAAAAAAACCCCAAAACCCTTCTTTTAAATTTTAAAAACATTTTTTTAAATGAAAATTGGGTTTTATTCCCCATCAAAAAAGGGTTTTTTAAAAAATTTAAACGGGGCCCAAAAAACTTTTGGGTTAAAAAACTATTTTTAAAAACCCCAAAAAATTTTTGTGACAACCCTTAAAACCCCATCTATATTTTTTTTATTTTAAAGTTTTTAAAAAAAAAAAACCCCAAACCCTTTTTTTTCCAGTTTAAAATGGCTTAAAAATTTTTAACAAGGGACGGGGAACCCCCACTTTTTTCGGCTTTTTTTTTTTAAAAACAGTTTTTTACAAAAAATTTGAAAAATCGGTTCCCCAAGGTTTTTTGAAAAAAAAAAAATTTATCGGTTATTTTTAAAAACATTTTGGGGTATTCCCCCCTTTATGCAAACCGTTCCCCAAAGAAAACCCGCAAAAATTTGTTTTCCCAAAAGGGAAAAATTTTTCCTTAGTTTCCCCTAAAGCTTTAAAAAGGCTTTTTCACTGTTTTTTTAAACCTTTGGCAGCGGGCCAGGTAAAACCATTCATTTTATCCCAACGGGCTTTTTTTAAAAACAAAAAACCCACCCAAAAAAAAGTATGGATGAACCCATATTTTTTTTTTCCCTTACTGATGGGGGTTAAAAAATTAGGTTTTTTTTGGTTTTTTTTAAAAAAAAATTAAGCCCCCCCTTTTAAAAAAAAGGGCAGCAAGCCCCAAGGGGTTTAAAAAAAAATTTTTAAACTTTTTTTAAATAAAAGGTAAATTTAAAATAAAAGTAAAAACCCTTCCAAACCCTTGGGGGTATCTAAAACCTCATAAAGGAAAAAACCCCGGGTTTTCGGGGCCCCCAAATTTTTCCCAAATTTGGGATAAAAATTTTGGGGGAAAACTACCCCCAGAAAAACAAAAAACAAAAAAGGGGTTAAAATTCCAACCCAAAATTTTAAAAACATAGCTTTTTTGCCTTTTGGGGTGGAGAATAAAAAGGCCCCCCCTAGGCAAACCCCAAACAAAAGGGGATTTTTTAAAACAAAATGGGAACAAAAAAACTTTTCCAAACCAAAAAAATTAAAAAAATTTAGGGAAACAATTTGGGGCCTTTTTTAAAAGCTTTTTGGCAGGTAAAAAAATTTAAACCCTTTTCCTTTGGGGAAAAAAAGGGGTTTTAAAAGAAGAAACAAAATTATAAAAAATTAAAATTCCATCAATCTTAATTTTTAAAAATTAAATTTTTTATTTTTAAAAAAATTAAATCCCCGGGGTTTACAAATTAGGGTAGTTTTTTTTATAAATTTTTCCAAAATAAAAAAAACAGAAAAACCCGGTTAAAAACCCCTTAAAAAATTAAATTCCCCCCGGTGAAATCAACCTTTTTTTAAAGGGAAAGGGGTTATTATCTTTTTTTTCCCAAAGACCCAAAAAATTTTAAACTATAAATAAACCCTTAAAAAATAAAATTAAATATGGCCCCAATTCAAATCCAAAAATTTGGTTCCCTTCCCAAAATTGAATTTTTAAAACATTTAAAAAATTTTTTTCCCCAAAACCCCTTTTCCCCTAGGAAAAACTTTTGGTTCCCGGGTTTTTACTTTCTGTTTTTTGGGAAAAAAACTTTAACCCCATCCCTTCCAAAAACGGAAAAACCTTTTCATGAAAAAAATTTTTCCCCCCCTTTGGGAACCCAAAACCCCGAAATTAAAAAGCACCGCGATTTTTGGGGAATTTGGGAAAAATCCCTTCCCGATTTTTTTTCAAATGTAAAAAGGTTTTTTAATTTTTGGGAAGGGAAATTTATTTTTTTTTAATATTTGGGGTTTTTCCGCCCTTTTTTCCAGGGACACCTTTTAATAAATAAACTTTTTTTTCCCCCCTTTTTTTTTTTTTCCCAAGGGAAATAAAAAGAAAATTTGTAAAACCCCATACAAACTTTTTTAGCCCCCAAAAAATCCCCCGGGGAAAACCCCAGGTTTTTTGGGTTTCCCCAAACACCCAATTTAAAAAAATTGGTAAAATCCCCTTTTTCCGGGAATTTTCCCCTTTAAAGCCCCCGTATTTCCCTTCACACTGCCCCCAAATGTTTTTTTTCCCCCCCCGCCCCGGGGAAAATTTTATTTAATTTAGCGTTTGGGAAATTATTTTTTCCCCTTTCCCCTTACTCCCCAGATTTTTCCCCCAAATGGGGTAATACCATAAACCTTTTGTTTTTCCACCTTTTGTTTTTCAGAAAACAATTTCCTTTTTAACTTTCCCCCCCCCGGTATTTTCCCTCCCTTTCCCTTTTTTCCCTTTTTTAAAATGCATGGCTTTTTTCCTCTCCCCTTTCCCTTTCCGAAATTTTCCCCCCTAAAAAAAAATTTAAGAGTTTTTTTTATTAAAAAAACCAAAATTTCCCATACCTTTTTGGCCCTAAAAGGGGCCCAAAAACTCTTTAAACCCGGGGAGGGTAAACAAAACCCCCAACCCCCAAAAATTTTAAAAAAAATAATAAAAATTTTTGGGAAAAAAAATTAAAAAAATTTTAAATTTAAAATTTTAAAAGCTTTTAATTTCCCCCCAAATTTCTTTAAAATCGATAAAATAAACCCTGTTAAAATTTTTTTGGAAAAGTAAAAATTGTACTTGAAAAAATTAACCCTTAGGGGAAAAGAGTTTTTTGCTTTTTAAAAATTTAAAAAGGGGTTTTAAGCAATTTTTTTTCCCAAAAACGCCCCCTAAAATTGGAAAAAATTGGGGGTAAAAAAAAGGGTTTTTTTTTCCAACCCAATGATTTTTTTCCTTTGAAAAATTTTTTAATTTATTTATCATTTTTTTTTATTGGCAAAATTTTAAATTTTTTTTCCGAAAATAAACCCTCCCAAAAAAATTTGGGAAATTTTTTCCCCCTTTAAAAATTTTTAAAAAATTTTAAAATTTTTTGGGTTTTTTCCCAAAACCCTGTGGAAAGGGTTTTGGGAAAATTTTGCACCCCAATTTAAAAAAGAAACACTTTTTCCCAACCCCTTATCCCCCCCCCTTAAAAAAGAAAAATTCCAATGAAAATAAATGATCAAAACCAAATTAAAAAATTAAAGGGTTTCCCCCCAAAAAACCCCCCCCTTTTTTAAAAAATAAAAGGCCCCTTTTTCTTTTAAATTTTTAAAAAATTTAACCCTAAATCCCCAAAAGGGGCCAAAACCCATAAATTGTAATTGTTTTTTTTTTAAAAAAGAAAAAGGACCCCCCTTGGGGAACCCCCCAATAAAAAATTTGGCCCTTTTTCCCAAGGGAAAAGGTTTTTAAAAACCAAAATTGAAAAAAACAAATGAAAACCAAAAGGTTATTTTAAAATTCCCCCTCACCCCCAAATTTCCCGGGAAACCCCAAAAACCCCCTTCCCCAAACCCGGGGGCCCAAAATTTGGGGTTTTTTTTGCAAATAAATAAAAAAAAAACCCCCCCCCGGGCCATTTTCCCCTTCAACCGTGGGCCCGGGGTTTCCCAAAGTTTTGGTTTTTAAACCATTTTTTTTTTCCCTTTTTTAAAAAATTTTTCCAACTTTTTTTTAAAATTTTCCTTTTTCCGTTTTAACTCGTATTCCTCCCCCTGCCCCCTTTTTTTGGCCCGGGAACCCTTTTTGGGTTCCCAAAAAAATTTGGTTTTTTCCCGGGTTTTCCATTTTTTTTGATAAAAATTTAAATTTTTAAAATTTTAAAAAATTTTAATTTTTTAAAATATTAAAAAATTTAAAAATTTTAAAAATAACAAATTTTTAAAATTTTTTGAAAAAATTAAATTTTTAAAATGAAAAGGGTTTTTTAAAAGTTGGGGGCCCCGGCCCGGGGCCCCCTGGGGGCCCCTTTCCCCCCCCCCGGGGGGAATTTTGGGCCGGCCCCCCGGGCCCCCCCCCAAGGGCCCCCTTTGGGCCCCGGGGGGGTGGAAGTTGGCCGGCCAAAAGGGGCCCCCCGGGGCCCCGGCCCCCTAGGGGGGCGGTGAAGTTTTTTCCCCCTGGGCGGCCCTACCCGGCGGGGGAAAGTTTGGGCCCCTAGGGGCCCTTTGGCCCCCCCAAAAAATTTTAATGTTTTTAAAAATTTTTTTTTAACAAAAAAAACCGGGGCTTTAATAAATTTTTTTTAAAAGAAAATTTTTGTTTTTTTTTAAACGATAAATCT